>NC_142791.1:8655833-8994166 GCF_988280905.1 Pimephales promelas
TGGGGGGAATCGGTCAATACGTGAAAAACATGACTAGAAAAATCAGGGGGACGTTGGGGAAAGGAGACGAGGGATGGTGTGGCAGGGACTGAATGGAGGAGGGTAAGAGAAAGAGGTACAAGGGGGGACTGGGGAAGAGGGGGGTATAGAGATAGAGGGAGGGCTGGTGATCCTCAGGGCTGGATGACTCACTTTGCTGCAGCCGTTTGTGCGTCACTGGCGCAGGGCTGGAGGAGGAGATAGTAGAGAGGTCTGCACATTTAATTACAACCTGCCAATTTATATACAGTGTACACACACACACTCTCTCTCTCTTTCTCTTTCCCCTTGCTGTCCCCCTATAATGCCAACATAAGATAACATAAGCGTTCAAAGACCCCCACATCTACACACATGGCAGTATCTCAGGCCATAAAATCTCTACATTCACACTGATGTGCACACAAAACCACTCATCAACGCAAATCTAGATTTCCGGCAGCTTGGCATTTCATCAAAAGAGATGTAGATGCAGACAGAGAGTGTTTACAAGGATGTAAACCATCACAGTTCCAGGTGTCGCACTATAAATTAAAAGAAATGGATGGAGAGAGCCAAGAAAACACATCCCAGCTATAGCTTCAAAGCCAAATGTATCTTGGGAGATAGTACAAAAACAACATCTGACAAAAGTCGTACTTCAAGTGGAATGAACCCTCAAAGATCATCGTCATCGCATTAACAGATAACGTCTTTTAAAAATCACGATGGCTCCGGGGCTCTGATGGAGCAGACTATTCTCTGAGCATTTCCATCTCGCTGACATCGCCTTCAAGCAAGGCGAAGACACACATCACAGTGAAAGATGGGGCTTGAGGTTATAACCCACAGAGCAGTCTTGGCACACAATAAACTGGCATAAAATCCGTTGGTTTTACCCCATTTCCCAACTACTGTGTCTTTTGGGTGTGTGTTAGTACAGCTAGTTTAAGAGTCCTAGTGTAAGGGGGTGGGGGGTACCAACTAGAGAGCATTGTTGGGAAAATTATCATAAATTATAAAGCGAAACCCTTTCGACACCATCGGCTCTGTTCTCATCCTCCTTCTAAACACACAGCGCACTCACTCTCGCACACATACGGTCTCTCCCTTTGGTGCACGCCTCAGCCTCCTTGAGCGGCAATTACCCCGTGAGTGCCCATGAGCCACACTCGCTAGACAATAGACGCAATCAGCCGCCCTTTCTCGAGCCGTGCGCTCTGTTCCGGCTTTCTTGTGCAAGAAGAGAGCAATTTAAGCAAACAACAGCATTCCAAAGAAATCACAAAGACGGAAGAGACTGCACGCTGCGCCAATGATTGGCCAATGCGGCAGCGCGCTGTCAAAGAACACGAGAGCAAAACATAACACACCGCCATTTCATTTCAGCTCTAATATGGCAGCTGCTGATTGGACTGAAGGGATTGTCGTGCTTTGGTATAAATACCCCAATGGAGCGATCTCAGACAGCGAGACTCCGGTCATTGTTCAATCAGAACCGAGTGAGCTGAGTGCAAAGCCATTGGCTCCATCACTGAAGACATGGCGAACAAATGTCAGGCAGATTTTGCTATGAATTGTTTGGGGGGGGGGGGGGGGGGATTACTTTTTAATTGCCGCAATCTCAAAAGAGATCTGCTCTATCAGGCCGACATGCAATTTCAGAAAATACAGAATAGAAACCTACTGCTGAATGAGTCAGGGTTTAGGTGACATCATAAACAGCTTGCCATTTCCACGCTTGAGCTGCACTCATTTTCAGTCAAATGGCTTTGAAACGCTTCAGCAATCACCCCTAGCTGTGAAATAAAGGCATTTGTGTCCTTTTAAAATAATTCTTGATGGACCACCAAAAGGACGAGTAGCACACAAGTATAATGAAGCTGATTACAGACCCGCACACAGCAGCTATGGCGCACAGTCCTAACTCGTCTGACAGTTTAATGCGCGTGTAGCGCGTGGCGTTTATGATGTGTGTTCGTTTTTTTGCGCACTCCCTCTTCCACGTTGTTTCAGGCACCAGTGTTTTCATGAAAAATATGAAATGGCACAGCAAGCTGTTGTAAGCCTGAGGCGTTTTAATACTGTCAGAGCGCAAATGAGCAATAACAATCACATAGACATGATAAATGGAGAAGGGAGGATGAAAAGACTGATACGGCGAGAAGAAATCATCGCAATGGAGAAGACGGAAAGATGAATGGGGGGGGGGGGGTGATGATTGATGCCATTGTGACGTTAAATGGAAAAAGGGCGGAGTAGGAAAGAAAATAAAAAAAAAAGAGTCCTGGGCAACACTCACAATAAATCTCAGATTTGAGCCGATGCTCTGCACCGCCGTGTGCCCACACACTACACAACGTGCTTACACGCTCTACGCGCCGTGACATCATCATGACAGAGCGAGGGGCGATGTGTATTGTCCAGTGATTGGATGGCGGGTTGTTCCGATGCTAAACACGCATGTGAAATTGTGTCTTTTCACATTAGGAAAGTGACCTATTGGGGGCGGGCTCTCATTTTACATTTACTGAAAGAGACAGACAAAACAGATACAGAAGAGAGACGGGGACACAAAGAGACAAAGAAATGTGCATGAAGAAGGTGAGTCACTAATAAACAACGGTTGAAAACAACAAAGTGGGAATTTGCTTTTTGATGACAAACATTCATGGTCATCATTTTCAGTTGTTGTACAACAGTACTTAGACACTGAAGTTGAGGTTAACAGATCTAACATATTACTCTTTCCTTGAGTTAATAAACAAACTTACACACATATACATTTTTTGCTTTCATCTGAGCCTTTTTGATATAAGGGATCAAAAATGTGGAGGTTAAACAGGTTTAAAGAATGAAAGGAGATGAAAAGAGGTATCTAAACACATAAACTGTTTATATAGTATGTCTGCCATCCTAAGCTTTGAGGTATAGCATCAGAACCAGGATTAAAGCACACAAAACCTTTACTATAGCACAAACACACACACACACACACACACACACACACACACACACACACACACACACACACACAGTCGCCTATCAGGCAGAGCACATAAAAGGGACAGATGTAAAAGGAGTGTGATGGGAGAAAATTGTCAATCAGAAATGACCACAATAAAAGGAATAATCACGTGCTGCTTGCACATGCCAATCTAACTGTCATGGGCTGAAAGATAACATAAATGGACACGAACATGAAAAAAAAAAATAGAGAAATTTATATTATAGTTTATTTTAAAGTAGAACCCAAGTCGTACACATGTAAGCAGTCAGCCATTTGGCAAATTCTGGTATTCACAGAGGTTTTATTCTCTCCTCTCCCCCTCGGTGAATGGTTAATGTGTGGTGTGCATGGTGGCGTGACACAGCTGCAGTGTGCTGGTCTGTCATCTCTGCTGGTTATTGTGTCTGAGATTAGCCTCTCCCATTCTGCCTAAAACCCTAAGGGCACTAGAGCCGAGACGATGGCCGTTATCACAGCGTGCACAGTCTTTATCTGAGAAGCCGAGATGACGAGCAAGTGCAGTCACATGCGTGTTTGGCTGCACAGGTGCCCGTCTGCAACAAGACCAAGAAGCAAGCGTGTTCATGTGAAAGTGTAAGGCTTAGGATTTGTGTTTGGCTTTTTTCTTGCTATTAACATTTTTTATTTCAATATATTGTTTCAATAATTATTTAATTCATTTAAAAAAACTTATTTCTATTTTTGTTGTTTTAGTAGTATTTTTATTTAAAGCATTAATAATATTTATATATTATTTTATGAGCCTTATTTGTATTGTTATTATTTTATTCTTTATATTTTTATTAATAATGAATATTTAAGTAGTAATATTATATTATTTGTACTTAAAATATAATAATAAAACACAACAATAAAAATACTTGTCAAGGCCTTTTTAAGTACATATAAAGATAATATAATATATTATATTAAATGGTATTTAAAACAGGCCATACGATTTGTTGTTTTCATTAATTTCACTATTGCTTTTTATCATTATATTTTTAATAAATAAGAACTAATATATAATATAATATATGTATGTTGTAAAATACAAATTACTAATTAGAGGTTTTGGGTGTCGGATTTTACTGTAATGTTCTGATAAAATCGTCTGTGGTTTTATGACTTCCCGATTGGGTGTCCATAATCCTTCAAGATTTTCAAAAATAGCACAGGAAAGCAGTAATCCTTCAGAACAAAGGTGCATAAATTAGAATTGTCCCACTGAGCAGATGTTTATCATTAGACGGGCGATGTGACTTCATCAAGACAGGCCTGTAATGAAACACTGGCACATGTTTAAAAGATGCTTAAAGGCAGCTTAAAGCCGAGCATTGATAAACATCTTTAATTTACAGAACATCTAATTCCTAAATGTTTGACTCATACACTTAATTTGGCTGCGGATTCATTACTCACCATTTCCAAACTGATGGAGCCCCCGCCCCCATCTAAAGCCCATCTTTCTCTCCTCCTCCCCCCCTCGCTCTGTCTTCCTTTTTCCCTCTCCGTCACACACATGGCCCTCACTGAAAATTAGCCCAATTTAGCCCCTCACTAATGGCTCTGGTGCCCATCACCCTACAACTAATGGCACTGGGTCTTTTCCTTCATTTATGACCAGCAATTAAGTCTCTGTTGTTTCAAGGCAAATTTGCACACTAAGAGCCCCAATTTTTAACAATTAATTCTGTCGTGCTCATACAACGTGGCTTTTAATTACTGTAAAAAAGCAAGCACCTGGGAATGCAGCCGTGATTCATGATAATGTGGGGGCAGATTCAGAAATTCACAAATATTTCGCAATGTGCTTGCATCTTTTATCTGGATTCAGTTTGATTTTTCCCTGTGACATTTTTAAATATACATTTCAGACGTTAAATGAAAAGTGTAAACACACATTTCATATTGACTTAGAAATTATTATTTGTTATAGAGTAGATCGTTTTGTTTGAAATGATTTAGTGTTGTGGCAGCATGCAGTCCCCCTGGAGGAACCCGAGGTTAAATGCTTTTATGATACAATTGTCCTCTTGAGACCCAGCAATTCATTTCTCTGTCCATTCGAGTAGACATTTTTGTTGTAATATCTCTAAGACTACTCTTTTCACAGTGTTATTAATATAACATAACATAACAAAAATATAATATAGAGCAGCTGATTGCACATTATCCCACTTATTAAAAAGCTATTTAACAAACACATTAACACGTGTTGTAAAACACATACACATATAATATATATATATATATATATATATATATAAACACACACATATATATATAAACACACACACACAGACATATATAACATTTCAGCAAACATTTTAGTATATCTTCAAGGGACAATAGTATAGAAATGAAACTTGTGTTGCTTGTATAGCAGTGTATATTTATTGTCCACTGAAAATAACTCAACATTACTCATTATTGTCAAAATAGCTGGCAACAAAAGTGATAAGAGCTGTATGTCCTTTAACCTTGCAAAGCCACATATCATATTTATCATGTTCATGTTCTTTTCTGCTTGACAGGAACATAAAAAATGTCTATCTTGTATTAGAGCAGTTAAAATTTGTGCTTTTGAGTACAATTCTCTCATCCTGACCACTGGATGTTCAACATGGCACCTCATGGCAAATAACTCTCTAAGGATTTGAGAATTAGAATTGTTGCTCTCCACAAAGATTACCTACATTAGGCTTAAGAAGATTGGAAACACCCTGAAACTGAGATACAGTACATGCCAGGGTCATACAGAGGTTTTACTGGTTCCACTTCAGGCTTTGCAAGGATCAATCAAAGAAGTTAAGTCATCATGCTGTGCGTCAGGTGCGGAAGCTGGCAAGTGGAAGCTCAGCTCGTCAGTGCTCAGACCATACGCCGCACACTGCAACAAGTCGGTTTGCATGGCCATTATCCTAGAAGGAAGCCTCTTCTGAAGCTGGCCCACGAGAAAGCCTGTAAACAGTTTGCTGAAAGCAACCTGTTCAAGAGCATGAATTAATGGAACCATGTCCTGTATGCCTGATGAGACTTGTTTGGCTCATATGGTGTCAGGGCGTACCAAGAAAATTGTGTCTTGCCTACAGTCAAGCATTGGGGTGGGAGCATTATGGTCTGGGGCTGCATGAGTGCCGCTGGTACTGGGGAGCTGCGCTTCATTGAGGAACACATGGATTCCAACATGTACTGTGACATTCTGAAGCAGAACATGATGCTCTCCCTTCAGAAACTGGGCTGAACGGCATGATAAAACGACCCCAAACTCACCGCCAAGATGACAACTGCCTTGCAGTTTGGACAACACAGTTTTGACATGTTCACTTAGGGTGTACTCACTTTTGTTGCCAGCTATTTTGCCTGCCATGGCTGACACCGCCGTCAGTGTATGAATGGGTGAATGTGATGCAATTTGTAAAGTGCTTTGGTGGCCATTGGGTTTGTGAAAGCGCTATATAAATGCAGTCCATTTGCCAATGAAAAGATAACCTTTAACACACACACACACAAATAAACAATCACAAAACCTGTATTGAGATCAAATTGACTCCATTTTCTGGATTACACCTGTTTGGGATTCTTGGCTGCTAACTACTCACTAAAAGTAACATCTGCTTATTTACATATTCAAAGAAAGCTAATTATGAAAGCAAGAGCCATTCTCGCCACGAAATGCCATCAAGCAACGTGCGTTCACATGTCATTTCACCGGCAGCATTTTTAGATTCTATTCTTGGAATTCAATAGGAGCTTAACTTTGAGTTAATTGACTTAATTGCTTATCCTCGTACCTCAAAATTAGTATGATCTCAGACCAGAAGTCTTTTCTGCGCATTTGTGCGAGTACAAATCAAGGACGTCATTTTTAGTTACTGAGTCAGAGTATCCATGAGTCAGACTCTAAAAACAAAGCATACAGCTACAACACAATCTTTTTTAACAACTTGTGTTGAATTATTAAAGGTGTAGTTTACTGCTTTTTTTCTTTGCATGATTGTGTTTATGGGGTGTAATATAACATGTATTCGTGATTTTTCTTTTTTTTTTAAAAAGTCTTATTTTTCTTAAATTTCACCTTTATTGTAAGCCGCTTCATGAAGCCTCTGTCATTTGAACGACCGGTTGACTTCCTGAGTCTATGAAACCACTCCCTCAGAAACAAGCAGTGGGCTCAGATTGGTTGGCTACTATATACACAAACAGCGTTGGCACTGGTTTACGTTCTTGATCATATCGAAAAATAACAACATAAAGTATATATACATGAAAAATACATTTACAACATTAGTACATCCAAAATGTTTGTACGCGTTTGTCGTAGACACAAAATAGCATAACTAGTAGCCTAGTGGCTATAAATCCAGTGCTGGCATTTGATAAAACTAAAACATTACGTCTGAAATTATACATGCAAATATATTTAAAATGATTAAGTCTTACTTTAGGTTGTGGCCCAACAAGTGCTAACGTTACCTCTGGTTTTTAAGTTGGAACTGCTTCATGTTTTAGTAACAGTTTCTTGTTGAATCCGGCATTGAATTCGTCGAGATTCTGGAAGCTGTTTTTCTTAAAATGCGCAGCACAGAGAGCTAGGTCCTATGTCATTTTCAGTAACATAATCAAACATAAATTGTATCCATTGTTGACGAACTACAACATCCGTGGGAAGCACGGACACAGAAGACCTGACAGCTGGCTGAACGTAACACACTTTCGACAAGCCGCAGATATATGGCCATGCCCAATTTTGCATATTCCAGAAGGAGGGTTGATGTAACTGTGTGGGTTAGTGACGTCTAAAACCTGCTGTAGTCCCATTCGAGTCGTTTTTGAAGGCATTAAACTTCCTAATTTTTAAAAGACAGATATCTCTGTTTACATTGAACTTTCAGCGCTGCAACTTTGCAGATACTGTTCATGCACCTGCAGCAACATTACACACTATTTAAAATGAAAAAAAGTGAAAGCGCAATCAACCACCCCTTTAAATGGGACCCGTTCTGCCCCTTTTTACAAGGTGTAATATAAGTCTCAGTTGTCCCTAGAATGTGCCTGTGAAGTTTCAGTTTAAAATACCCCACATATAATTTATTATACTTGTTGTTGTAAAGGGGCAGTTTTGAGTGCAAAGATAAAGTGCATGTATCTTTAAATGCAAATGAGCTGCTACTCTCCACCCCACTTTCCAGAAGAGGGCTGTGCCTTTACAGCCCGTATACTCTGCTAAAAACAAAAACATCTGTTTGGTTTTTGATTATCATCACGATCAAGGCTTCAAAGCAAAGTTCTCTTTTACGTCTTATTGTGCTTTAACGGTCAAATACACACAGGGAAATAAATAAATACATTTACATGTGTGTATTAGATCTGTGTATTAAGGTAAAAGCAGCATAACATACATAGGCTATGTATGTTACGCTGTTTTTACCTTAATACACAGATTGATACACAGATACACAGACTGCTGTATGCTGTTAATATGAATCAAACAACGAAAATAAAACAGAAAATCACTCACTGCTCTTGAATGAATTTCTAACGGGAATACTGCAGTTAAATATTCTGGTGAGGAAATAAACATGGCGGACTGTGTACAGCACACTTAGGGCGGAGTCTATGTTAATAGGGCAGGAGTGGGAGGGTTTTTACCATTATAGGGTGGTTGCGCACACACATTTATGTTCAAACACCATGTAAAAGTGAATTTTGCATAATAGGTCCACTTTAAATTACATTTGCAATAAGGCTGCAATTGTTTGACCAAAGCAGCTCTGAAGGAAAAACATGTAGTGAGCTTAAGTTCAGTTACACTGAACAAAACTGGTTTATAGGATTTACTTTGAAATTGCTAGTAAATTTCACAAATAATTACAAAGAAACTGCATGTAACAAATTATGAATCTTGAAAGACTAAAATTGTATTTTCTTGTAAAATGTACTCCAATAATCTTTATTTACTACAGATTTTTTTTACAAAGTGTAGTAAGGTGATCAAGTAGAGATTTTCTACGTTTAAAATGAAGGTTCCATGCCATAGTAACCTTCAACCGTTCTTAAAAGAACCATTTATTTCTTAGTGCGAAGACCATTTAATTAATCAGAAGAATCTTTTTTTCCACACAAAGAAGCTTTTGTGGAATGAAAAGGTTGGATCTTCATGTATCCACCAATGCCAAGAGTTTTTTTAAAGAGTTTTTCATGCTTCTTTAGGTAAAAAAATAGAAGCAAGGGGGAAAGATTTGAGGGCATCACCACATAAACACCTACACATGCACCCACTTATGCACGAACGCACAGAAACGCACACGCCCCAGGGTACCGCAGCATCTCCACTGCGG
Source organism: Pimephales promelas (assembly GCF_988280905.1). Taxonomy (NCBI): domain Eukaryota; kingdom Metazoa; phylum Chordata; class Actinopteri; order Cypriniformes; family Leuciscidae; genus Pimephales; species Pimephales promelas. Next base: position 8,665,206 of record NC_142791.1, read on the forward strand.
TGTGTCAGAACGGCTGATAATCCTAACACGTAAGCAGCTGGCAGGACGAGAGCGACATGGGAAGTTGGTTATTACTGTTATCATCATAACTATTATCATTATCAGCCCTAGCAGCAGCAGGTCCCCTTCATCTGGGAGCGGTGCGTCATACGGCTGGATCGAAACCATGAAGTGCCAGGAAGCGACCTGCGCTGAATGTAAAACAAAAAGATTGGGTGAAAATAGGGTTGATTCACTCTATTCTTTCGATTTCTCTGCCTCTCCCTTTTTCGGTCTCCCACACCCCCTCCTCCTCCTCTCTCCGCTCTTGCCCTTCTTTCAATTTGATGCTTTTCTTGCACTAGCACATATACATTTCTCTGCTTTTTAAGGATTTGGGCTGTCTCCTACTTCGTTTGGGACACTGTGCCATAATGAAGCACCAACATGTCCTGTCATACAGTGATTTTCTTTGCTTGCGCCCCCTCGCCATGTATATCACAGGGCCACGCCACTGTATGCTGGTGGGCTGAATGAACCACCAGCTGTCTTGTCTCTCTCAAACACCTTTTCTTTCTCCGTTCCTCCCCCTCTGAACGGCGTTCGAACCCCCGCAAGAGTTTATTGGCATTCTTTGGAGACTAGCATCTTATCTCTGATTGGCACGTAACGGAGGGCGAAAGGAATCGTCATATTTGGTTTTTTGGACATCTCCCACTCCGACAGCCCACAGCCTATCGCTGCAAACACCACACACAATGCCCGTCATCACGCTTTAGGGCGCCAAACCAGAGAGGGTGACTTACTGCTGCCATCAAGTGGCCTCCTGAGGAAACTAACCTGTTGCTCATAATGTTTCACAATGGATCCCACAAGTATTTGAAGGCCCAATTCTGCAGAAATAAAAAAATAAACATAAATAAATAAATAACATAATAATAGGAAAATAAAGGAATAAAAGACTATTCTTTTTTATATTCATTTATGCTTTTATTCTATTTTACATTTATTTTTACTTATCTGCGTTTTCCATAGCCCTAGAAAATCATCAGCAGACAAAACAGCATCTGGATTAATTATAACTCATAATCTATTTCCTATCTGATTCACCAAGTTCATTTAGATATGGTGGGCTATATTAAACTAATTTTTACAAAATACACGATGACTTCACTTTCTAAATCATTAGCATGTATAAAAAATTTTGTTTAAAGCAATAGAGACTGCATTTACCGGTTTCAGGCATCCCAGAGCTGTTGCTCGCTTTCTCAATAGAAAAGTAAAACGTTGTCAATAACCTGGTCTCACAGGGTTTTGAGTAAACACACTCTTCAGCAGTGGGGTAGGCTGTCTGTAAATAACATTAATGATTATGGATGTCAAGTACATAATTGACTGAGGAGGTGGACGCAGGAGGTTTATCTTTCCCAGTGGGGTTAATCAGGTTAAGTACAATGTTGGCATGTGTGCTTGACGCTAATCCTGCCTAATCTGAAGACATTATCTTGATACATATCTGAAAGGTGGAAAGATTAATGCTTCAGAAACAAAATGCAAACCAGAGATGTGACAAGAATATGTTATCTGGATTAAAAAGGACTATGTTTCTGGCTCACGTGCCTGTGGGAAAGGTCTCCTCATCCTCTTGGGGATTTTTTTTTTATACTTCATTGGATATGGCTGATCAACAACCCCTTGAACAAAACCTCTGAAACTAATTAAAATTTCATGTCGAATATATGTGTGTGTGGACGTGATTGTGGAGGCTGAATGTTTCAGGATGTGGGCTGCATGCTTACACAAGTGTGGCAGGTTCATTCTGTTCAGTATGGAGTGATCCATAAACTGGAGATGACAAGACTTAAGCATTAACATTGGCACAATGTTAAGTTATAGTTAGAGTATACTAATAACCAGTGTTGGGGAAGTTACTTTTAAAAAGTAGTGTATCTTGTTAAAAAAAGTAATCTGTTACTTTACTTATAGTTACCCTATATGGAAAGTAACTTTTTACGTTACTCGTTACTTTTATGTTCCTTGACTTTAGGCAAAACCCAATATCTGTTCCTAATTGAGTAGGCCTAGATAAAGTTCTACTTTTTGCATAATGCCATATATAATGACATAAATGCATTATGCATTTATCAAAATCTGTCAAATCTGTCAAATGGCGGCGATCACTGTCAAATCTGTCCCTGGGAAAAGGAACATTGTGCCGAATTGAAAAAGGAACTACATTTCGTTACCAAATATTCAGAAGTAATGCATTACATTACTTTTTACACAAAACTCATTGTGTACTCACAACACTGCTAATAACACACAGCTGATCCTTGACAAAAGCCATACAACTCACAAAAGAGCTTACTGTGGGCAAAACAGCCCAGTTAGACAAGAAGACACGGCTAATCAACATGTATAGCAGCCAATCACAGTTTGCTTCCTTTTACATAACAGTAAGGGAAAAGTTTATCTCATAGATTATACCACAATTAATGTTATTCCAAAATCAAATCTAAAAACAACCAAAGAAGAAGATCTGCACAAACCAGAAGGAGCGGATATAAGTTGTTTATGCAAGATTAAGCTAACGTGATCACCAAACATTCAAAAGCAAATATAAATTAAAATTGCCTAACATTAGACAAATGTCGAACCCAGGAAGAGGTATGGGACTGTGCAATCTTTACGGGTTGATGGACTCGATCTACTCCATCTATGTTTTGATTATTGTTCTAAATTCTATCCGAATGATGTCTTTGACAAAAACGATTGTTTGAAATGTATGTTGTTGATTGTTTTGGGCTTTTAGATTTTTTAAGTTTTGATATATTGACTGCTTACATATTCATACAACAAAATATTCTGAGGGACATAAAAGCTTTGTGAAGGGAGCTCAAGGGCCACAGTTGGGAACCCCTGGGCTACGGTAGAAAAGATGATGAAATGGAAGTAGAAAAAGTTATTTTCTTCCATATTGTGCCATAAATCAGAGTGAATTGAATATTGCATATAAATGAAGGTAAGTGGGGCTGGGTTTAATTGTACTAAATTAAGTTCAGAAATTGAATTCCACTGCATGGAAGATTGAGAAAAAAAATTACGAGGTCAAAACTGGTTTTATAAAGATGAAAAGCACAATAAGATCTACAACATGCATTTAGAAAATAGATAATGTGAATTTTTTTTAATTGCATGCCAACTTTAAGGCCTTGAGCTTTTGTGGCGGCGGCCTAGTGAAATCGAATCATTACAAGATGAATAACTGTTAAAATACGCAAATCAAGTATCAGTAACTGAGCATTTTTCTAAACAGGTTTTAAAGCTAATATCTAAAACTGAACAGCCTTGGAGCCTCTACTGCATTAGTGAAGACTGTTATACGTTTTCAATCCCCTTTGACTATTTTGAACCAGCTATTTTGAGAATAATCATTCATAAACCATAATAGTGGAGCAAAATGCAAATAGTTAAATGTCCCCTATATACACATGTCAATGATCAGCAAAAATGAAGCTTATCTTTATGAGGCCTGAGTCCATCCTTCTCTGTAGACATTCAGACCAGAGAAGCTCTGATAAAATTCCACCATCGGATCAGTGAGCCTGATAAATGTCAGTAAACTCCAAGTTTACTCGAGTCAAAGACATAACTTTGGAAAAAAGAACAGGATGATATTTAGAGGGAGAAACCAGAATATCTCTGTACTTGACAGATTATAAGTATAGATCCAAAACTAGTGATTGATGTTGCATCTACAACTTTTTTCTTTCCAATAAGTTATAGCCAGTAAAGTTTTAGACTATTAACATCAATATTAAGTTTTTTTTTTTTTAACAAAACCGTTTACATAAAGGTTTTGTATAATATAGGCAAGGCCTACAATACTCCAACACAAAAACAAGACTAAACGCCTGCGGTAAATTCTGCATAATTATAATCATGCAATTTAAACTTAATTTAATATAATGAACTTGAACATAATCTTTATGGTGATTTGCAATGTAATGTAACATCCATTGCTCCACTCAGTGCTAATATCCAATTCAGTAATAGTAGTCATCAATAATGGGGTTTTTATATAAAGTGAAAAACTGAGTATTATGAATGCTAAAACACACTGATAAAACATTTATGGTTATTATCCAATAAGCCCCACTCGTAACAGACACCACACCAAAAGCCAATCTGATCAGTTACACTGTCCTGTCAACAGGAGTGTTTCAGCCTTTGACAAGCCTCCCATCAAAAAATTTCCCTTTATTTTGATATTGTTATTGATATAAATAGTTTTCACCTGCACAGCATCCATGACAAACTTTGTGTGCAATAAAGAGCTGCTTCATTGTTGAAACGATAGAAGACAAGAAGACAGATAGAAGACAATTTTGTTTCCTACATTGGATATTTTCTGTCCTAAAGTATCCCATTGCTATTTAAAAGTGAGAAATCAAATGATTCGGTTCGTGAGTGAACTGTCTGAATAACCTGAATCACTACATTTTCCCAAACCCATTGAACCGTTACATCAAAAGAGTGTTTCTTTCATTCACAAAATAGCCTAGGCCTATTATCACAGGGGAAATTATTCTGACAGTATTAAATGTTCAGTATATGGTAATCAGTCCATCCATCGTCAGACAAGGATTTATCAGTACTATTTTACACGGGCACGGTATTTCACTCGGCTAGGTGACACTCCTGAATGCAACATTTTGCGGTTGCTCTTTATTTTACAGTAGCCTAGTAGGCCTAGTTTCAGTGTACTAACCTAAGAAGGTACTTGATAATAACTACATAGGTCAAGTTTAGATTTATGAGTAGGTTCATGGTTAGTAGGCTACCTAATTATTACCCAGTTATTGTAATAATCACTATAATAAGTAGGCCTACATAGTATACTATGTATGGAGAACAGGAGTGTAAAATAAAGTGCAACCCATTTAACTATATGTTTATACAGTATATTCACAAAAAATGTCTTGTTTTTAAAAAAGGCCATTCACTAACAAGAAAGTACAATGGCACTAACTTTTTAAATACCATGTAAATATCATAATATATCTGATTCTCATATCATCATAGCAACAGCATCGCCAGCCTACTTTAATGTGCGTCATTAACACTTTACCTTGATGTAAACAATAAACAAACAAACTTAACTTTATGTCACTTAATAGCTACCGACTTCAGGTAACCGCTTTTAGTTTCAGAGATGTTTATCTACAGTTTCGTCGTTTTTTTAGATATAATAATTGTTTTTAAAGTGACTGAGTTAAAGTGAAAGTATGCCTTTATTTTGAATTCACTGCACGAGCGTTATATCATCCGCCCCTCTTTTACAATCATGCTACTGAAAGAAACGAGGGAAATATGTTGGGAATGGGAACGTTACGTGAAACTGTTTAAGAATTGGCACTGGCGTATACAGTGTGAGTGTGTGTCTCGTTACTGATAAGAACTGACAGTTATAAAGTGAGCATGCCGGAAGATTTTCCTTTCAGCCAATGCAGCCTTACCACAGTAAACAACAGAGGAGAAATCCACATTGATTGGCGGAAGCTGACTCAAAGACATGACCGAAGTTCACATTAGTGACACATTATTCAACTGTTGTGGTGACCAAGCATTTCTTTTCGAAATGCCTTCAAAATGGGGGATTATGCTGCTCGCTAAATCTCCGCAGTAAACAGCTTTGTGTGTGTATGTGTGAGTGATTACCGGAGTTGAGTTTTCCGATCCAGAAGAGGTAATTGCTTCTGACTCATATGACACCTGCAGGTTTGCTGATAAAAAAACGATACTGCGCATGCGCTCATTTATAAAGATATAAATAATTGTTTATTTTTATACATTTCGAGAAATTATAGAAAATTGGTGGATAAAATATGTGTGGATTTCCCATTCCGAAACTTTATTTATTATTGTTTGTTTATTTCTGTGTCGATTGTCGTGTGGCTCTGGAGAATGGAGCGGAGGAGTAACGTTAGAGCTCGTGTAGCGGTGATAGGGGCTGGACCGGCAGGTCTTTGCGCCGCTCGACACATCCTGTCTAGGCCCAAGACCTTTGATCCACCCGTGGTGTATGAAACGACTGATCATTTAGGTGGGACCTGGTTCTATGAGGAACGAGTGGGCCCACATGACAATGGGTATCCCATCCACAGCAGTATGTATAGGGACCTCAGGTAGAGAACAACTAATAAATTGTGCATAATCCTGCTGAGAATAAGAAGGCACTTTAAACCTTGTGGTTTTCCTCACTTTTGGGTTTAGACTAGTCTACTGTAGATCTCCCAAACTAACAAGCTGAACCATAGGCTATTAAAGTTATCATGAAATGGAAGTTGCAATAGTTTTTACAACTCCGTCCCCCTCTTTGGATGGAATGAGTGGAGCTTGACTCAAAATGAATGTGCATAGATGAATCATTTATAATAAATATTTCATTAAAAAAACAAGAATTGTAAATTTTAACTTTATGGTGACTTTAAGCAAATATCCTACCAAAATAATGTGTTCTTAATAAGCGCATACCAACAAAACAAAGTGAGCAATTGACAGACCTGACCAAGCGGCCAGAACAAACAAGTCTAGGTTTAAGATGTGCCTTTTTTATTTTGAGCAGGGAATTTATTTGTTTTTCATTTGTGTCCAATTTTCATGCAACTTTATGTACTATAAAATCCCTTATCTGTTTTAAAGAACCAATTTGCCTAAGGAAGTTATGATGTTCCCTGAATTTCCCTTTGATGACCACCTGCCTTCTTTTTTGCACCATACGTCGGTTCAGCGGTATTTGGAAAAATACTGTGAGAGACATGATATTGCCCGTCATATCAAGGTGTGTTTGTCTTCAATATAAATTCTATGTCTGTAATGAAACTTAATCAGTCCCCTACTAATTTAAAAAAAAATAATAATAATAAAAATTGTGATGTTTCTTCACACAGTGTGGCATTTATCACAATATGGATAAATTATCAGATGACAAAGTCATGTGTCCATGTATTCTAAGTCTGAGAATACAATGCCATATAAACAAGTCTGGTATTTACTGACATCTCTTTTCAAAGTTGCTGGAACATGATCATAGTCCTCCTACTTAAAACTCTAAACTGTATATGAGTTGAGTGTAAACTGTATTAGTTGAGTATCAACGGCTATTAGGGTAAAACTGTTCATCAACTAGTGGCCTGAAAGTTGAGATCAGTACAGATTGCCTATTGATCAGGGTTGTAGGGGCCGCTGACCTCTGCTTGTCAGACAAAGACAATCTGCTTCACAACAAAAATCGAAAGACCCGTCAAGTGTGTTTAGAAGCCACATAGAAATGTTCTGAGTATTAGTATTTTTCTTACCAACAGAAACAAGAATATTGCTTATGACAGACTGCTTTGTCCCTCACAGTTCAACACCGCGGTGGAAAAGGTGAAGCCCGTCTCCATGGAGACGGAGACGGGGGGAGCTGTGACGTGGGAGGTAATTTCGCACCGCACATGTGGAGACCGGAACACACAGACGTTCGACTCAGTGTTTGTCTGCAACGGGTGAGCAATGCCATCTTAAAGAGTCCTTTTATCTCCCAGACATGCTCAAATGGACACAATTGCATCTAATCTTCAATTGCAGCTTCACAGCGATGTTCCAAATGCATAGCATTATTCAAATAGTGGCATGTTCATTTACCCCATAATATTCCCTGAGGCTTTTATCTCGCTGAATTCTCTCAGAGGTGATGGGAATGGGTATTATGTTATGCATTCATGTGGCATTTGTGTGAGGGAATTCAGAAGACCACAGGAGCCCTTTAGCGTCTCAGCGCTGACTCATATTTCCTTCCTCTTTCTGCAGGCATTACTCCGACCCCCACCTGCCCTACATTCCTGGAATAGAGCATTTTGAAGGTACAACAAATGATCACTGATCACTACAAATGCATAACCCTAAAAGCCCCAACTATTAGTCTCATTACACCCATGCATCTCCCCTTTCTCACTCTGTCTTTCATCTTCTTACATTTATCTTTGCCTTTTTCCACTGCTGTTTTGCAGGGAAAGTCTTACACAGTCACTCTTATCGCTATCCAGAGCCTTTCGCAAACAAGTCCGTCGTGGTCTTGGGGGCCAGAGCATCTGGTGTGGACATTTCCATTGAGTTAGCCCAAGTTAATGCTCGGGTTTGTGGCTTAACTTCTTTTTTCTTTTACAATATTACATTTTAAATGGCTTTGTTTGGTTGTGAATTAGAGAGTTGTTCTCCCAAAAATTAAAATCTGTCATTATCCTCCGAAGAATTATTTTTTTATCTGTGGAACACAAAAGATGTCAATTTGTGCAGCTCTGAATGATGACAAATGCTGTGCTCCAAAAAAAATACCAAAAGCAGTCCATTTAAGTAGTGTTATTATATATTTACATTTTTATATTTCCTGTTTTCAATTAAATTTTATTAAAATTTTTAGTATTTTTTGTCATTTTTATTAGTTTCTTTTTTTGAATATGTCTATAATTTTTAGTTATTTTATTAATTATTTTAGTACTTCAAGTTTAACTAAATGAAAATGAAAAATGTTGCTTTGGCAACTAGCTGAAATAAAAGTTTTCTTTTTTATATTATATTTTATTTTAGATTTTAGATACATTTGTTTTATTTCAAGGACCAACATTTTTTTATGGTTTTAGTTTTAGTTAATAACTCTGATTCAAAGTCGTTTGAAGTCATAAAAGTATAGACCATTTCACAAGATGTAAACAACACTGGTCCAGAAACACTTCCTGTTTCAGTTTGTAACTGTTTTCTTTATTTCTAATGCAAAGAAAACATCTTAAAGATGTTTGTTTATCTTTTTGATTCAGTTTTAAATGTCCTGTTGGCTGTATTTTATCCCAGCTTTTATGTAGTGTTAAAAAACTGAAACAGGAAGTGCTTCTGGACCAGTGTTGTTTACATCTTGTGAAATGGTCTATACAGAGCAGTATTTAATGTTTCAGTTCACCCCAAAAAGAAAATTCTGTCATCATTTACCCTCAAGTTGTTCCAAACCTGTATGAATTTCTTTCTTCTGCTGAACACAAAAGAGACCAAACAGTTGATGGGCCCATTGACAAATGAGCTATGAAAGTCAATGGGGCTCATTATCTCTTTTGTGTTCAGCTTCAGCATAAGAAAGATTATTTTTATGAAAATCTGTTACACTTCAATGTATGTCACAATAAAGAAAAGATCTGTCACAACATGGTTTCATCGCTACTTTAAACCTTCCCGCTGAGCATTTTTATTTCATCCAAAAAAAAAATCAGCATTACTTTTTCTCCTTTAAGTTTCACAAAAGAAAGAACAACAAATGGGTTTGGTCCAACTTGAGGGTAAATACATTTTAATAAAAACAATTTTACGATTGCTATATCCCTTTAACTCAAATTTTGTTTTGGATTTGTCCATCCTATCCATATGAGTATAATCTTAAACACTTGGAATTGGTCTTAGTGAAAAGAGAAGCTGGCCTCTCTGCTAAAAATGGAGAGTAGAGTGACTGTTTTCTCTCTCTCTCATTTTAGGTGATTCTAAGTCATAGCACACCAACTATGTCCTTACCCCTGCCTTTGGGTATTCAGCAGGCTACCTCTGTTGTTGGGGTCTTGGAGAATGGATCTTTACAGTTCCAGGATGGATCAGTTACCCAGGCTGATATTCTTCTGTTCTGCACTGGATACAACTTTAACTTCCCTTTCCTTTGTCCATCAGAGCTAGGCCTGGACGTACAGGAACTTTTTGTGACCCCGCTCTACAAGTACTTGCTGCCCCCTGGCTTCCCGTCAATGTTTTTTATTGGCATTTGCAAAATTATTTGCCCTTTCATTCATTTTGACTGTCAGGTGAGCAGAGAGAAAAAAACTGGATGGTTTGATTTCTGTTTGAATAGTGCATGTGAATCATTCTCACTGCAACATTATCATTTTTATCCATAGGTTCGATTTGCTCTAGCTGTTCTGGAGGGCTCGGTAAAGCTGCCCACCCAGGCAGAGATGGAGAAAGAGGTGCAGAGAGAGACTAAAAAAAAACTAGACACAGGTGTGCAGGTTAAGCACCTGCTCCATTTGGACAAGGATCAGTGGGATTATTATCGTGATCTGGCCAGGTCGGCAAGATTCACACCCCCTCAGCCAGTGTTTCAGAGTCTATATGAAGAGGTGGGCAGACAGAGGAAGAAAGACCCACACAAATACAGACAGATCAACTATAGGCTCATTGATGCCACACAGTGGGAGCTTTTGGAAGCTTCGCTAGAACAGACTGATTGAGTTTAGCTAGAGTTTGAGGGAAATGAATCGAATTACACAGTTTTCCTGTCATACCTGTGATGCTTTCTTTTTGTAGGAAAAATACTGAAGGAAGAAAATTCTCTTAAAGATTATTAATTATACAAAGATCAAAGTTAATTTTATCTAATGGGCTTTATGCCCAGCTGCACTACTTCCTGAACTTCAGCCAGCTTCTTGTTTCCTGTCTGCCATTATTGGCCAAATTGATTAATTCAGGTGTGTCTGATTATTGTTGCCATGACAACTGAGGTCAGGCACACTTGGATTAATCAATGGGCTATATGCACGCATAAGTTCCGCATTTGACGTAAGGATGCTCGACCATTTCCGGTTGTGTAGATTAAAGCGGAGGAAAACCGGAGAAAACGGGATTATGGCAGAGTCTTCAATATTTACTGTCCTCCCGTCTTTGAAACGAAACGTACATACGTTTAGATGTAATTTTATATATAGTTATGTTTATTTAATATAATTTTAAAAAGAAGCATAAACACAACGAGGGGTGTCTGTTTTATCTGTTTTTGTGACTAACGTTTCATTAGTATAACCATGGAGTATAAAATTCAATATAAATTCTCGGTATTGCATTGGACTCTATGATCGGCGGAAGTTATCGAGCATCCCTAATGCTTCACCGGAAATAACGCCGTGCATAGAGCCCATTTGGCCAATAACTGCAGACAGGAAACAAGGAGCTGGCTGAAGTTCAGGAAGTACTGCAGCTGGGCATAAAGCCCATTAACTACTACCACCAATCAAATGCATTTAGGTTGAACATCAGAATGGGGAAGAAAGGTGATTTAAGTGATTGAATGAGGCATGGTTGTTGGTATCAAATGTGCTGGTTTTGGTACTTCAAAAACTACTTTTTGCTGAACTACTGGGATTGTCACGCACAACCATCTAGGGTTTACAGAGAATGGCCTGAAAAAGAGAAATTATCCAGTGAGTGGCAGGTCTGTGGGCGAAAATGCCTTGTTGATGCCAGACTCAGAGGAGAATGGCCTGATTCGAGTTGATATGAAGTAACTCAAAAACCACTCAATACAGCCGAGGTCTGTAGAAGAGCATCTCGGAATGCACAACACTTTGAACTTTAAAGCAGGCGGGCTACAGCAGCAGAACACACTCCGGGTGTCAGCTAAGAACAGGAAACTGAAGCTACAATTCGCACGGGCTCACCAAAATTGGATAATAGAAGATTGGTTAGTCTGATTAGCCTCAATTTTTGCTGTGAAATTCAGATAGGGTCAGAATTTAGTGTAAACAACATGAAAACAGGCTCCTGCCTTGTATAACAGTTCAGGCTAGGGATGGTGTGAAGAACATTTTCTTGCCACACTTTAGGCCACTTATTACCAACTGAGTATTGTTTAAACGCCACAACCTGGGACATGGTGGAACGGGAGATTCGTGGATGTGCAGTCGACAAATCTGCAGCAGCTGCGTGATGCTATCATGACAATATGGACCAAAATCCAAGAATTACGGCAGTTCTGAAGGCAAAAGCCAGGGCCCAATCCAGTACTAACAAGGTGTACCTAGTGAAGTGGCCATGACTGAGTATGTATACAATGTCTAAATCTATATCCATTTTTATTATTAGCATAACAAATTGAAATAAAATATTAGCATTGACTGAAGTTAATTGAAATATTTGACTGTAAACATTTCTTAGTAGCCTATTTAGTTGTGTTTTTGTTTTAAAGTCAGTATACAAACGTAGGAACTCCACAAGTAATACAGGAGACACACTGATAGCTCCTAACTAAAAAAGATCATTAGGGTAGATCATTGCCTTCACTAACCCGTATACACTTACATGTTTAGGCCTACATAAATGGGTCAATGACGGTGATAACACATCAATAAACACTGTCCATGTAACCAGAGATTGTAAAAAAAGAAATGGGTCTCAAAAGAGGAAAAAAAATGTTGGCATAAATATTTTTTTCAAAATCTTTCAGTAAAAAGTCAGTAGCTTATAAATATGAAACCATTTTGTCAATAGTGTAGAATAGCCTAGCCTTAATGGTAACACAACTTTACATTTGAGTCATTTTAAACCTTTTAAAGAATTTTTTAACATTCAATTTCATGTTATTTTTTTTTCTGTAGGCTATGATCCTGCAAAATAAAACGTCTGATATTATGTTTTTTGAATGTTTTAGTTCACTACACTGCATCCCTCGTGGCAAATCAACAACCCTGTGCTCCTCCAGAAATGTTTAAATATTTACATAGAGATGCAATGTGAAGTTTATGTTGGGGTTTTAGGGGATGTGATTTTATACATAATTGAAGCATTGCATCACAGCTTTCATCAGCAGTGTGAACACGACACACACATTCCCGCAGACTTTCCCATCTGCTCGCGGTCTTCATCTCCCAACATGTGAAATCGGACACCTACTTTCTCAACCCTTCCCAAACAGTCTTATCTGCACTTCCAGCTGTCACTACAACAGTACATTCGCACAATTCAAACTTTAACAGAAGCAACTGACTCCACAAGTTCAGAAGATCGACATCGATAAAAAGTCGCCGTTAGCTTGCAGTTTAAGAAAACGGGAGAAGAAACACGGACGGAGGGCGGGTGGAAAGCCAAATCCAAAGGGGTGTTTCCTCTCCAGCAGAGGAAGCATTGAAGTAGCGAGAAATAATTCACTAAACTGTGCGAAATGTGTAGATATATTGACGTTTAGGTGACAGACGCGATGTCGACATCAGTTTGCCGATAAAAGGTGAGTGAATAATGTCAACATCTTTCAGGAAAAAAAAAAACAGGAACTGGAGGGGCTCAGCAGCGATCCAACTTCATCAGTTGTAAAATTAAGTATAAGTGTATGATTGATAGGAAAAAAAAAACCTCCTGAAGATGTTTATAAAGATGCACGTAGTCATGCGTCACGAAGCAAACAGAAAAGCTGCTTCACTTCGATGTGATGGGGCTGAGTTGGTTTCTCTGACAATAATAAGGATTTTAATGTAGCATGGGTTTCCTTTTTAGTGTCTTAATTTTGTCTCGCATGGTAACAATGACACGAACAATGAAAGAGAGATACCAACTTTTATGTGTTAATAGCCTATACGTAACTTTACAAAAATGTGGTAAATGTATTTTTCCAAGCCTGTCTCCTCAAGGAGTTTGACATGTCCCCGGCCATGTTTCCAAATTCTCCTGTGTTAGGAAATATGCCCCAGTTTGATTGCAAAATTGCACATTTTCTATAAAACTTTCAACCCTGTTGCTTCAGGCATGATTTTAAAGGCCTAACGTTAATAACATGTTTAGTTTTCACAAATATTAAGAAATATTAATATTTCACAACTATTGTCAACATTGATAATAAGAAATGCTTCTTGAACAGCAGATCAGCATTTTAGAATGATTTCAGAAGGATGATGTGACACTGAAAATTCTTCTTTGCACCACTGGAATAAATTATTTTAAATATACTAAAATATAAAAACATTATTTTAAGTTGTAATAATATTTTCACTATATTACTGATAGAACACAATATTTTGAACAAAGAAATGTGTTGAGGTGATAAAAGAATTTCAAAAACAACTTAACAAAAATAACAAATTTTTTAACAATATAGTACATTTTAAATCTTGAATTGCCACAACTAACTTTTTCACTGAAAGATTTTCTGACAGGGTGTTTAAAATCTTAAAGAAATATGCTTTAAAAATAACTTTTTTAGGCTCTAAAACCTACCCATGGATAACAGATAAATGTGCAGTACCATTTATACAGTTTCCAACATTGATAATAAATCAGCATTTTAGAATGATTTCTGAAGGAACATTTATCTGAAGACTGGAGTAATGATGCTTTGCATCACAGAAATAAATTTGAAAATATATTAAAAAAGAAAAGCATTATTTTAAATGGTAATAATATTTCACAATATTACTGGATTTTTTCAGTATTTTCAAATCAAATAAATGCAGGCGTGATAAGCTTAAAATACTTTTTTCAAAAACAATAAAAAGAAAATACTTTTGACCAGTGCTGAATGTCTATATGATATATTTCAAAATAATTTAGCTTTATGAAAGTTTTGGAAATTATCTTAATTCTTTTTATTTAATTATATTAATCATTTCATGGCATTAAATGCATGTGCAAATGGATGTGCTTTTAGCCTGTCTATGTTGGACTAGCTTAACTCTCCAACGGATGGAGGAGAATCCAGACAGCGACAGGCATTATGAGAGGACCACAGATGACCCCTCACCCTCTGGCCAGGGGACCAAACAGAAGAGTGATGAGACCCCCCTGGGTGATCACAACCTACCCATCATGCAGTGGGAGGATTTAAGTTTACGAATTGCAGAGCTAGAAAGGCAGGAGGAGGAAAGGAGGACAAAGGCAGAGGTAACATTTTATCTAGACTTTATATGTATAGATTATAACACCAAGTTTGGATTAATTGTGATGTTTGCTGCATTTATTTGACCTAAAATTCAGTAAAACATTTCTTATTATTATCACCTCATTATTGACCTCCTTGTGTTTTAGAGTCTGGGTTTATCAGAGCGAGACAGAATACTTGGATGCTGGACAGGGTCAAAACACCATTCACTCCACCGGGAGCCATGGACCGATGAGAACGACTACAGTCCCTGCCGTGTTCCTGTCATAACATCACGGTATTACACATGAGCAGGTTCATAATGTTGAGACGTGTTGTTCTGATGTTTCTATTCAAATGTTCACTGTGTGTTTCCATGAAACAGATTTAATAGTCCTAAAAATCTTCAGCTCTGTTTCATCAACAACAGCGAGAGCGAGGGGGAGGATGACGAAGGAGCATCTAGCAAAGAGGTGGGAGCAGATAGTCGTGATAGTAGTTTCCCTGAGTTTTTTAAGTTGTATCTCAGGTCATGATTTAAGAGGCTGCAAAAAAGCATTAGGTTTTTGTCATCCTCAGAGCTCATGTGAGGCGGAGGTACGTGGGAGTTGCTCTCTGGGGCTAAAACAGGAAGTGAAAACAGCTCTCAGGGCTCTCAGAGACAAGCTATTGGCCGAACAGAAAGAGAAAGAGGTGAGGGGTTTCAAAGGCATATAGTTCACCTAAGAGTATGGTCTGTCTGTCATTCATGGAACACAAAAGGTGATATTTTAAAAGTGGAGCTTGTAATGGGGACTGAAGCTTTCAAGTTTCAAAATTGATTCAAGAGCACCATAAAAGTATCATTTGAGATATCTACTTTTGTGTTCCACAGTATAAAGTTAGACAGGATCACATAAGTAGATGATGATGGGAAAATGACCTTGTTTCCAGAAGTAATTTTCTCTTTTATGTTCTTAAAAAAAACTTCAATAAAGAGATCTTTTCATGTACCAAACCTACCAGCTCTGGTATGAGTCACATTACAAAATTTCACTTGAATTATATAATATATCAATATGCTTTCTCTTATACTCAACAAGGCTGCATTTATTTGATCAAAATTACAATAAAAAAAACAGTATTATTGTGAAACATTATTACGATGTTGAATTACTGTTTTCTATTTTAATCCATTTTAAAAATGGTATTTGTTCCTAGGGATGGGACAAAATATCGTTTGGGCGATATATTGGTGTCTTTCTTAATGCGATGCGATAATCGATACGCTGGCGCCAAATATCAATATTTTAATGAGTAACCGAGCACTGGTACGCACTGGAGCGTTTTAAAGCAGGCGTCTAGCAGCGGATCCTGATATATCCACTGATAGGTGCCTGGTTTCAAATGCTCCCGTGCATACATGTGTAATCGCTCGGTGAAGAGATTTTTTAAGGATTGATCTTTCAATCCTTGAAGGATTGATCTATCACATCACAGACATATATGTTGAACGCGTGAACACAATGGCCAATAAGAGGCGTTTAAGAATCCGCTCAAAATGCTAAAGGGAAATGTTGGTATCCTCATGTTTTTAAAAGTTTAAAACACTGAAGTTGGTACCTTTGACAACACTTGTCTAAGGTTTATTTTAAGGAAGCTGGTAAACACTGAGATGTTCCCAGGTTTAAATAAAAGAGGTTGGCAAATTTTGAAATGTACCAGATTTTTTTCTTTGGGTCATTACGTCACATCTGTACACATGAAGAAGAGTTCTCGGCTAGTTTAAGCTATATTGTGTGTGAGGATGTTGGAGGTGGAGATTTATAGCCTTTTCTCACAGCACTTCATATAACTAAACTTGTCAATTTGATGGTGGATCCAGAAAGGTTCAAATGACAATCACCAGTGACAGATTCAATTCAAAAGAATTTTTTTTGTGCGACTGCCTTTGTGATCATTCATTTCTCTGGTATTTATTATTTTCATATTTCTGTTTTCATTTCAGCAAGAAGTCACCCGCAGTAACGTGAACATAAGGAGAAAGATTCTTAGCCTTAGTGATCTGCAGACATGCTCTTTACTGCAGCTGAATGCGCTCAGGGCCTCACTGAATGAAGACATTCAAGGTATCTTTTTCCTCAAGGGTACAACATAAATATTTTTTTAAATAAAAAAATGCCGCTCACAAATGTGTTATGATTTCCATGCTTCTTTAAACACTTATCCAAAATGGTTTGGCACCTTTAAAATGACATTGATATTTACTCATACACTAATTTGATTTGTGCTTTTAGATTTGAGCTCAGAACTGGTGAAACATCTTGTAGTACGAGATCACCTTCGGAATAAGCAAGACGCTCTTCTCCTGGATGTACAGGATATGACGACATTGTGAATGACTTTTGTTTGCAACAAAACTGCATTCTGCAGTTCAACATTGGCACTTTCTGAAAGCATTAATTTACTGTTACTCATCCTGTGGACTAACAAGCCAGAATATCCTGTTTGTTCTTGAAGAAATGTAGCCCTCAAAGAAACTTTTGCTAAAAAATGTGAGTCACATTGATTATGGTCACAAGTTTTATTGTGAAAAAAAGTGCCTTAACAAAACCTAATGGCTCTGATTCATGTCCCATCACTTATGATTTAGTTTTGCATTTGTAAATAGAGAATATAACAAGCTGCTGTTAAAGCCATATACGATCAATAACTGTGATGTATTAATCATCCGTTACATTAAGCATTCCATTGAAAAACAGTATGTAATCGTCATATGAATATAAATGGTGTGAATTATGCTGTCATATGAATGTGCCTTACAACTTTCCTGTGTATCAAACTTAAACATGAGAATGAATATCTCAGTGCTAAATATTCACAATAATTTAATAAATCATTTATTTTGTACTTTATACAGAGTCATCAGCCTTTTTGTGTAATTAGAAATGCAAGTAGTGGAATCATGACAATTATGCTATACATATTCTGCAAAAAATTAAGTGATACTTAAAGTCGGTGTGAAACGGAGGTTGCGATAGTCTTTTCTTCTCTATTGTGATGTATATACAGGTGAAACAGCTTCTCAAACAAGAATAAATTCAGGCCGGGGCTTGATTTTGCCCATCGGGAATTGATTTGATGGTTGTGGTCTGCTATTGGTCGATCTCATGTGAGTAACAGGTTGTTCTACCCTCAAGGCAATAAATACATCATCAGAGAAGAGATGTCACTGCAAGAGGGTGGGTAAGTTTGATTAAAGACTAAAAAGACCATATGAATTGAAAAAAAAAAAACAATTATGTGCATAATGATATAAATCATTTATAATAAATACAAAAAAAGGAATCATCAATTTTGATTATATGGTGACTTTACAGCCGTTTGGGGGTTAATCAGACTTAAAGAACCTTTTGTTGAACCTCTCGATAACCATTTTAAGGTGCCTCAAGTATCCTAGAACAAATAATCGATTCAACTTTTTTTAAAGTTTGTTTTTAATGAAATATATGTGTGTGTGTATGTGTACATGCACACAATATATATATATATATATATATATATATATATGGTTTGATGTGAATGATGGGCCACTTCAGTGTTACTGAAAAGGTTTGAGGGGAGTACATAAAACAAGTTGGAAACTGCTGCATTGTTATACATTGTAAAAATAATTTGTACGGATTTGGTTAGCCCTGGTAAGCTTTAAAGGTAACACTTTACTTGAAGGGGTCTGCATAAGACTGACATGACACCATCATAATCATCACGACATATGTTATGAATATGAAGGAATTTTTATGCATGTTTATGACAACTGTCATCAAGTATCATTCGCTCAGTTATGCCATTTTTAATGCAAATATGACATTGTTTGAGATGTCTTTGTTATGACAACTTGACATTACTAAGACAACACAACCTGTCATAAACATGACATAGCAGATTTATTATCAAACTTAAGAAACCACCTAGCTTTATTGGTTAACATTACATTAAACTGCCATGTGGTTGGTTTTGACATTGGCTGTCATGAAGCCATTATAACTTTTTAATGACAAAACGAAAAATATTCATGACACAGTTATAATGCCTCATGACAGCAAATGTCAAAGCCAACCACATGACAGTTTAACTTCATTTTATGTCAAGTTGTCATGACAAATACACTGACAGGTTATGATTTTATGGTTTATGTCAAGATGTCATAACAAAGACATCTCAAACATTGTCATATTTGCATTAAAAATGTCATCACTGAGCGAAAGACACTTAATGACAGTTGTCATAAACATGCATAAACTCTACTTAATATTCAAGACATGTCATGGTTATGAAGGTGTAATGTCAGTCTTATGCACACTCCTTCAAGTAAAGTGTTACAGTTTCGCATAATGAACCTGTGTGTTGAACATAAATTTAATCAACTGCATGCAGCTCATCTGATTGACCATTCAAGCACAGTGAGTGAGTGAGAGAGAGAGAGAGAGAGAGAGAGAGAGAGAGAGAACGAACAAGAGAGGGCAAAGAGGCAAGACAGAAAAGAAGGAAGCACAAAGAATTACTGATTGAGACATGATTAGTAAAATTTTGTTAGATCTGGATAGTAAATTGACAAAGTAATTTGTAATCAGAGACTGTAGTTGCAGTGCAGCAAAACATACACAGCACTGAACTTTTCGTCCTGACCTTTTATCAGATGCGTGAAGAAATTAATGCATTTTGGCTGCACATTGGAGTTACCTTTTTCCGCTGACCTTTAAACAGGTAAGATATTTCATATAGATCTATCAAAACAAAACAGTGGGGTGGGAGTTGCTTTAAATGAATAAAGATTACCTAGTCATATATATATATATATATATATCTCAATAATACTTTCAAATTTCTCTAGTTTACATTTTCAAACTTTTAATTCTCAAATCATGGTGTTTATAATTGATATGCACACTTTTATGTTGAACTGTATGCTGGATTGGGTTTCCGCTCAGCGATTCTTGTCTGAATGAATGAGTATTAATTATTTACTAGAACATACCTCCAAGAACACATGATACTGTAATACCAAAGCTGCCTCCGTAGTACACAGGAATATTTATTAAGCAACAAACTCACGTATTTCATGAACTAAACATGGACATTGCCATAAGTACTTCTTGTTATGTAGGTACTATACATATAGATGAATGCATCAGCCATGTCTTGACATAAATTAGGCATCTTAACACAGTTTTCATTGCAAACGAGGTTAGGTAGGTCAGGAAGTGGCGCGTGCTGATACCTCTAATTTGTGCAAAGTCAAACTGCAAAGCAAAACAACTTGTCTAATACATGGGACACACAAAAATGGGGGATGGAAAGATGAATGAAGGGTTTAGGGAACGGTTTGTTACTGATTGATGGGGCAATAGACCAGAAGAGGCCGAATCAGCATTGTAGACAGAGAAAGTTGAAGGGCTGAGTCATTGGTCAACCTGCAGTTTGCTTGACTGCAAACACGAAAGTTCAGATTTACAAAGCAATCACTGTAAAGATATGTAACGTTCATCTGTTTTCTCTATCTCGAGCGATGTCCTCCTCACAGGATATCCTCAAGGTTGAAGGATGTGGTGCTTCTAGATTGAGTTGAAGAGGTCCAGAGAAGACAGTGATGTGGCTTTGTGGTTACAGCTGATCATGAAGACCACGGCTTCAGTCTCCAACGCATCCGTGCAGGCAGATGTTCGAAACCACAGCGCGCTGCACAGCTGTAGCATCGACGAGTCCTACAAGTATGTCATCTTGCCTCTGTGCTACTCCTTGACCTTCTTGCTCAGCCTTGTCCTGAACTCCACCGTCCTCCTGCGGTCCTACCGGTGCAAGAGTGGCCGTCAGTGGAACACTTCGCTGATCTACATGGTCAATCTGGCCTCCACGGATCTGATGTACAGCTTCTCATTGCCGTTCCTCGTGGCTAGCTACGTGATGCGTGACCACTGGGTTTTCGGAGACTTCATGTGCAGGCTGGTGCGTTTCTTGTTTTACTTCAACCTATACTGCAGCATCTTCTTCCTCACCTGTATATCTGTCCATCGCTACATGGGCATCTGCCATCCGATTAGAACCATCACCTTGGAGAGCAAGCGGGTTGTTCGAGGCATTTGCGCTGCCGTTTGGGTCATAGTGTTCATACTTACGTGCCCCATCGTCCGGTTTGCCAAAACAGGGGATGTTTTGAGGAAACTCGGAGGTGGAGTGAATGAAGGAGTCGATTCTTGGTCGGAAGGTGCTGGAAAAGTCGAGGTGGAGGTATACAGGAACTGTTGGGATGACGCAATAGACACAGAGTTTTCAGAATACGTGCCTTACGGAATCGTTCTGCACCTTCTGGGCTTCTTTTTCCCTTTTATCGTCATTGCGTGGTGCTATTCGCAGGTGGTGCGGACCATTTTCCTGACGCTACATTCCCAGCCACAGGTGCAGGAGGAAGGGGGAATGTGTGGTGGGGTGGAAGGGGTCAAGGACAGGACGTCCGTGTCCATCTCGGGCTCTCAGCACGCACCGTACCTCAACAGGCGTCGCAAGTCCATCAAAACCATCATCGCCATCACCATCCTGTTCGCACTGTGTTTTCTGCCCTTCCACATAACACGCACACTCTTCCTCGTCCTCAAAGAAACGAAGGCCGCCGATTGCCAAACCATGCGGATGGTTTCCATTTGCTACAAGATAACTCGGCCGCTGGCTTCCTGCAATTCGTGGCTCAATGCGCTCCTTTATTTCTTAACAGGAGACAAAAGCTTAGCCTGCTGTGGACGGTCCGACGCCGGTCATAACACCCACCTTCTCTGGCCTTTACAGATTCTTGGAGGACAGAAAGAGGCTGAGGATCAAGAGCAAGGCAATTCACATAAAGCAGCCGAAGCTCAGGAAAGTGACTCGAAATCATCCGGAATAACATAAATGAGGTTGGGAATGCACAAAGGGACAGACCTACTTTACATGCTTCAGATTTCATATTTATTTATTCATTAATATTACTGAGTAATTTCACACAGTCTTGAGTATTACAGCATGTTTAATGCTAGTATGCGACCGAGCAGTTATAACCAGCCACCTCTTTTAAACATTATGTTTTTGTGTTTTTTTTTTGTGATGGATATTTGGTGAGTAAAAAATGTAAAATCAGTAAATATTAATAAAGTAATAATTCATCAAAGTATAAAATTGGCATTGCTTAAGCACTCAATAAGTTATTAATTGCTGAGTGACCAGAATTGAAGTACTGTTAACAGGCCAAAATAATAAACAAAACAAACAGGAAGTAAAAAGTTACTAATTTACATCTTGTGACAATTAAACTGATTCGCCAACATTATCAGCAAGGCATGTCCTGTTTGTTGTAGAGATCCTGAAACGGTTGAATTGCACATCCCTAGTGTTTTAAAATATAAGGCCTGGCGTGAATAAAACTGCATTTTAATGAATGTCAAAGATAGAATCACACATGCACTTTGTCTAAATGAAACCTTAAAAGCTGAAACACTTTCATCCCGTGTAATTTATTATGCTTCATCTATGCTTGAATTTGTAATTCCTCAGCATTTGTCAATTCATAAGAAACAACACCAGATATTTTTTTATGAATGGTATATAATTTCAGATGAGGATGGTTTCGGTGATGAGGAACGTGATCCTTTTTTCAAATGAGAAGAACTCATGTGAAAGTGTCTACAGATACAGTCCGAAACACGGAACACATTAAAAGTTTTCCGGTCATTTATTAATTTAGAAAATAAAACATATTTCCCCCAACCAAATATTGTGCGTCCTCTTGTGCAACAGCGCCTGGCTCTGGTAGATAAGAGAACTGCACACAGAGATAAAGCACTGTGCTCAAGAGAAGTGAATATGTGGCTTGCTGCATATTATTTTGCCAATTATTCTGACCTTGTTGCAAGAGATTGCATATCAGATAATTTTTAAATCAATACGATTAATGAGACTTTTAATGTTATTTTAATTGAAGATTAATCCAAAAGGATCACCTTGGGGGTGACTGTCATAGTACATCAGTAATGCTCTACAAACTGCATTCAAACTGTATTAAAGTTAAATTAGGCTTTTGTACAACAAATAGTACTATTTTGTTGATTGTTGATTTCATTTGTTAACATTAGTACTAATATATTATGTATAAACATGAATGAACAATAGCACATTTATAAATCAGCATTAACCAAAATTAATAAATAATGTGGAAAATATTTTGCAAAAAAGTTCACAATAGGCTACCTAATGCAATTACTAATGTTAACAAATGAATTCGTATTTCAAAATAGTACTATTTACTTACACCAAAAACTTAATTTAACTTTAATACAGTTTAAATACAGTTTTGTAGAGCATGACTGATGTATTAAAATTTTACTACAGTCAACCAAGTTGATTCTTTTGGATTAATCCTCATTGAAAAAAAACTTAAATGTCTCATTAATCTTATTAATTTAAAGTAAAAAAAACTATTTATCTGATATGCAAACTCTTGCAACAAGGCCAGAGTAATTGGCAAAAGAATATGCAGCAAGCCACATATTCACTTCTCTTGAGCACAGTGCTTTATCTCTATGTGCAGTTCTCTTGTCTACCAGAGCCAGGCGCTGTTGCACAGGGGGGCGCACAATCTCTATTTGGTTGCGGGAAATATATGTTTTATTTTCTAAATTAAGAAATGACTGGAAAACTTTTAATGTATCCCGTGTTTCGGACTGTACCAGTAGACACTTTCAGATGAGGACGCTTTCACCGACGATCACATGTTTGATCAGGATTTTGTTAAGTCATTTTTCCGACTGCTTAAAAAACTAGCAGGTAAACTTGATAAATAAGCCGTGGCATAAAGCTTCACCTTTATCACGACATTTGACCGCAAACACCAGAAAGCTTATTTTTGGACTACTTTGATCTGTCTTCATTTCGCTTATGTGCTGTTTGCGCTTTTCGCTGTTTTATTTACTCTGTTTGGATAAGTTGTTTTGGATTAAAAAGCCAAAGGACCTTGTCGAGTTATTGGCTGTGCATTGAACATAGCGCTGAATGTACTAATCTTATGGTCTGAATAGGAAAAAATCTCCTTAATGCACACGAATAACTGTACAAGCTTCATGTTTACGCCGACGAAATCAACCTGAGGAGTTTATACCAAGTTTGTTTGCGAACCGATAAACAAGCTGTAGCGCGAGCTCACAGCTGGTCGTCACATTACTGTACAAAGCTGACAGTGTTTCATTTTAAACTTCAACAAAATGCGATAGACACGGGAAAGCAGTCAACCAGTTAAATTGGATCGGGTATTTTGGCGTGAGGCCTGCTGGTCGGGCTTTTGCCGGGGGAGAGTTGGTGCTCTGGCCGCTTCAGGGGGCGTTCAGCCCGGCCGTGAGTGACGCACAGCCTCGGTGCCAGAGGACGAGCTATGGAGAGGATGGAGGTGGACCAGTGCGCAGGCGCAGGAGGAGCCCTCCGAAGGTCGAACAGCGCCCCCATGATCACGAATGTTAGGTGAGGGAATTGCACTTATAGCTGAGAGAATGCAACAGAATATATTTACCCGGTTTCACCCGAGGCTCAGACTAAAATGCATGTTTGAGCTGTTTTAACTGAAAACAACATTGTTTTGTCTTAAGATTCACACCAGTAATGTTTTTTTTCTATGGCACGTTTTACTGTAAAAACTACTTAAATGCCTTAATTGACCAAAGGCCTGATCCTGGTTTAGACCCTGTGAAAGTCTGTGAAACCGGGCCATGATGTTTAAAAAGTAATAAACACTGCAAATAATGTATAAAACAAATGTATTCTTTGAAATGTCCAACTTTTCAGTGATGGGACGACAGTGTTTAGCTCCAATAGTTCGGCTCGGTATCGTCGGAGCAGTGTGTCTGTAAATCCGAGCTTTCCCTCTCGGGTGAGTGTTCAGATGGTCTGTGAATGTCAGTTTTGGACATTTATATATTTTTTAAACTTCGAAGAAGTAAATAAAATATTATATTTGTGTTGCAGACCCTCCCATTGTCCCCGTTCTCCCTGTCATGTGAGAGATCCGAACACAAGAGACAGGTGAGAACTAAAGAATCGATAATGCAAGATTAGCAACACATGAAATGTTCTTAACTCCCCACCACCGACCATAGAGGGTTATCACCGACGTCACGTTCTGGGCGGTAACCCGGATGAGCGGCCATTATGGAGGCACTCGAATGTAAACAACAGCATGAACTGCACTGTTAATGTACTACTGAACACATTGTTACACTAAAAAAAAAAAAAAAAAAAAAAACCCGCGGTAGATGCGAAATCATATAGAAAAAGACATATCAAGCAGGAGAGAGCGCAATGTTTTGACAAACTAAAGTTAATATGTGGTAAAGTTAAAGGTCGGAATGAGCTAACGTTAGCTTCTCTAGCCCGTACTGCAATTCTTCCTTCAATTTCTTATCCCGACATAGGCTACATTCAGATTGCCAGCCCAAAAAGCACATGAAATCCGTTTCAAGCTACACCCATATGTGGTTTGAAATCCTATTCACATATCAGGACATATGCCTCAGTCTGAATGATCGGATTCGACCGGCAGCATGAGCAAGTTGTCAAACTGATAAAAAGCTATTTATGTAACACGTCACGCCATAAAAGTATAAATAAATGTTTACCTGCTCAACAAAAAGTCAGCCGTGCCCGTGTCAGCGTCGGTTTTCAGTCCCAGATCTCCCTGAAGCTTCCTCCAACGGTCAAAGTGGACCCTATATTTATCCTACTTAGAGTCCGGCGTTACATTTTTCTATCTCTGCTCTTTCCTCTACATACTTTCTCTTTCGTCCAAACTTTACAGTGGTGCAAGCAGGGGCCGCTTGCTGCTGTCGTTTATATTTTTATCCATTGCTTTAGCCATTGCTGATCTGACGCTACTTAGCTAGCTACCATACACTGTCTGTCAGCTGTTTGCTCGCGCAAGGAGGGGGCGGGGTCGGGTGCGGTTGGGTTGGAGACGCAAGCGCGAGGCGGAGTTTCAAGTGGAGCTGGTGATTGGATGAGAGCAATTGACCATTGTAAGCTGTCCAGCTGGACAACTTACTTTGGTAAACTTCTCTGCGGCTGTACAGCCAATAGAGTGAATGGATTTTTTTTTCATTCTTTTTTCTATTTATATTGTTAGGATTGTACTATATAACCATAACAAGCATATAAGCAAGGATATTAATAATGAACAATCTTTGAAATCATATACCCTAGCTTTAAAACTTAAAAAACTTTTAAAAATACAATAAAGAAATACAATAAAAATAAAGGAACACCAATAGCTCAGATTTGCATATAAAACAGAAAGATATTAAAAATATCTCAAAATATTTCAAAAAGGTGCTGAAGAGGACCAGGATTCAATTACCTGAGAGTTATACAATTGCAATATTCCTTTTAAAGTAATAAGGCGAAGATAAGTTTCCAAATAGTTCAGATATGGGGCCCAGACTTTATAAAACTGGCATGTTTTTTGACGTAATAAAACATAAGCATTGGTAGTTTTTTACTGCATGAGAAATATTCAATCAAGTGAGGTTTTATTGTACAATGCTTTTCTTCCAGATTGAGAACATGGAGCTCACTTTGAGAGGGAGTTTACAGAGACTAAGGTAGCTAGATATACATAAGTGAACAGTTTATTATCAAAATATCTTTTTAACTGATTTTGTGCCCCCTCATCTTAGTGCCTCATCTGCTGTTCCCCTCCCTCCTGTGAGTCATTGGCATGGCCATCTGTCTCCAGTGAGTATTTCACTCTATTCAGGGTTATCAGTGTCTATCCGTTGTCATTCTTTTTAGTCATCTCTCTCTGTATGTCCCACACAGGGATTCCATTCCCAGGACAGCGGTGTCACTCCTAATTCCTCACCTAGTCCAACTCGAAGGTTTCGAGGGTAAGTTTGTGAACAAAACCACAGTATTAGAACGTATATCCTTCAGAAGTCAAAACTACTAGGATTGTTTTTCCGAATGTGGTCTCATATTTATTCATTTCAAAATGTAAGATATAGAAATATCCGTTCTGAACCAAGTTTTTGATGTGTTTTTGATCGAACAGAGGATCTGTGAGCTCTGGAGTGAGATGGCCATCGGTTGCACCTTTGAAAAGGAAAGGTAGTAATATTCTGAATCACAATCTGTCGTTTCTAAAAGGCATTTGCAAAAGAACATTTTAATCTGTTATCAGATCTAATGAATATAGAGAAAGAACTTTTGAATGTTTTATTAGTAACATTTTCTTTGCATGGAGTAACTAAAGCATCATTTAGAAGTTTGGGGTCGGAATGATTTTTAAATGTTTTTAAAGAAGTCTCTTATGCTCATTTAAGGCTGCATTTATTTAATACAAAAAAACACAGTAAAACAGTTATATTATGAAATATTATTACAATATTACCAGCTTAAATATGTAATTTATTCCTGTGATGCAATGCTGACTTTTCAGCATCATTAATCCAGTCTTCGGTGTCACATGGTTCTTCATTTGGGGCTTCTTATTATTAATAGATTTAGTTGTCATGACATTTTCAGTCTATTTATTTTTTTTCCTCTTCTCCATTCAGGTGGCGTGGAATCGGACGGTCCGCCTAAAAAGCTCTTTGTTGCTGGAGTCACAGACCCTGCTCACATAACCAGTTACACAGTCAGGTGAGTTCTGTAAAGATGCTTCAATAATAAACTGAACAGAATCTCATGCCTCATGAGTACCAACTTCAGTGCTTAATGGCTCTCTTCACACATACAGTGTTTCCCAGTCAGTGGACTCTTCCTCTGGGACCGCCCCCGTCGGTTCAAACACCCCGGCCAGCCCCCTGTCCCTCTCCCCCCCGCCCCCCTTCACCTCACACCACCCCAGCATCTAAACCTCAGTATTCATCACACCAGAGTCCAGAGATTTGGACTCAAGGTGTTGTTAAATGAAGACCAAACGTCAACATTAAGTTCTCTCCCTGTTTTCCTTCTTCTTATTTTGGTGCTTTGATGAGTCTTTCAGCTGAATCACTTCTGAAGGAAATTCGTCCAAGTTGTGACTTTGATTTTAGAGGAAATCAAGATGCAATATATGAAGACAAGGATGTTTCTGACATGACAACATGGACGCTGCAGGCTATCATGCAATTTGTGAATAATTATGGATCTTCTGTGCCTACAGAATAGTGTGTTGTATATCTGAAATAGTATCTGCAATAACACACTGCAATCAAAGTGGTGAATCTGGACACAACGACCCATTCCTCCGTGTACAGACCAGTTTTGCTCTTCTTTGCTTTCCTTATGTTGTGGCAAAACACTTTTGTATTTTGGTACATCTTCAGCTTCCATTAATGGGGTCCAACAGTCTGGGAAAATTTCCAGAATCCATTGACAAAATGAATAAGGATAGAGAGTATTAAAATCGGTTGGCCGTAGAGGTCAACTTTTTGTATAAATGTGTATAAATATGTGAATAATCGAATATTATTTTGGTTTCTTTTGTTCCCCAGTTTATCCAAGGGGTCTGATATCTGTAAATATGTTTATTTTTCCATATAGCGTTTAGCTCAGACTGAACTTTTTAAGTTTGAAAAATATTCTTTAAATCATTTGAAATGAGACCAGCGCATTCAGGCAACTCTCACATTTTTCTTCTCTTAACGCTTACAAAAAAACAAGTACTGTAAAGACTAGACGTCTAACATCGCGTCTAGAACCTAGTGTTGGAATATAGGCAAAGCACTTTCAGTGAAAAGTCCACATTGTAAACTGACCTAGAGCCTGAGAATGTATCCCGTCTGAGGCAAGATGCTTTTAAATCTGTTTTTCCATCATGAAACCCTAAACGAGACCCTTTAGTTGTGAATTGTGTACACAAAATTAGGGTTTGAGTGTATTACTAAACACATAAAGCTTCATTGATACAATCACAGTTTCAGCGGATATCATACTCTTCCTCTTGTACTATTTGCACAGTGTTAGATATCAAAGTTGCTGTTACATGAGTGGGATCATTTTTACTTTTATTGTAAAGCATCGGGTTTATTTGTTTGAATCATTTCACTTGGGAAACATTCAGTTCTTTGAGTCGAGAACAGTCTGTCCTGAGTGTTTAGTCGTAGTGTGCTCTTCACAAGATGGATTTAACTCGTTTTTTTACTCTCCTCTAGCTTTTAAGTTGATCTACTTTTTGTGTATCTGCAAGTATCAGGTGCAGTAGCTCTGGATTGTGTCTTTAGTTCTGGTGTTTGAGCTGGATATTTTATAAGGCTTGTTGAAAATGATTATATTATCCAAAAAAAGTCACATGCTGCAGTTAATTGAACTGGAAGCCCTCCTAAAACAAGTGTCCTATGATACTTCACAACGTTATGCAAATTATGTTGCTTGTGGCGTCTGTTGTATTGTTATTTATGGATGTGTAAAGGCCCTGGTTGCAGTACAAATAATAACAATGTAAAGATATATGTCACATTCTTGATTCCCAAAGTCTTTATTTTATTGTCACCGGCAGCTTGTTGGTCTGTAAAGCTGCACGTCAGACATTCTAAGCTGTTCCTCTGTTTCCATATTCACATATCAGGAGGAATATGGCTCATTCTTCGCTATAAAATCATTGCCTTGTATTTTTACTCATTTAGTTTTTAATTCGCGGTAATGACAATGCCTTACAGGTTTTGAGTCTTGAAGTTTTAATTCCAAAGTTACTTGCACTGTTTGTAATTTTGCAATTTCCAGTCGAGGTCGTTGACATTTCAAAGATTGATGCCAATGTATATGGGTCTTTTAAAAGTGATTACAAATGTGCAATATGCATTACTATTGCTGGAATTAGTATTTGTCACATTCACCGGGATAATCAGTTTCATGTATTTATCAAGAAACTGAAGGGAAGACTTGAGATATGTTTGTTCTGAATCCGTTTTTTATTAATTTCCCTCTATTATCTAAAATATGTACAATGTCTATTATTTTATTTTTTTCGGATTTGCCATAAGATCTGTTGTGTCTGTGTCGGAGATGGTCATGATTTGTCTTTTTTTTTTTTTCCTCAAATGATTGAGTGCTGTTACTAAATGGATTGTGAGCACACGAAAAACTATGTAAAGGAATGCCAAAGCCGATAGATTTTGATGATCAGTTGTTCAAGTTGTAAATATATTCTAAAAGGCAGAAAAAAAAATTAAGAGAAAGATGGATATTTTTGACGTATAAGTAGCAAAAGTACATTTATTCCCTATCACCCAAGATGAATGTCCAATTATCAGAGAAGAAATATCATTTATCATTAAATGAAATGTATATGATACTATATATTCTAAATATGAAGAAGATCCTAATAAAAACTCATTTTATTGATTTGCATGTTGTCTTAGATGCTGAGCTAAGACGTTGTACGTCAAGCTGATTAGTTCATATAATATTTAAACAGGTATGTCTTGTGTGTTCTGTTGAAATGACCCATTTAATAATGTTAAAATAATATATACATACAATAGAAGCTGCACCTAGCATACAGTGACCGTGAAAAAAATGGTACAATTCTATTTTTGATTGCATGCTGAAACTTTTACATTACAGTCAGCATCATATGTCACTTCACAAAGATTACTTTAGTAAAAAGGGCCTATTAAAATACAAAAAAGTAGTTTGACACCACCTGTAAACCCTTTTTCAACTGCGGGTAAAGCAGATCACACAACATGAACCACAAAAAACATTTTCCATCTTCCATTAGATTCCTTTACATTAGATAAAAAGAAAAAAAACCTACTTTTATACTCGTACTTCTTCACTGAAATGGGTCGAGAATGGTTGGTGATGTAGTAGAGATTTGGTCTAGCGTAATTTGGACCCACAGTGGAAAAGGTATAAGGTGCCAACTGTTGCTTTCACCATTCTGTTTATATCACGATCAAACCGCAGAATCTTTACATGTGTTGTCCTTAATAATCTTTGTCCCTGTTGCCCTGAATATCACTTTGATTGACCAATGAAAATCAGCGGGACAGCAGGGGCAAATCACTGGAGTTCATTATTAGACTGGAGTCCAAATTCAAGTTCTCTGACAGAAAAAAAAGGAAAAGAAAAGCGTCAACACACTTTTCCACTTGTTAAAGATGATGATGCAAGTTTTTTAATGTCATAATACATAATATTAGCCCAGTTTATTGTTCATTGTCTAATAGCTCGGTTTCCACCTGGTATTAAAGGGATAGTTCACCCAAAAATTAAAATTCTGTCAGTATTTACTCACCCTCATGTTGTTCCGAGAATACTTTTTGTGTGCAAAAACAAACATAAATAATGATTTTATTTCAACTATTCACTTCCTTCTCTTTGCGCCTCTAGTCAGTTAACGTAGTGTAATTGCGTAGAGCTATGGCACACGTAGGCTCACTATTGGCCGATGCTGGTCATGTGTGTGATGCGTGTGACGTACAACAACAGATCATACGCTGTTAAACTAGTAACCTGACTAGGCCCAGAGAGAAGGACATGAATAGTTGAAATATTGAACAAAACATTTTTTTTTTTTTTGTCTTTTGATGACGAGAACACTTTTTCATTCGATAAAAGCCACTGTAGTCACTTGGACTATTTTAACGATGTCTTTAATAATTTTTCGAGGCTGGCAAGTTTCAATCCCTCAAGAAGCCTATGGACTAGTATGTAGGAGTGATCCAGCTCTCAGATTTCATCAAAAATATCTTAATTCGTGTTCCAAAAATGAACGAAGGTCTTACGGGGTTGGAACAACATGAGGGTGAGTAAATACCGACAGAATTTTCATTTTTGGGTGAACTATCCGTTCTGTTTTGGTCGATCGGATCACAAGTGGACGACACAAAATACAGGTGTAAATGGGGTCTAAACCGTTTTGAGCTTGCCCACTTTCTACCACTTCCCGAGGTATTTGAAAACACATTTGACTGGATTCTTTTCATAGTGTTAAAATACACACTTCACCTTTAAAGGAATCATTTACCCAAAAAATAAAAAAAATAAAAATTTATTCAACCCTCTATTCTTTCCAAAGCTGTATGACTTTCTTCTGTAAGAATAACATTCAATGGAAATTAGGTTTTCAAACTTTAAAACTGAGGCAAAAGCACCATAAAGGGGTTTGGAACTAAACAAGGGTGAATAAATGATGTCAATGTCATTTTTGGGTAATCATCCCTTTCAATGCATTTAAAATGGGACTCACCTTGGTCGAAGTTCGGTTTTTTAGTGGAGCCCTCTCCTAGCCCCTCAATATCCACCAAATCACTGTTCACATCGGAGTCATTGAGAGCACTCAGAGTCACATCTGATAATAGAGAGTCAGCGCATTAATATAACCACATTTGTAAACTGATATTGTTAATGATATATGCTTTCATTTTTTTTATCCTTTGTATTCAGAAAGTGAGTCACCTGCTGGTTTAGGGTTTTTTATTGCTGGCTGTAAAGATGAAGAACTCTGCAATCCAGTTGTGACAACAACCTGCGTGGTCGGAACAGTGATCCCAGTTGGGGCCACCGATGCAGGAGGCAGTGCCAGCGACACTGTGGTTTTCTTCATAGTTTTTTTAGGTGACTCTGCAGTGAGAGGAACCCTGCTGTCCTCATACAGCTTCCTCTTTACTGTGGTCTTAATCTGGGCACTACAAGAAGACAAGGAAAAAGAGTGAGTGGTTGGGGACATTTTATTTAATATTCAACAATATTATTGATCTGCCTGCATTGACAAAATTATATGAGAAGTGAACGATGACGTCACGTTTTCTCCAGAGCAGATATATATATATATATATATATATATATATATATATATAAATTAAATATCAGCTTAAGCTGGTCTGTGATGCTATTTTCTTCTGGAAACAAACTCTGTTGTTTATTTTCACGTCATATCTGTATTGTAAAAAGCGCTATAAAAATAAAGGTGACTTGACTAGATTTGTGGTGCAATACTATGCATTTATTCAATCAAAAATACAGTAAAAACACTAATATTGTGAAATACAAATACACAATTTTTAAGCATTTTGATAAATATTTTAAAATGTAATTTACTCCTGTGATGCAAAGCTGAATTTTTTAGCATTATTACCCATTAATCATTCACAATTATTACATTACATTATCATTATTATACAGTCTTCAGTGTCACAGGATCCACAAAATCATTCTAATAGGATTATTTTCTGACAAGAAACATTTTTTTATTATTATCAAATGTTCAAAATAGTGGGGTTGTTTCATATTTTTTTGTTGAAATTCAGATACACTGTCATTTAATCATTTGGGGTGAGTAAGATTTAATAAAAATTCAACAAGGATGCATTTAATTACTTCAAATGACAGTTAAGACATTTATAATGTGACTGTTCATGTAGTTAAAATATCTATATTTCAAATAAATACCATTTTAAACATTCTATTTATTAAAGATTTATTAAAGACAAAAATATTAAGCAGCAAAAAGTTTTTAACATGAATAATACTAAGAACCATTATTAATGGTTCATGGCAAATAAAATTTCAAACAATCAATAATTCAACACTAAATCATCATAATAGAATCATGTTACAGTGAAGTTAAGACTGATGCTGAAAATCAGCTTTGCATCACATAAATAAATTACATATTCAAATAAAAATAAAAAAAGTTATTTTAAATGTTTAATATATCGATCAAATAAATGCAGCCTTGATGAGACTTTAAAAACATTAAAACTTTTAATTATTCAAAACTTTTTATATTCTTGACTGTAATTTACTTTATTCTTTTTTTAAACACTGTATTTCATAGAATTAGAACTTTTTAAAAAACAATTGTATAGCTATAACGTAATACACACTTACACTGTACGCTCCTTTATGACTGAGCTGATGCTGTTCAAATCTTCACCGAAGCGGCGAACTGCAGATCGCAGCATCTCAATCTCAGTGTCGGTCCATTTTGCTCTGAGAGAAGGGAAAATGGGTCATTTATAAAACATTGACTATACTTAAACGATAGAACAAAATTAATTAGACTATTTAACAGGAGAGAAGACAAGAATAGATTTGAAACACCGCAGATGCAGTTTCAGCATCTCACCCTGCAGGAGAAGAGTCAGCCACTGGATGCAGCTGCATGGTCAGTTCGCCAAGTTTAGAGAATGCCGAGCCTGCAGCCGAGAAGATCTCACCCACCTGATAGACATCGATATGTTACTATTATTGAATATAAATTACTTACGAATATTTCTGATGCCGTACGACGCAAGTTTTTTACCTTTGTGGAGGCCGAAGTCATGCTGGAGTGATGAACTGAAATAAAAAGACCTGACACAAATTCAAAACACAATCTAGTCGAGTTTCAATCAGCGGCGCTGAAAAGCTGAAACTACCGGTTTTAAATGACCACTGCAGTCATTTAGCGACCTTGTGTACGAAATTATAATGCTAACGTTATCATATATCTATCAAAAAGTATCTATAATAAGCAAGAACGCAACATAATAGTTCGAACTAAAAATTCCCAGAATACAATGCGCTTCGAAAACGAGGCGTGTAATTGGTCGGCCCTTAGCCAATCAAATGATTTCAAACGATCTGCGCAACATACGTACGAAAATAGCCGAGTGGTGGCGAATAAGCTTACGGAACTAGTCGAACAAACCCGAGTGCCGCCGAATCCCGATGTACATCCGGTCGATTGGTTTCGAGAGAAGGCTAGAGGCAGGCTGTCATCCTGGATGACGACTGGATGTAGCATCCTTTTTCCAGTTTTGAGAGGAAGAATCTGTGGGCGAACTCAGATAAAATGCCGTCGCTTTTATTCTGTGGGCCCAAATTGGCCGCCTGTGGGATCGTGTTAAGCATCTGGGGTGTCGTTATGCTGGTAAGGATTATACAGTCTTCGTGACATCGCTTGCGAGTTGTAGCTAATGTGGGATTCACCCCCCAACGACAGGGATATTTTGCCTATATTGGTAACATTAGTAAATATTACTGTATTTGGATCTTCCCTGATAAGATAAATGCGTAAAATAGTTATACGTTTGCATAACAATATCTGTTCAGTAACCTATTTATCAGCAGAATATATGGAGAAAACAGCAGGTGTTGGTATCATAGGATGGAAAGGCCTTTCTTTGCCTCCTTTACTTGACCATTTTTTCTGTCCTTTTTTGCCTTTGTGTATAGATAGATATCTAAATGGGTGCTCTTCCACAATTAATTCCAACTAATGTCTTAATATGAAATATTCTTAACAAACCTTGTTTTTAAATAACTATGCACTCTTTTTTCAGTCTATGTTGGGAATCTTCTTCAGTGCAAAATCTGCTGTGCTGATCGAAGATGTTCCCTTTACTGAGGAAGACATCCGTGATGAGTGAGTTACTTCAATTTAGTCCATCTTTAAATATAATGTTCCAGATAGCTATAGATATAAATGTATAAAAATTAAAATAGCTGTTTACACAAAAATATTAAGCAGCACAACTGTTTACAACACTGATAATAAGAAATATTTCTTGAGCAGCATATCATCATATTAGAATGATTTCTGAAGGATCATGTGACACTGAAGACTGGACAGCAGAATATACAGCTTTTCCATTACAGGAATACATTATATTTATAATATATATATTCAAATAAAAAAAGTTATTTTTAAATGTTAAGAATATTTAACAATATTAATGTTTTTACTATATTTTTGATCAAATAATAAGTATGATAAAGGCTTACATTTCAAATAGGCTGCTTGTGTAGAACGAGAACTGGCAGATCCTGAACTGACATTTCCAGATGCAAATGTTTACTGATGAATGCATCTTCTCTTCAACAGTAAGAATCCACCACAGACAATTTATGGACTCTACAACCAAGTTGGAATCAACTGCTTCATTGCCGCTGCCATCTATGTAGGTGTTGGCGCAGTGTCTCTGTGTCAGGTTCGCCTTAACAAGCGACAGGAGTACATGGTCACATAAATCTAAACCATTTCAAATTCAACACCAATTATTCCTAATTATTTACTTTTAAGACTTCTCAAGAAACTAGGAGATTTTGCTTTGTTATGTTGTCTGAAATTGATATATTTGGAAGTTCATCTTTAAATACTAGGTACATTGATATTCTAATGAAGACAAAGTGTCCACAACATACAGTAAATAGGAACAAATACATGCTGTGTGCATATATATGCATGTCATGTGTTGTTAAATTCCTTTAATGGTTTTCTTCTTTTCAATGAGCTATAAGACACTAAAAACAATGGGTTGATGTTAGTAGCTTGTGTTCATGTTGAATGTGTGTGTATGGTGTACATTTTTTGATTTCCAATCTTTGTGTGTGTGGTAATATAAATGCCTATTATTGTATTGATGTACACCCTGCAACCCTTGTTCTGTGAACTTGATATTATCACAACTGTGATGAACAATACAAGATAATAGAATGGAGAGGTCTTATGTTCCCTTCAATAAAATACTAGTGAAAAAAAAATGTTGTTGTTTCCTCATACATATAACATTTCTCAACAAGACAAAAGCTTTGGTGCCATTACAACACAGCCAGGGAAGATATTCAAAGCAAATCACTGGGTTTGTCATACAATATTTCAAACGATTATGGGGGAAAAAGTGTTTGTAGATGGTTTTCAGACAGGTCATGAAACATATAGACACTTATGAAGTCAGCTGACAAATATTACAAAGTAACAGTCCATTTAATACGTCTTTACGTCTGTGGTTCAAGCATTATCTCACAAGTACGTCCCAGCTCTCCCAGTTTGACACGGGCATATTCTGCACGGTTTAAGGCCATTTGACAGTCCTTTCTGGCTGAGTATGTCGATCCCTCATGAGGCTGACCTGTTGCCACCTTTACTCAGAAACAAGAAATAAAAAATGTTAGTGCATCAGAGGCAGTCAAAGTTTTTCTCCAATGCTATTTGTTTTAGATAGATAGATCCCACAAACACACCTGTGTCAGATATCGGATCTGTGCACTCAGTTCATTCTCAACTCTGTTGATGGAGGTCTGGAACTGATTCAGCTGTCGGTCTAATAAACTGGCATTGGCCTTCTCTTTAGAAAGCTCCAGCACAATAGTTCCTGATAGACAGATTTGGTACCATTCAAACTGTTAGATTAAACATATACAAAATAATAAATCCTAACACTGTTAAACATGTATATTTATAATGACAATTACAAAACTCCTAAGCTGGTTTGCTAGTCGCCAGGTCTAACCTAGTTGGTCAGTTTGCTGGTCTTAAATCAGGTTTAAATTATTTTTTTTATAGCTAAGCCAGCTAATATAAGCTAAACAAGTTGGTCAGTTTACTGACTCTGAGTATAAAGCAGGTTTAAAGGAGTTTGTCTTGCTAAACCAGCTAAAGTCAGCTTGGCCAGACAAGGGAACTAACGTTGGCCTAAATCAGCGAAGACTAGAAAACTATTTTAAGCTGATTTAAGTCTAACACAAACCTGCGCTCTGCAGCACTAAAGCGATCTCCTTCTCCACATCTTCTAACGCTCTAAGCCTGTCATTAGCCATCCCGAGCACACAACCTACAGGATACAGAAAAAATATAAAGCGCAAACATACAAAAGACACGCGTTCAACTCATACCTGAGCATGTAGTCGAATTGTTAAAATGCAACAGACACCACACATACGTTAACGAGTTTAATTATTGAAAAATTAAAAGCCCACTTCAGAAATGTATGTTTGTATAATAATATTAGTCTACTCACTTGCATGTATATTTAAGCAATGAAAGTTACCTTGACCAGATATTTAACCACTGACTTTAATAAACAAAGCACTCGCACATCAGTACGTCGGGAAGTACGGAAGCCGCAGAAGAACAAAACATTACAGAAACGCGAAATCTGCCGATTTACCGTATAGAAAAAACTATTGGAAATGTTTAACTACTAATTAAAGCGATTTGTACAACACCTGGAGAAAATCTTCCACAGAAATTGGTTGTATATTGCTTCAAGCTATATTCAGTGTTAAAAACGCTGTAATTACACATTAGAAGAGACTCGAAACAGTGAGAAATAGGTGAATTGTCCATCTGAGCTCGAGCAGACATGGAGTCTTGGAAGAGTCACGTGCGCGCGGCGTTGTTTCACAGAGACTGCAAGCAGAAAGATCCTTTCTCTGGCCTCTTTGATAAGGGTGAGTTTAATACAGATGCTGTCAAATGTACATAAACAAGCTATAAGTACAAACTTCAGTAATGACTGGATGCTCTGACAGTGTCCAGGCTGGAGGAGATGCTGGACTTTCATGTCAAACTCTGGCAAGGCTGGTAAAACAACACTTGACAACTATTATTGTACTGATTTGATTTCTTGCCTTATTGACATAAATTACATTATGCATACTGGTGTATGTACTTGACACACATCGTAATTTACTATGTTTGTGTGTGCTGTTGATTCAGTTCCAAAGAAAACGGACATTCTAGGTGCCCAAATGAAGACGGCACACTTTATTTGAGAGTGAATGAGGTGGAATTTCTTAATCAACAGGTGAGAGAAATATCAATAAACATCACTAAACTGCCTTATTGCTAAAACTCTCATTTTATCCCCCACCAGATCTATTGTATGCATAACATTGTAATTTCTAAGTTTTATTAAGGTTTCTGTTATGCTTAATCTTTATGCTTTTTTTTATCTAGGACTTGATATATATATATACACACACACACACACACACACACACACACACACACATATACATATATATATATATATATATATATATATATATATATATATATATATATATATACACACACACACTGCTGTTCAAAAGTTTGAGATTGGTAAGATTTTTAATATTTTTGAAGTATGTAATGTAAGTATTTTATGCTCATCAAGGCTGTATATATATATATATATATATATATATATATATATATATATATATATATATTGTGAAATATTATTACAATTTAAAATAACTTTTCTATTTGAATATATTTCAAAATATAATTTATCCCTGTAATGCAAAACTGAATTTTCAGTAT
The DNA here is from genome assembly GCF_988280905.1 of Pimephales promelas. Taxonomy (NCBI): domain Eukaryota; kingdom Metazoa; phylum Chordata; class Actinopteri; order Cypriniformes; family Leuciscidae; genus Pimephales; species Pimephales promelas. Next base: position 8,703,926 of record NC_142791.1, read on the forward strand.
TACTACTCCAGTCTTCAGTGTCGCATGATCCTTCAGAAAGTCTAATGTCAATGTTGGAAACAGTTAAGTGCTGCTTAATATATTTTTGGAAGTGATACTTTTTTTCAGGATGAATAAAAAGTAAAAAAGAACAGCTTTTATCAATTTAACACATCCTTGCTGAATAAAAGTATTAATAAAAAAAAAAAAGAATACTGACCCCAAACTTTTGAACAGAAGTGTATATTTTATAAAACTATTTTAAATGCTTTTTTAAATATATTTTTTTTAAACTTTATATTCATCAAAGAATCCTGAAAACAATATCATAGCTTATAGAAAAATCCTAAGCAGATTTCCAACATTGATAATAAATCAGCATATTGCATGATTTCTGAAGGATCATGTGACACTGAAGACTGTAATAATGCTGAAAATGAATCTTTGATCACATAAATTACATTTTAAAAGTATATTAAAAATAGAACTGTTATTTTAAATTATAATACTATTTCACAATATTTTTGATTAAATAAATGCAGGCTTGATTAGCATAAGAGACTTCTTTCAAAAACATTAAAAATAGTATTTGTTTCCAAACTTTTACATACATAATACATATGTGCGTGTGTGTGAGAGAGATAGACCAGTCTCTCACTACTAACCATGGAATACCCTTCCACATCTGTCTTTTTTTCAAGCTCAAGCAGAAAATCGCAGATCTGACCAGCAATATATACCTGAAGGAGGCAGAATTACAGTACTGTCACTCACAGTAGGTCAAACAGCACATCTCGAAAAAATATGAAGTCATCAAGACAAGCAGTCCTAATAGGCTTATATCATGTATTCCTGCTGTAGAGTTGCCCGTTACAGGACCGAAGCGGTTTTGTTGGCCCAGGGGACTTCCTGTTTGAAGTCAGATCTGGAGGAATATGAATATCAGCTGGAGTGTCAATCAAAGGAACTGACAGCACTGAGACGGGAGCACAGCAAACTGACAGAGGAGATGGCTGCCACAAAACTCCAGAAGGAGGAACTCCTAGACCGCTGGTTAGAGGAGAAAAAACAGGAGGCCGTGAGGATTAATAAGCACAATGCAACACAAGAAAGGTGAATGTTATACCGTGATATGTTATTATTGCTTCTTCAATGCTTTTACTCATAAATGACATGCAATACATGATATCGTCCACTAGGTGGCACCGTTTGGCTGGTCGACTGAAGAAGCGGTATCGGGGAAGGTCTCGCCCTCTACCGTTTGTAGCAGCTAACACTAACAGCTCAGACATCAAACCGACTGAGTCGAACATTTAGCGTCCTCCTTCTCGAAACAAACGTTGTTATCTAGGAATGTGAATTTTATGATGTTTCTGGTGATTTTATCCACCTCCTCCCATTTTTTGTCGTATTTCAGTACTAATATCTAAACATTCTTAAATCAAGATACATCTAAGAGGCAAAATATTTTAAGATATTAAGTCTTGAATGAAAAATAATCTTAATTCAAAGTGAAAAAAATCTGACCCCATTGACTTTAATCATAAACTCACTTTATTTTGACTAATTGTTCATTAAACAAGACTTGATATATATATTTGCTTCTCTTGTAAATGCCTTGATTTAAGTTTGAGAGAAAATCGTAATATATATATATATATATATATATATATATATATATGTTATTGTTATTGTTTTTTTGCAGTGTGAGAGCAAAAACTTTAAATTTTCTAATGTTGAATTCAAAAGTCATTAATAAAGCTTACTCTTAATACCCCAAATTTAATACGCAGCCATGTTGTATTTTATTTGTTTTATTAAAAAAAATTAAATAAAAAACAGATTTAAAAGAAAATGGCAAACAGTGTCTCCTGTGATTATGAAAACTGTTAAAACAACAAATTTCCTTACTCCTGAGGGATGTTAAATCTCTATACATCCATTACCTGTTTCTTTTTTTTACTAAATGCAGTAGCCCAACAAATTAAAAGCAGCGCTTTCATATATGTACAACCTGCAGAAAGACAATATTTGCTCAATCGCATATGATCCTCACAGCAGCACAGAGAGACATGCATGGCCCGTGTCCATCTTTGTGTAATGCGCAGGGGGTTATTATTGTACACAGATCACAGGAAAAATCAAGACGGTCTTTTGTGAAAGGAATAAATATGGAGCAATTTAGCCATCTTTACAGATTGGCTTGCTGTTCATAACATAACAGTTGGCACAATAGAGTATAATTATCACATGCCTATTCAAAAAGGTATGACATTCCCTGGAATCCCCTCCTTAGCTTTAGACAGTTATATTAATAAGTCATTAACCTTTCTTCCCCTCCAATTAAATGTCCAAATACTGCTTGAATCGCAATGAGATTAAAATAATTATTTATATGTTACACCCTTAGGGAGACCAGAGATACTTGGTGAATGAGATGATAAAAATTCAGCAGTCCTCCTCCTTGTCGATTATTCCCTTTAACCGCAAGCGAGCAAAGTCCTCAAATACGATGTCGTCATCTGGGGTTAAACTGCTGTTAGAAAGAGTGGAAAACTAAGCTTAAAACGAGAGGGAAAGCTGATCATTGAGGTTGATATTGATATTAAAAATGCTTGCTTACTTTGTGTCAAACACTATCAAGTTGGTGTCAATCGGTGGATCCAACATTGGAGCAGCTGTTAAACAAAAAGAATATTAATATTAAATGATTAATGAAGGTGTTATTACTTTGACAGTTACAACCTAGTTCAGAGCAATCAATGTGGTGTTTTGTGTTTGACACAAACCAGAGTTTGACTGGAAAGGGGTGTAGTCTGTAGGTTTTGGATGCATTAAGACAAAAGGCAGTTCCACGGAAACATCCCTGAATGAAAGAGAGATAAAACAAAACCAACACAGCCATTACATGACATACTTGAGGTGTGGAAGAGCTCTTCAGACGGCAAATCTCTTAAGAACTGACTGGGCCATGTTTCACTATAAAATCAAAACTAATATGTAATGTGCAATGAATACTTTTATTCAGCAGGGATGCATTCAATTGATCCATTATGTTACCAAATATTTCTATTTCAATTAGATGCTATTCAAGAATCATGAAAAAAAAAATAATATTCGGAAGGATCATGTGACATTATCATGCGATAATTAAACAAAATAAAATTGAATCTACACTGGATCAGTGTAATATATCAGTTCATCAGTGGCCCAAAATAGGCTATTTATATTACAACATGTAGTTCTTTGGATTTAAAGGTAATATAAAATATGACCTAGGCATTTCTTAGTGAGATTCATCCATTCATGGCGTGTCATGTGTGTGTGTTGAGATTAGTGTTTGAACTATCGAAATCAGACAGGAAACACCAGGGTCAAGCTGAGCAGAACATTGAACACCATGCAGATCTCCTTTTTAATGGCAAACCTAGAGACACTACAGCAAGCCATCAGAATGCACAATGGATGTATTTACCTCTCCAGCAAGCTGCTTAAAAGCCTGACGTGACAGACAGATGGAGGAGAAGGAAACAGACAGAGAGAGATACATAAAACAATGGGAGAGTGACAAAATGATTCAATAACCAGAACGAGGCAGCACAGAGAGGCGAGAGATCAGGGAGGGAGTATAAAGCTCGCACAGCATCCTGGAAAACAGCTAAAGCACAGCACCTCCGCTGAAAATATCAAAACCAAGAAAATTATAGAAGAAAAAAAAAAGGCTAAATAAACCTTTTAAGTCAACCTACACAATGAACTACATGTGAGATAAAAACTGATTGATTATTATTTTTTCTAAAACAGCAGCAACATGTAACAGTCTTAGTGTGGAGGACTACAGACCAATCAAAACTGCTCCCCGGTGTGTGACTGTAGAGAGGAAGCAGGTGTGACGCATGACTCACCCTCCACGGGAGACCACCAGTTTGACTTTGACCCGATAGGACACCAGGACACCCAGAACTTCCTTATTACTCACATCCTTCACTCTGCAGTCAAACACACAAGCAGAATCAGTCAGTCGACTCTTCAAGTCAAGTCAACATGAAACCTACTACCTTGAAATAAAGGACTGATGAATTGTATACAAAAAGACCAAGGAAGTGTATTAAGAAAGTGAATAGGGTCGTGTGATTTCATGTACACTACTGCTCAAAGGTAAGAGGTCAGAAAGAATTTTCTTTTGAAAAAAAAAAGTATTCTGCAAAGATGCATAAAATTGATCAAAAGTGACAGTACAAAAAAATCTAATTCAAATAAATACTGTTCTTTAGCACTTCAGATAATCAGTTTTCACAAAAACATTAAGCACATTTTCAACACGGATGAGAAAAAGAAATGTTCCTTGAGCAGCAAATCAGAATATTAGAATGATTTCTGAAGGATCATGTGACACTAACTGTACAGCGAGGGTGGCGCGGCGCGTCTTGGACTCAAGAGTGGTGAGGAGAGATGAAGTCAGATCAATTTTATGGTAATAACTAATGACGCGGTTCGGCGGCAACCAATCGGAATGTAGAAGTGCTCCGTTTGAGAGAATCCCAGAAAACGCAGTCCTGTAAACTTTGGTTCCGGCCACATTAGTTCCCAAGCAAAATAGAGGTTGATCATTTGAATTTAATAAGTAAAGAGGGCACGCAACACTATTTATAGGCAAGATTTTCGTGCTAGAATACTTTTTCAGTGGGAATGCAAATCATAATAGCACTTAACCATGAACACAAAAGCCACACATATGGCTTTTAATTTGTTTATTATTTCATTAGCAAACATGTCATGTCACTATAATTTTAAAGTTATTTCCATCGATCAATTTTCTGCAAAAATAACGACTGACATGCTTGTTTGCTTTGCGGCCCCTTTAAATACAGTTTTAAAAAAGATCACGCATTTCGATCAACGTCAGAGCATCAGAGCGTCCACTAATCTTTCCACGGCGTCGTTGGCAAGACGGCGAGAGCGAATTTCACCGCTCTCATCGGCAGCAGTGTGAACGCACGGTAAAGAGTGGAATGATGCCAAATTATATTTTTAAAATTGAAAAAGTCATTTTAAAAATAGTAATGATATTTCACAATATTACTGTTTTTATTGTATATCTTATCAAATATATACAGTCTTGTGAGAATATTTATAGCATTTAAAATTAATTTGAATGGTTGTTGATTTCTTACCTGTCATTTACTTTAGAATTTAGGAAACTTTTCATTTTGTGAACATTTGGTTAACTAACCTGAGTTTTGCATATATGCCTGTATATGTAAATAACATACAGCGTGTTTGTAATTCTACAACATTATAATTTTATAAGAAATAATAAATACTCTTTATCCGTTCATTTTTCCATAGTAGCCAGCCAGTGAGAATGTGGGCAAAATGAGCTGGTTAAGTACAGTAATACTCACATAGTACTGGACGCCAGGTTGGTGTCCTCGTGTTTGAGTTTTCCATCCAGCGCCAACCCTCTCTTCTCTCGATTGTTGTTGAGAGTGGGTGTGAGTGTGTACACTTTACAGAATGTAGAGCTGGATGCTACTTGATCGCTGCAGAACACGGATAGACATTTTAGAAAGTCATGTTTCATGACACTTTTGGGCAGGTTTGTTATCCCAATGAATCATAAATCATAAATCAATCATAAATCTTAAATGACCACTAAAAGTTCAGATAATCATTTCAAAACACCAACATCTATACAGTCTAAATAAAATATGCTTACTCTGCCTCTATATGAGCCACTGGACATTTGTACTGTGCTGTACTGAAGAGACAGATATCAGCATACTGTCGTACTGTAGAGACACAATGCAAACAGTATGTAAACAGATCATAGATGATGAGACTGATATGAAAATCATGTCAAACTAAAAACAACAATAAATGGGCTGATGGCTGTGACTCACCTGATATTTTAACCCTTTTGACAGTCTTGGTTGAATTATTGGTAACATGGACGTTAACACTGATGGGTTCTCCATGGTAATACAGCTGTGCGAGAAGATAAAAGTTAATTACAGGCTAATTATTTATAACTAGCACTGATCTGTGTTAAACAGTGTTACCTCTTTATCTAACGAAGCCTCTAGGTGTAAAGACCGGTCTGACATGAGGAAACTCCTCGTAGTCTCCACCATCGGCTGTGGGCCGGTTTTCTCAGGGGCGTACTGGACTTTACGGATCACTAGTCGCACTGAATTCCTGTTGAGGAAGAAATAATATTAAAATAAGATCTAAACTTTCTTTTCTAAAATGTCTTCCACTGAAAACTATGGAAGCTTGTTTCTGGCACAAGATATAAACTCACAGTTGTGTGAAAAAAGTCAGAAAAGTCCTTTTTTATTTTGCTATTCCATGGCAAAAAAAAAAAAAAAAAAAAAAAAAAACAGAACTGCGAGATGCAAAATCTGAAGAAAAATTAAAAATTGCTTAGTATAAACTCTGAGAAGTTAAGTTACAGTTGTGAAGAAAAAATGAGGAATTCAAGATGTAAACTCACAAATATGAATTTATACCTTGCAATTATGAGTTATAAACACTCAACTGTGATAAAAAGTCATAAAGACCTTTTTTATTTTGTTATTCCGTGGCAGAAGAAAAAAAACAATTGTGAGATGTAAATTAAGAATTGCAATTCTGAGGGGGAAAAAAGTAATTTATACCCTGCAATTACGATATATAAACTTTCAATTGTGAAAATAAAGTCTGAACTGCAAGATAAGAATTCACAATGAACTTTTTTATTTTGTTATTTTGTGGCATAAACAAAAAAAACACAATTGCGAGAAACTGCAGAGAATCAAACCTTTTGTGATTCTTGTCTTCCATCGATTTGGCACAGAAAGCCCTGATCTCAAAATCCACCCCACAGGCCTGGAGCGAGAAAGACGGAGGTAAACAAAGGAAGAGTTTGCCTAAGCTTCACAAACAGGATGTGTGCAAAATTGAGTGACAAATCTGAAGGTGTTAGATGGAGTTTGTTGCGTTAAAAGGAGCTGTGTATAACTGATAATACCTTTCCTGTGTCCTCAGGCCCGGGCTGCAGGGTAACTGAACATGGCAAGTTTTGAGGTATCTGGAAAACAGAAAAATATATTTCCACTTAAACCTAACGCAGTTGTCCACGTCTGTTGCCATGGTTACTATGGCAGTACGAGCGGAAACCTGGGATAACGCGGATATTACGTCATTAACAGGCGACAAGTGAACATGGTCGAGCCATTATTTAAAATCGGAATTTCTCTGAAATTAAAAACCTTTGGGAACTTTTGAGATATTGTAAGTACACAACTGCAGGAAATATATTACACTGTGCAAGTGATTTTTGGATATTTATATATATTATCAATTAATATATTTTAATAAATAATATTCTCGACATCTCTAACAAATATAAACTGCAGTAATAGCCTGTGTTCTTAAAGGCAGGGAGAAACTCACAGTGAAATGGAAAGGATAGGCATTTTGGCCCAGTTTCTTCAAAAGTCTCTCCTGTAGACGGCTGTGGGGCTTGGATTCCTCTGGAATAGGAGGATAGGCTTGAAAAGTGAAGATGTAAAGGTCTTTCCGGAAGGAGAGCCCTAAAACATCAAGGTCCTCGCGGCCATACCGGAAAGCACAGGTTAAAGTCACAAACACTGGAAAAAGGATCAAATAAAGTATTAAGAGATTATTAGAGAAACACCACAAGTGGGACATAATTTGCATTTGATGTGAAGCAACATGAGATAAGTATGGAAAAACATTGTTTATGAGATTAACTTTACAGACATACCGGTATCAACTGGAAAACTAAACAATTGGGATGTACAATATAATCAGTATCATATAATTTAATTGTGCACACTCATTTCCCTAAACTTACATTTAGATTACCTTTCCCATCATCTAATGCTCACTTAAATCTTTAATAACACTACTAAATTAATAACACTGTTAATGTAATCTATAGACAATAAATTTCAATTTTCATACTGTACTTTATGTTTGAGATGCTAAAGAATAATTTGAAACACTTATTTATTTATTTTATTTTGTAGGTTTTTATTATTTAGAGACAAAACAATATTTAATTTTACTATTTTCGATTTACCGGCCATGACATTAAAATAATTATTGGCTTATCGGTATCAGTCAGAATTTCCGACTCACCTTTTCTTTCTTTGAGATATTCGGGTTCGATCAGGATCACACCATCTGTAGCAGAAGGACAATATGTTGTATGTCAGTGGACTAATACCTTTTCTTCTCCATTTAAATACAACTGAACTTTTTATCTTAAGTCACTTACCAACAGGGTCTACATGATCAAGATGATCCACAAAATCCCTTTTCCCCAGGTATACTGTAAGCTGTGAAAACAGACAGGGTTGTAACAACAACTTGTGGAAACCAACACTGTGATAGTGTGTTAGAGAAAGGTTTTACCTTGCAGTTAGGACTGGACTTCTTGAATACCCTTTTGAACAACAGAAATGTATGCATGAATAATCACAGACATTATCGGAGCTGATCGTTTTGTACAAATAGGTGGGAAGTAGCCTTTTAAAGTGAAGCGGGTGGCAAGAACCAAAAGAGCAAACAAATGGTGGAGCAACAAATGGCATACTGGGAGAACTTGTTTGTTTGCTTGCTCGCAAAGTGCAGTAATACTACGATCATGCATGTCATTACTAATAATACTGTTTTGTTCATGAAAACATTAGAAAGAGCAGTATGAGAATTCTGCATAGTCCTTACATGAGCAGCTGTTGTTAGCTGCCTGGCTATGTCACATGAATGCTAAAGGATAAACTGACTTCTAATGAAGACTTTGGAAAAGCTTAAAAGACATTTCTAACACAATTATGAAGATTGAACATTTTTAATATAATAAACGTGTATATTAGGTGCTGGTTATCCATCATGCTCAGTCAGGCTATTCAACCACGTCCATTTACAATCCAGCTAGTATATTAGCTTTCCTACTGCTCGCTTCATATTTTGAACAATAATGATCAAAAAATATATATTTTTTGATGCCTGAGGCTTTAAAGAATACTCACCGGGTGCCTGCCTTGTCCCCCATAATGAGGGGAGGAATTGGCTGTGGGAATTTGTAGAGGAAAACACAGCTATGACACAGAGTGTAAACAGAAGCTCCTGTAGGTGTTCAATCACTCCCAGGCGGTGGGCGGAGCTACAGGAGGGTCACGTGAGTTGCAGCAGTAGATAGACGGCAGAGTCAGAATCACAATAATTTATTTATCTATTAACATACTTATTGAATTATACTTATTAATCATATCTATTTATTTGTATTGATAAAATATACCATAAGTATATAATTAACAAATAAATAACGCACTAAATTTAATGTAGTCGCACAATATATATATATATATATATATTGTATAAATATATATATATATATATATATATATATATATATATATACTGTATATATACACAGTATATATATATATATATATATATATATATATATATTTTTTTTTTCCCCCAAACTAAAATATACAGCAGTGAGAATGGTGAGGTACTTCCAAGTTTTGACAAAATGTCAAACATTTGATGTATTTTATTTTATTTTTTTTTTCCTTTTATTTAGTAGCATTGTGTGACGGCATCAAAGGAAAGATCGTACCCCGAGTCATTGTCTGGGTGTGCCATTTATGTGGAAGATGGTTGTATTTTCTTTATAATTTAAGCTTGAAGGTAGAACACTGCAAAGGTTTCACAACACACTGGATTAAACGGATGAGGGAATTTGACAGATCTGCACACAGATGAGATGTCAGACTGCATTTTAGAACTAAGCGAAGAGAGAAACAAACCATCCACTTTTCACTGAGAAACTATGAAGCCATTTTCTGCCAAATAAGAAAAACATGCCTTAGTAAATCATAATAAATATAAGATACAAAAGTCAGTTATGAAATACTGAGTCAAGTACAAGTATGCGATAAGGTCAAAAATATGGCAATCTAGGTCATAACTATGTCATAAAAAGATGAAATTGACAAAATAGTCAAAATAATGACATACTAAGTCATAAGTGAGGCTTAAATATAGGAATTGATATATTGTCATAATTATGAATACAAAAGTCTTACTAAATACACAAAATGGTGAAATGATGTAGTTATGAGAAATTCTGAGACAGTCATAATTATGAGATGAGAAAATGACAAAATTGCTGACTTATGGTATGACATCCTAATTCTTAATAATTTTGCCTTATGTCATGAATTTAATCTCATAATTTAGACCTTTTTTTGGCTTCTCATCATGAATACACTTATACCTGCTTATGTATGAAGTTTAATTAAAAATACGACAACACAACTTTATATTTATACACCAATGTGCTTATTTTATTTGCCTTAAAACACAGGAATGGATACTGTTTCACTTTTTGTTTAGTTGTTATGGACACAATACTGTTGTACCTCCAAAGATGTGTTGATTCACTCTCTCTCAAATAAAACAAATAAAAGGAACAAACCAGTAAATCTGTTCATATGCATTTATCATCACTGATTTGATTTCCCAACAAAACAATAATAATACATTTCTCTGGATGGATGAAGCACAAAGCGGTTAATTCAACTCCCATTGATGTGCTGTCCATATTAAATGTTTGTTCCATCTGGTTGGGTCAGATCCGTATGGTGTAGGAGTCAGAATGAGTGACATACCGAACCCAACGTTGTGACAGTCCTGTCTGAGTTGGAGAGAGTCGGAGAAAGCGGATCTGAAGGCCCGTGCAGGTTTGTTTGGGCAGTTCGAATGACATACTGACAGGGCCGACCTCCAATAAAGAGGCAGAGCTTAGACCAGGAACGTCCACCTGTGGGATCAGAATATACATTTTCAGTGACTGATGACAATTTGCGTCAAGCAAATATTTGTATTATAACATCACCTTGAACAGTGCAGACAACTGCGCTCCTCCTGGAAAACGTGGGATCTCCCAGAGCAGGGCTTTGCTCTTCGGCTTCAGTTCCGCAGTCTGGTCAGGACTACTGAGCTCCTGAGACATACTGTACAGGATGGTGAAGCATAAGAGGCTATACATGGTCCATAAAACCGAATTACACTAATAATCATGACGATGCATAATCTGACCTTACAGAGCCTTTAGGCACAGGCACGGTGATGGAAACATTAAGGGCCGTACTGCAGAAAAAAAATGAAAGAACATTACTTGTGATGTAACTGTGTGCTATTATTTACATATTTTGATGGATGGATTATGCCATTTTTCACACTCATCTAAGGTATGGCTCATTATATGCACTATGCAGCATTTCGACTAACCTTTTAGGTGGAAGATCACAGCGCAGTTTAAGGAAGATCAACACCCTGCAAAGAAAAAGCATTTATTACAGTGCAATATCACAGATTCACTAATTTTTTGATAAATAGAGTAATTCATTATTAATAATAATCACTTCAACTTCTGTCACTCATGTTGTCTTAAATCACAATGAAAATAAACGACTGAAAATATTTTTTATTTAAATTAACTTAATTTAAAATTAAATTAAAATTAATTCACAATTGCATTAAAAATCATTTAAATGAAAATCATTTTGTATGAAAAGGACTAAATGAATTATACATCACCTGTTGACATAATCTTTCTCTATAGAGGGGAATAACTGAAATGGTGGTGGACACGGCAGCTCATCACACAGCTGATACTGCATCACTGTTTGCTGAAGAGGAAAAAACATCACTAATTATCCATGCAGTAATTACACTAAAGTGCAATTCTGTGTATGAAGCAACAATTTACCTCTCCTTGGCTGGGACAAACTTTCAATATTCTGAAACTATCAAATTCATCCAGTTTAACAGCCTGGTGGAATCTGCATTCATCTACACGCACAGCTGAACTATAGCCTGAAGAATAAAAGGAAACAGATTTAATCACACTTTTAAAGGTCTAGCAAGACATTTCTGAGAAACAGAGTTGATATTCAAAATCAACCCAAACAAACACACCCCTCCCTTCATTGCTCCGCTCCAAAATGAAGATGGTCATCACTGCAGAACACGAAATCCAGGGGGAGGAGTTCGATCCATATCTAACTTCCCACCTTACGCATACCTAAACCTACCCATCTCTGCCCCCTGATCCCTAACCCCGCCCCTAATCCTAAAATAAAATAAATCACAAAATAAAATCCACACAAACGTGTCCCTGCTTGATATAGACTATAACCACTGATGAACATATTCAGTTTTGATGAAATCGTAAAAATCGTACGCGAGTACGGATTAGAACCCGTAACCTCTGACACGCTTGGCAAAAGATCTACCGCTAGACCATTTGAGAACTCAAATAACTTTTGCGGATCGATGGATTTATTTATGGGTTGAGCAGAGAGGCAGCACAGTTTGACAAGTTTGCACCAGCACTTCTGAAAATGCACTTCCGAATGTGTCTCTGTCCCCAGCACATTCCAAACCAACCTGGTGGTAACGCACCGCATTTAACGTCCAGTAACGTTAACGCCGTTGTAAAGACCGGAAAAGTAATTAGTTAGATTGGCCCGTTACTGAAAAAATAACATGTTACCTAACGCCGTTCCAAACAACACAATCTCTGTGTCCATATTCAAGCCTTCCCGCTTTGATCTTTCCAGCACTGGAAACCTTTTCAAATATTAATGCGGGTCCTAAAGCTCTTGTCTGATCTTAACCAGTCTTTTTCCAGTGATATTCCTCTAACTCTTTCTACAGTTTTTGTCTTGCTCACCTTCTCCTTACCCATCATGAGTCTATAAGCCACCTACTGGCTTTTAGTCTGACCCACTTCAACTGTTTTCTCAAAAATCACTTACTGCACCTTTAATAAAAGATATGTGTAGTGCATGTGTAATGATCAGTGTCGCATACTCAACCTTTCAGCTGCGACTTTCCAATATTAAGCTCTTCATTCAGTCCAATCCGCATCTCTACAGGATGAAGAAAAGAAATATACAATCATTGAAGGGAGGATCATTTCACAATCTGCATTAACATGGGCCGCAAGATGTAGCCAACTCACCTGAACAGGTTGGAAGAAAGCATTTGATTCTTAACTCTCCCTGAATATCTGCTTTCATTAAAACTCCCTTAAAATAAGCATAAAATGTAAAAGACAAGCGATTTAAGGGAAGAAAGCAATTAGGAGTTTTATTTCAAAACATGATTCAAGTTATACTCACATTGGAGCCAATAACCACAGACAGCCTCTCTATTACATCCACAAAGATCTCATTCTGTCCACCCTGCAGCCAGAGAGAGAGAAAATTCTTACTCATTTCCTAAGATCATCACAGATAACATGTAAAACTGACGAATCTAGGAAAACCCACCTGCTCTCCTCGACTGGACATTATAGGACGACTGGCCGCAACACTAGGAGCCACTTTACTCTGTTGTGTCTCAGCCCCAAACTACAAAATATGAAAATTAAAATGTTTAAAAGCAGTCGTTCTCAAATAAGAGGCCTGCCTCTCAGATGCCCAAATATCACCATGACAACCGGAGGCTGATCCCCACCAAGAACTGTGACCATCTCATAGAATACATTGATACAGTGAGAAAAATAAAATAATAGCAAGAAGCCATAGCATAACAAGATGCCATAAAAGACCATAACGACACAACAATAACTTACCAAACCAACATTACTGAGGTCAAAGAGACTGAAGGGTTTGGATGACACAGCTTCTGTCTGGATGAAGTTTTTCAGTATGTCAGTTGAGGTCGTCTGTATGTAGCCAAAGTCCTGATGATCAGAGACATAGAGGAAGGATATACAGAGTTGGTGTGTTTTTAAGACATATTTGTTTGATATGACAACAAAAATGAAAGAGTGAAAACATTTACCACCATCTCATCCAGCAGCTCATAAATTAGAGCAAAATTCATCCGCACTGATTTCTCTGACAGACTGCCACAGTAATCCTTGGTAAGAGCTGCTAATCTGAGAGACATAAAACAGTTGCTTATCATCATGCCATCTACACAGGTAACAAATAGCTGTAATGATAATTAAAAACAATATGGCGTAACTGATGAAATAAAGATGTGTTTACCTGTTAAGGAACTCAATTATAGTGAAGGGGGATGGGTTTGTCTTGGTGGACGCCACCCAGTAAAGCCCACCCTGCCTTACATGGATGAAATGATGGTCTTTGTGTGTCTGCGACAAAATAAAAAAACTGTAAATACATAAGTTAAAATATTCTATTTTCAAAACAACTATTAAGACATCAGATGCCCAAATATTACCATGACAACCGGAGGCTGATCCCCACTAAGAGCTGTGACCATCTCATAGAATACATTGATGGAGTCTTTACTGGACTCTCCTCGAACTGACACACAGATTTAAGAAAAACTAATATGTAGAAATTATTAAAGATTTTGGCATATGACTCTTAAAAGCACAACAGGCCGGGCTTCATTATAATGTGATTTTTGTACCAACCGGAGAGATACACACAACCATTTAAATAATTGAAAGATTATTTGAAAGATTGAAAGAATTTTACAATTTTTACGGATATATTTATACAATTTAGATATTATTAAAGATAGTATTACAATTTAAAAGAACACTTTTCAATTTTAATGTATTTTAAAATTCCTGTAATGCAAAGCTGAATGTTCTGCTGTCATTACTCAAGTCTTCAGTGTCCCGTGATCCTTTAGAAATCATCATAATATGCTGATTTGGTGCTCAAGAAACATTTCTTATTATTATCAATGTTGAAAACAGTTGTGCTGCTTAATATATTTGTTGAGGTTAAGTACAATTTTTTTACAGATTAATTACAACTTTTATTCAGCAAGGACATTAAATGAATGAAGAAAATACATTTATTTTATTTATTATATCAAAATGAATAAAGACATTTATAATTTTACAAAAGATTTCTATTTCAAATAAATTCTGTTTTTTTTTAACTTTTGTAAAAAGTTTTTTAAAAATGTTATCCAGCAAAAACTATTTTCAATATGATTAGTAATACGAGCTATTATTAATAACCGAGCACCAATAATAACTGATATAAGCAGCAACATATTAGAATGATTTCCGAAGGATCATCTGACAGATTAGGATCATGTGAAGACTGGAGTAATGATGATGAAAATTCAGCTTTCCCATCAAAGGAATAAATTACATTTTAAATATATTCAAATAGTTATATTTTATTTCACAATATTACTGTTTTACTGTCTTTTACACCAACTGAAATGCAGCCCTGGTGAACACTTATTCCAAACGTTTGACCTGTAGGGTGACGTTAAACACATTAACGTTACCAACATCTCACAAATTAATAAGCCAGTGATAAGGATACAGTCTTTATATATGAGATGATCTCCCTTTGATGACAAGATGAAGATTTGACTTATCATTTTCTTCAGCACACACGATTCTTTTTCATATTATAGCAAATCAGTCTGCTCTCTCTTCCGCCGTCATTTGTATTCTGAAATAGGACAAAAATAACCAGTTTAACAGCTCAAATATTTCATTATTGCTAGCTTCATGACTGTAAACAGCCGGTTTGTTCTTCTTCGTGAACTCTCGCGTGGGCTACTGACAGTGACAGGAACGTTATTGCCATCTACTGAGTTGGAGCATAAACCGCTCCTCGCCAACGACGGCGCCTAAAAGCCTGAAGCTACTATTAAAATTAACAGCAAATTAATCTAAAATATGATTTTAAGTTATTTTATATTTATATAAATGTATTTTGATTTAGAGGAAAGGTGTTTTAAGTCTATAGGTGGCGGCACACAATGCGTATATAGGTGAATGTGCAGTCAGTCAGGTAAAATCACAAAACACACTGAAAGATGTCTTACTTGCTCAATGGTTCTCTTCAATGTATTTCTCTTCAGAAAAAATGTCCAGAACTTAAATCTGAATCTTACTTTTGACAAATACAGACGTGTGATAGATGTATGACTGCACTGAGGGTGAATGTAAAAAATGGGTGAATAAAATAGGGATCATTTTTATTATTTCTCATGAGGATGAGAGCGAACAGAGGCCAAACGTACAGGACCTGTGTGCAATAACAGCTTGATTCCGAGTCCTCCTGTTATTTGATCATTATCGGCTACCCTCTGTTTTCCTGCATATCTCAGATTCCAGGTCTGTTCGATCACACCTGTTTGGCAAACTGCTCTCTAGTTTTCTCCGCCTTCAAGTGCTCTGCTCCTTCTCTCCTGCTGCCACATGTGCAACATAATACATTATGCAAAAAAAATAAAATAAAAAAAAATAAAAATAATGGAATGTAAAAACATAGTTGTGGCTTATAGCCCCTTTGCTTAATTAACATATTAAACCTTTGCCTAATCAGTGTTAAAGTTCAGAAGATTTGGTATTTTCAAGAGGTATTTGGTTCAAGATATGTATTTTTTGTTCTCGAGTCCAAAATTAGAGCTCCAGCTGTTTCTGTTGGAGTAAAGGTTTAATTTTGTGCGGCGTCTCTAAAGACAGGGGTGCTTATGTTATCAACACCTGAACACACACATCTGAGTTATTTTTCAAACCAGACAGCGGAGATGTTGAAACTGTAGTGCTGAAGCAATGACTTCTCGACCCTGTACCAAAAACACGCCTGAGGGAACAGATTTACAACATGTCTTACACATAATAGATCCCTTAATGGTGTGATTTATGCCATAAGATCAATCAAACAAAATGCAATGTATCTGTTCTAACAAGTTTCTGTAAAACCTTACTGGTAAAACCTATTTATGTAACTGAGAGTGTAATATAAAAGGGGAAACACACAATATACTTACAATATATTTACACATTTTTGACCTTTAGTTTCAGTTGAACTTTTATTATTTTTTGGCCCATAAAGTATTTTAAAAGTAATTTTAAAGTGCTTGTAAAAAATAAACTGGGTGGTAAAACAGGAGGGAGGAGCTTCTTGATCTCCACAGCCAATAAAATGAAAGAATGCAATTGCTGGTATTGAGTCCAGTATTTAAAGACTTTGCCATTTGAAATTCTCATATCTGGACAGAGACCAAAGATGAGACAGAAGGTGAGTGATTTTATGTGTCTTTCAGTTTTCAAAGTTAAGAAGTTAGTCAATAACATGCAAAACCAAATGCTTAGATTTATAAACCTTAACTGACATGCCATTTTGTTATAGCAATTAGTATGTTTTCAAATTAATCTAGCAGTGCCACATATGTTTTATTTTAACATCGACTAGTAAGTTTCAACAGAACAGACTAATCAGTTGAGAAAATGTTGTAGGAAATCTATTTCAATGTTTGTATGGTAAAATAATGATTGTTAATAGTACAAAAAACTGTTTTCAGGTGACATATTTGCTGTGCCTTTTTGGGGCTCTGCACTGCTTGGTAATTCTGCCAGGTAGGATTATTTATATCCAAAACCTTTTTCAAGAAATGAACATCCTGCTAATATTAAATATCATTTAAAATATTGTTGCAGTGTCGCAGGCCACATCTCTAGCAAAAGTCTCCAAAGACACAGGTAAGATTGAAATATCTCAAGTCACATTTAGTGCCTTCACTTTTGCCAGTGAAACACCATTCGTGTATGAAAATTGTCTTTTAGACTATTCCAAAATAATAGCTATTTTAATTATGCATTAATACTAATTTCTCTTGCAGCATCTAATCCAGCCGTCAGCATTGACTCTGAACAAGCTCATGATTTTCTGGCACACGCACGTCCAAGGAGAGCCACTGACCCCAACTGGCATCGCAAAAATCCAGACTTTCAGTCCTACTATCGTTACTACAGCAGTATTGGCCACATTGAAGGAGTAAGAAGAAAATTATGTTTTTTCTTTTTACTTATTATTGATTTTTTTAAATCCACTGGTAGTAGCAGTAAATTGATGTTCTTGATTAAATGAATAATGCATATTAAATAAATTGTTCTAAATCTAATCAAATAAGTCCAATGTTATATTAATTTAGTAAAAATATTAATAATGATATCAATTAACTGATAAAATATTGTTTTGAGCTATTCTTTAAGTTATATCGGTACTGCAAGGGATAGTTCACCCAAAAATGAGGATTCTGTCATCATTTACTCACCCTTGTATCGTTCCAAACCCCTTAAGACTTTGTTTACTGTTCTAAATGAAAAATGAAGATATTTTCAATGAAATCTGAAAAGTTTCTGTCCCTCTATTGAAAGTCCAGGTAACCAAAACTTAGAAGATCCAATAGGTTATAAAGCTGTCACAAAAATAATCTATAAAATTTAGCCGTTCAATCCAAGTTTTGGATCTTCTGTGTTGGATCTTCTAAGTTTTCAACAATTAACCAAACTCTCATGGATTTGGAATGTCAAGAGGGTGATTTAAATGATGACAGAATTTTTAAATTTTGGGTGAACTGTCTCTTTAAGGTTTTGCCACAGCAAGCGATACACTATAATTAAAAACAGAAGTATTGTCTACTAAAATGCTCAAAAGTGTTTCATTGTCTCTGGTTCAATCTTCTATTTTTCTCTTCTAGCTCTATGAGATAGACAAACTTCGAATGCTTTACCAGCAGATGCGACACCTGGAGCTCACTTATGGCCCTGATGCACCCAAATACCAGAATACCCTCGGTCTTCAACTTATGTCGACGCCTCCACCCACGACCCAGCCTCCACCCTCTACCTTACCACCTGTCTCTAAGATGGATGTCATGTACCTGTGTAATTCAAAAGATCCCCAATGCAAGCCTCATATTGTGTATCTTCCCTCCGGTGGGGTACCTGTACTTTGCGATCCACGTTACCACCCAAACTGTAAACTTAGCCCTGACCAGAAGCTACCATCTCCACCTGTAACTGCTTCAGAGCAAGTGACGCCTGCTCCTCCTCCTCCACAAAAATCCACTCCGCCTCCTCCTCCTCCTCCAATAATTATCAAAGGAATGGAGTATGACTGTGATCCTTACTGGGACCCAGACTGCCTCATCGACAATCCTCCCAGGCCAGTAAAGATGATCGAACCGCAACCAGTGCTCCCAGCTGAGAAGTTAAAATCGGAAACAGAGAAAAAAGAAATCCAAAATGCTCCAGTTCCAACCTATGACCCATATGACTTCAATCAAGATCTATATGATCCATTCCGCCATGCAGCTTGAGCACCTTGATTTAAAAAGTCAAAAAAAAAAAAATGCATTTAATAATTTACCCTTACATTCATGTTTTTGTTTTGTTTGTTTTTTTATCACAGTGACGGATAATTTCTAAAATAAAGTAAACCATGTCATTGTTAATAAAATGTAGGCTAGCCAATGTGAGATTTAAGTTCTTTAAATAAAATAAACCTGGGCGCCAGAATAAAAATTGACAGTTATTACATGCTCACTTTTCTCTTTTTTCTTCTTCTTTTTTTTTTTTTTTTTACATAAAAACAACTGATTTGTTTCCTTAATTATTTTGTATTATTTTTACGTTTTGTCTATTTGTTTCATTATAGGCTATTTATGCCTAAATGAATAGTATGTGTGGACACTGACACCATGGGTCATGTCATGGAAACGCTTATAGAAAAACAGATTCTTTCGTATATCAAAACACACTAACGTTAGTCAATCACGAAAAAAAAAAAACAGAAATAGAGTAGTGCATCTATTTGTAAACCATTTTCTACATGGCCGTACGGGGTAGCGTGGCCGAGCGGTCTAAGGCGCTGGATTTAGGCTCCAGTCTCTCTGGAGGCGTGGGTTCGAATCCCACCGCTGCCAAATTCGTTTTCAAAGTTAGGAAGCTTTCCTGACTCTTTTAACGTTTCGCATGTTGCATAGCGCGCAGATCTCAAACAGAGCCATATATTTGACCCATGTGTTGTGTTCAGACATTTTTTAACTGGTGAATTTTTTCTCAAAATCCCAATATCTCTTACGTTCTCAACAAACGCATTACTGGTGTATATTTGCTGTTTCGTTTTGAAAAAAAAATCAACAAGAAACACGGTTTGCGAAATGTAAAAGGCACCGCTGGGATTCGAACCCAGGATCTCCTGTTTACTAGACAGGCGCTTTAACCAACTAAGCCACGGCGCCTGTAAACTCTTTCGTATAAGGTAGTTTTTTGAAAAAACGTAATGATCACCTGTTTTACATTTGTGTTTCTAGGTGAGCATGAGCATTTCTTCTGTATAACAAAGTCGATTTCCCTCAAACCTTTGTACCTCTCAGGTACGATAAACCTTGGATACTGATAGCTGGAAAACATTCTCACTGATTGCATTTTCCGTTTTTTTACATGTCGCATAACAACTTGTTGAAAATAATTCGACGAGGATGGGATCGAACCCACGGTGCAGAGCACAATATACTGGCAGTCCATCGCCCTAACCACTCAAGTAACGGCCACCTTGCCTTCACCAGTATATCTTTAAGAAAGTGTAGTCAAAAAGAACTTGTTATGATCATATAATTCAGCGGTGTAAAAGCGACCATTACAAAAACGCATTAACAAGTATGAGCATTGGTACTATACATACTGCTAAATCTAATTGGTCGGTTTTAATAGTCCACTTTACACTCATTGATTACATTTTGACCTTCAAATCAGGGATCAGAAAGGATTCGTTAAGGGGTTGCAGCCCATAACAAATACGGAAAATAATCACGTATTCATAGAATCCAATCATCATGTACTGAAACCTTTATACAAAAAGGTAACAGGTAAGGATGTACCTCACTGACGTGCTTGTGACTCGGGCTCGAGATGATTTTGTAAACCAAGCATGTGTTTTACATCATGGTTGTGATTCTTACTCAGTTAAGGGATTCAAAATACAAAACAAGTATCTCATCATATATTTCATGAATAGTAGCAAAACAAATGCTTTTTGTGACTTTTTAAAAGGTAAACTATAGATTTTAAATTCAGCTACTTTCAACTCTCATGTTAAAAAGCTTGTGTTTCCAGCGATCCCATTGGTCGATTTTAAAATCGATGGTCTTTTCGCTATTTATTCACTAAAATATTCGTGTACCGATTAAATAAATACATACACATATACTGTTTCACATTTACATCAAAGTATTTTATAAAACATGTAAAATGTGTGTTTAGTTAATTAAAAAATAACAGTTAACATAAGTGGAGAGGAGGGGCTTGACAGGATGTGGGTGTTCACCATAGGCGGAAGCTGAGTGAGTCACTCTCCAGAATTTAAATGTTAATGCAAAGTTCCAAGCAGACGAACTGATTAAGGACACACTTGTAGAAATGAGTGTAGAAGCACCATTCTATTTTTTAAGGCATAAAACCAGGGTAGATTTGCATTTATGTTATCGTTTCATCCATTTGAATTATAATAACGTCTTTCTTGTAGGCAATTATATGTGCATATAGCGTAATCTAGTGGTCAAATAATATTATCGTGTTATTGAAACAAGGGGAAACATCATACATTTTATCTTTTTTTTTAAATAACCTGTTGAGCGATGTTGTCAATTTGATAATTGTCATCATCATAATTTGTGACTACTACAATAAACAACGACTATCAGTACTTTTCCTTATGGATGATAAGAACGATAACAAAATATACGCCTGATTATAAAACAAAATGAAAACGCTTTTCAAAATAATGGTATAACAACTCGTTATATATTTTGTAATCGTCGACAATCCTTTACATCCAATGGTAGCGTGGCCGAGCGGTCTAAGGCGCTGGATTAAGGCTCCAGTCTCTTCGGGGGCGTGGGTTCGAATCCCACCGCTGCCAAAACACTTTTAATAAATTCTTTTTAACTATTACACTTTGAAGACATACATATATCACACATTAGATAATACTGTAAGGCACAACAAGTAGACCCAAAATATTAAGAAACATTCACTAATTCTAGTGCTAAAATGAAATTGCATAGGTGACCCATGTGCTTGGGACACGTTATAATATACCGCTTCCAAGGTTTTAAAGTGATATCTTGTTTCCATCTTCCTCAAACGGTAACGAACTAGTGTGACTATACGCAGCCCTAAGCCCATTCACCCCCTTCATAGACCGCCATTTTGTTTGTTTCAACAATCCTTATAAATAAATTAAACACAGGGCATGTTGTGGAAATACAATCAACGGACCCCCTCCCACGTCATCTTACGTATTATTATCTATCTTAATGCGTTCCACACGTATAGCTTAAATATGACCTGTCCCATCTAGTCATACTGTCAACAGGCAATGCATCCTCCATCTCCTGTCTCTCATGGTCAGTGCTTCCAACCTGCAGCTTCCCGGATGACGAGTGACGTCAACGAGCCATCTTTGTTCCCCTAATCCGAGCATCTATTTTTTGTGTACATAGTGACAGAAGCGAGTAGCGGTAGGGCGCCCTTATTATAAAAAGGAATAATAGCGAGGCGCGGCACACCGGTGGAAATAAATACATACAAACCGTAACAAATATACAAGGAATACCTCTTTACTGGAATAACCTGGAGAGTGCATTATTTATCCGGGAGACGGGGAGAAACGCCTGAAGCAGCGCGTTCATCCACACTTCTTCTAGACGCACATAAAACCCGGTTAAAATGTAAGTACAAATTCATTACAATTATTTTTTATTTTTTAAATGAGCTGATTTAGTTTTTAAACCCCATTCTTTTCTCCGTTTTCTCAGATAATAAAACATAAACGTAAATACATTTATGCACAAATAGCCTAAGCATAGCCTACTTCATTAGGCTATTGTAAGTTTATATTTTATTGTACACGCATTTTTCTAAATCTATTAAGTATTTCAGGAGACCCATTGAATTCTAACGAGCGCGCTTGCTATATAATTAGTCTATAGGCTCCCAATGGCCAATGTTATTTTCCATTTCAGTTGCTACTACTGGCATACTAAATGTGTCTCTGTTTACTGAATTATTACCACGGAGCTCATTTATTTTGTATAATGTAGATATCTTTCGCTTTATTCTGGCGTTTGGACTTGGAGCAACAGCGATAGAATCACGCCTAGACACCGGATTGGACTGGTTTGTCTGGAATTGGTCGCGCGCTTTTAGAAAGAAAATAATTTATGAGTTAACATTATGTTGCAGTTAATATAGGCTATTTGTTCACTCTGTCCAGGTGATCATTTCGATGTCAATTGGGGGGAAAAAACATTAATTTGTCTCATTTAGGCCCATTGTATTTCATTCATGGCCTATTTTTTTCACAAATGACATTTAAATGAAGATGATGAAAAATATACCTCACACGGTTTAAAAAAAAAAAAAACATCCCTTACGTAGGCAGTACACTAGAGGCGTGATAGCTTATTCCACGCGAGTCGTGGGGGTTGGTAAACGGACGGTCATAAGCTCGTGTTCATTCAAAGGGGGCGATACAATTTGTTATATTTTCGAGTTATATTATTCTCTAATCCATTCAGCACGTTTCTATGGAACAGGCCTTTATATTCATTGATACTTGGTTGGACTGGCACAAAGAGCGCAGGTGTTCCTCTGCATGAAAGATGGCCGTGTATACTAGTATTTTCTAGGCACGCTCGTTTAACTGGTTTAAATAATCGAGGCTGTAAATGGCGCATATCTTCATAACATGTTGCCAGTCCCTATTGGATACTTTTATTAAAGAATCACTGGGTTTGGAATGTTATATTTTGATATAACATTTTAGATTAATAGCCTACGGTTGTATTAAGTTTGTAACATTTGCCAACACAATGCAAAATAGATAAATGCCATTTGGTAGCAAGTGTAAACATCTGCTCCTGTTATTTGAAAAAAATGTTGATCGTGACGCAACGATGACAGAGATACAGGTAGACGCTTAATGAAGGCCTTGTGTGGGGGTGGGGATGTTCCCCATCATTCATATGACCCTGCCTTTACCATTCAAGTACAAGGAAGAGCACAGAAACAATTGATTAACCCCATATTCATGTAAAACTACAGTACATGTACAATGCTTACTCACTCACACAATAATAATTTTTTAGTGAGCACCGGAAAAAAAAGGCCTGGTTATGCAAGTCAATTTTTCTGATGGCACAGTACAATGTTTGGTGTGTCATTTCATTAAACTCACGACGCATAACATTAGAGAAGGCATGACACATAATACATTCGATTTTCCTTGAGAAATTTTCATCGCAGCCATCAGATAATGAAACTACTAGGATTTTGTCTACACCTAAATCTGACTTCTAATTTAGCATTGAATCATGGCTGAATCACAGTCTATTTGTTCTTAAAGCCTATTATGTATTTGAAATAAAACAGAAAACAAGCAGTAATACATTTGTTTAAAGTCCACTTTCAAAGAATCATGATTTGTTTTAATGGATTTTAGACATGAAAATATAAATCTGAGTTGCCAGAATGTTACATTAATGTTCTGGCCATAAGAGCCATTCAACTGATACTGAAATTCAATATTTTCCTGTCAGTGAAAGTGAGAGGAGCCAAGACTTTATGTCTAAATATAGGCTGTTGTAAATTAGAAGGAGCGGAAGTAAATCAGAATGAAAAATTGGCTGATAAAGATCCCAGTAAGAAAAAGTGCTTCCTTCACTGAAAGGAAAGCAAACAGGGATTAGATCTAGGGATCTTCCAGAGGTGACCTTTATACAGAGTTTTGTCTTCCTCTGGTGGATGAGAGTGGCATCAGCAAGGAGACTTTTTTTTAGAAATATCCTTTACTTACACTTCTAATTTCTGTTAGTGAAAGGCAGAACATTTTAATGTAATTACACAAAATGATTAAAATGCATTTAATTTAGTTTCATTCTAGTCTGTACAAAAATGGCTGCATGAGGATGCAATAACAACATATAATTGTATGTAATCTTGCTTGCATGCCATAAGACATAACTTCCTGTACAAATAGGTCTTTAATGTAACTGATTTAGTAATTAATTGAAATTGAAATTTGAAAACAAATTTCAAATGGCTATTCTATTCTAAAAAAAAAAAAAACCAAACGATTGTTTTGTAATTTATGCCAATGCATGCAAAAGTGTTCCTTGTCCTCTTTTATCTCATATATAAGTTCTATAAATCACTGTACTAGTAAATACAAACATGTAGTATTATATAGTACAGTATAAGTAATACTGTAATATTGTAGTATAGAGGAGTGACTGTACTGTGTGTTGATTTGCAGGTCTGCTCCAGCCCCTGCCGGTGCTCCAGAAGGAGCCAACGCTCCTCCTAACCTCACCAGCAACCGTCGCTTACAGCAGACACAGGCTCAGGTGGATGAGGTGAGTTGACCCCATCTCTTTATCTTCTGTCAACGATAAGTGCACTTTCAGAACCAGACCTAAAAAAACTGGATGAGAAAATTTTACAAAAATAAAACCACACAAATATTACAAAATGTGACATTAAAAAGTGTTGTTATAAAGTAACACTGTCCAACACCTCTTTTTAATGTAATGTTTATTTAACTAGGAAAATGAAGCGTAACAGGGATACATTGACATCTGGTATATATATTGCAGATGTCCAATTGTGCCTGTTACACTTAATTTTCCTGGTATATATAAATATTATATATATATATATATATATATATATATATATATACACACACACCTGTATATATGTGTGTGCGTGTGTGTGTGTGTGTGAGGACTTCCCCTCCTCATTTTAAATCACCACTGCACACCACTGCACAACAGATCTATCTAGTGATGGAACATTTGACTATGAGTCCCCTTCATCGTTTTCCAGGTGGTGGACATTATGCGTGTGAACGTGGACAAGGTTCTGGAGAGGGACCAGAAGCTGTCAGAACTGGATGATCGGGCTGATGCCCTGCAGGCTGGAGCCTCGCAGTTCGAGACCAGCGCGGCCAAGCTCAAGAATAAATACTGGTGGAAGAATGCCAAGGTAAACATCACACAAAGTGCCTTGAGTAAGACTGAAAAAGGCAATGTATTTCATGAGAACACATCGAAATCAAGCAAACAGTAAACCTTAAATCAGTGTACTTTTTTGAAATGAGAGTCTTTTATATAATATATTTTAAAATAATATTTGACCAATAACACATTATTGGATCACATGTATGAAGGTTAGAACTTAATAATCTACTTTTTACTGCTTTTAACTCATTCTTCCCTTTTTTAACTCCTTTCTTTAGATGATGATTATCCTGGGGGTGATATGTGTGATTGTCCTCATTATAATCATTGGTAAGCAATGAAAATATTCTAATTCATTATCAAAGGAATGTTCTGATTTAAATACAACACAGAAAATAATTTTGAAAAAAAAAAAATATATTCCATAGATTATTTGCCACTGACAAGATGGGCTTTAAATACAATTTGGTTATCTATGAAAAAACAATCAGTGCTACACGACTAGCACTTTGCCGGGAAAAGTAGGGAAAGTTCAACACCCATGCTGCACTGGGCTCGATCTGGCTATCCATATGCAGTGCAGGGATATAAAAATGTGCACATACGATCTGTAATTTTAACTGCGGGACTTTATTTGTAGTAAACAAGAGTGCAGGTTACAACATTATTAGTTTCTTTACAAACGCGAATTTGTAATTTGTAAGTGGGGCATTTTGTTTCTTTACAAAGCGACATCGCCAACTACTGGCCTGGCAGTAGAACACAGCGTTTTTAGTTGTTTTTTAGTTGTAGTAGTACATCATTGTCGTTCAAACGCACCCGAAGCCTTGTCTGTGAAACCGGCCCACAGGGACTCATGTTATATAATTCTATTTCTTATTGTGATTTTCAAGTGTTGACAATAAATTATTTCCTTCTCTTCACAGTGTACTTCAGCACCTAAAAGTGCAATGTTCCTACCCCACTCTGAGCTCATGAACGCCCAATTCCAAGCCACAGAGAAATCCCTCCCAAAAAAGATGAGAAAAAAATGACTTCTCACAACAATGAAATTATTTGCCCTCAAAGAGCCTAAATCAGCCCCTTCCCGAGCCCTTTTGCCCCCACTGCCTCACAGCTGGGCCCCTGTCACTCCTCGTTTGTCCTGTCAGTGAGTGTGTGGCCATGTATCCTCTGTAAATACCTCCGGCTTTTCTGAAATACTGTTCATACTCAAAACTCCTGATTACTTGTGGCAACGACAACCGATAAAAAAAGAAATCACGACCCTTAAAATACGATAAGATTATACAGTATATATTACAAATGTTCTTTGTAGAGTTTTATTCTGATATAATGGGTTTTTGTAGTTTGTGTGTGAGTGTGCATTTGTATATTTTTTTAAGTTTTGTAAGACTTATTTTGCTTCAGGTTTAAACTACTGCCTCTTAATCTGGATGTTTGTATCTTGCACGCTCTATTTCACTATTTCTTGTGTGTATTGGTGTATTTTTGCACAAGCTATGGACTCTCTTAACCAAGGTACTAAATCAATATCCCCAAATTTTTCCTAAATCACATCCACTCTATCTCAGACCTACACGTTGCCCCCTCAACCCCCTTTCTTTCTTACCAACAGTACCTACTCTATTAGTGAACTGCCACAACAGACTGGACCAATGACTGTAGATGTTTATCTTAAGTTGATGTCTTTAGTGTCTTATCTCTTAAACATTCCTTAATAGCAGTGTAGAATTATGCTGTCTATCAAACAGAGTAAGTGTATTTATCTTAAAGAATTCCAAAACAGGTCTTAAACAACCTCAAGTATTTGTGAGTCAAACTATGTTTGGTCGTAATTAATTGCACAAAAAAAAAAAAAAAAAAATCACATGGTTCAATTGCGCTGTAAGTGACATGAAACAAAACGAAATCAAGACCCGATTCATTCTGCTGGTAAAGATTTTCAAGGCCAGAGAGTCTCCATACAAAGTGTGGGGGTGGGACTGACCGAAAAGGGGAAATAGTATCATGCACAAAAAGCTTGTTTTCGATGTCGCTTTTTAACTGGTCAGACTGTGAGAGAACCATGCGCTGTGTTACTTCCTCGCGGCAGAACTACTGCCAAACCGATGCACGAGTTCATCCGTCTGAAAGCACACAGGTTGATCTTACTACTTCAACGTGAGCTAGTTTCAACAGCCGTGGTTCTCTCTCTTAAATCTAGATACTGCCTTTTTATTTAGTCTTTCTTTTGAATTATAGTAATAGATTTGTAAATTATATTTTTGTGTGTGAAGCAGGCAGGAAAGGGACCACGTCGTTTCAGGACTTGACACTGCTGCCGTGTGCACACGGAGCACTTGTGTCCCTCGCTATTGTCCACCTTTCTGTGTGCCTGTTTGTTGAGTTCAGCTGTAGTTTACACACTGCCAAGCACCTGAGGGGACGCTTTTTTTCTTTGTGTGCTTTTGTTTTTTCACCGTGCCCTTCTCGGTTTGCTCTCGCGCACATATAGGCCTACGCCTCCATCAGCATCACCCTTCAGTCTCATCCGCCCTATCTGTCGACAAGAAGCAAGCCAGGCGTGAAGTGTGCGTCTGCACGTGAACACCCCCACCTTACTCGTTTCTCAGTTAACGGCATTAGCTTTCCTCCTTTCACACTTTGATTCTGCCTCTAGCTGCCCGTCGCTGTAAATAGATTTTGTATGTAGAGTATTTCGGCTTCATCCTGAGAGATTAGGCTGCTTAGACCTCTGCAGGTAAAGAAAGGCTGTTCACATGGCAACCTGGGGGGAGGGCATAGATTAGCAGATTGATTGTGACAGGGGGCGGAGCCACTGGTTTGAGGGGGTGGGGCTAGAGGGATGATTCCATTGGTGTGTTTATGGAAAAGCCTGATGATTAGAGCTGAATTAAAGAGAGAGTTCGCCCAAATATTAAAATTCTGTCATTATTAAACTGTATACGTTTCTTTGTTCTGTTGAACACAAAGGAAGATATTTTGAAAAAAAGTTTGTAACCAGGCCGCTTTGGGGCACCATTGCCTTCCAAAGTAGGAAAAAAATATATGATGGAAGTCAGTGGTGACCCAGAACTGTTCAGTTTCCCTAATAATTCTTTAAAATATTGTATTTTGTGTTCAACAGAACAAGTAAATGTATACAGGTTTGGAACAACATGGGGGTGACTAATTGATGACAGAATTTTCATTTTGCGGGTATATCCCTAAACTATCCCTTTACTCGTAATATTTACTTTTTATGGTTTCTGAACAAACAAACGGTTTGTTTCATTTTCATTTCATTCATTTTTCTTCTTTAAAAGGAGATAGCCTTAGTTCATTTCATTTTCTTTCATCTTTCCATGCTCATTCACTCTTATGTGCACTCGCGTCGAGCTATATTAATGAAAAATGACCAAAGACCATATTATTATTATTATATCTCGCTTATACTGCCAACTGTCATCAAAAACAGGTTAAGAGACAACATTTCCCCAGATCTCTGGTTTTTAAAAGCCTCATCCAGCAAAAGTTCAAGAAATCCCCTATCGCTCAGCATAGTTTTCAGGTCTATGTTTATTTTACTTGAATATTTAGATTGCTAACAAGATAAGGATTTTGAAACCACGATCTGACTGACAAATCACAGGCCTGATATCTGAAACAATGATAGCACAACTTCTCCTTTAGGTCTGTATGTGTAATGCTGAGTATTAAAAATGAAACTATTACTTTGTAGCTGTTTAAGAAGAAAAAAGCAAAAAAAAAAACAAATCTGTATTGTTTTGTGTTGTAGTGTGGGCTTCATCTGGGAAGGGGGTCCTTTTTTTAGACTTCACATTTAAGGAATAAACAATCAGTTGGAAGTTAGAATAAGATGTTAATAATATAGAGTCTCTATATTATATTAGGCAAATATAAAGATTTTTCTCCCAGGGGTCGTAAACATTTTAAAGGGATCTGTAACTAATAAACTACACACATTGGGGTAGGACTTAAACATGACAAATTAATCAAAGGATTCTAATAGGGGACTACTACAAATAATGTATGTGCTATACTGTTTTTCTTTGTGAGTGTGTGAAGACATTTTCTTTTGTCTTGGCACTTACTGTGTGTTTTGTTTAAAACCGTGTGGATTGAGAGGGATGGTGGGAGTAGTTTTGTCACGCCAGCCTGTTAAAGATACTGCTTCTTCTTTATTGGGAGGGAACCAATGAAGACGCAGAGCTTTACCGGACAGGGATTTCTCCATTCCTCATATCGTACAGTTGTTTAGTCTTCAGTTGTTTACTTTATTTTAAACATAAATTAGTTAAGGCTTCACAAAGGGCTGTTTAGCACAGCTTCATTGTGATTAGTCATTATTTTTTTCTAGAATTTAATTTTAAATATAAGAACAGTGACCTAAGACATCCGAGTAGGCTAATTCTGGAAATTGAACCCTGCCTTATTATAGGTTAGCATGTCAAGAGTTTTTCAGAAAGCTTGTACAGAGTGAAATATCAACTTTAATCGGTTGCTATTAGTTCAGAGATGTTTTAAATAAAAAGTTATGGAGTTTTACAAGAGTTCAAATCATTTTCGAAGGTTTTTGGGACTGAAAAAAAGAGTATAAAGAAGCAAAATTCAAGGGGGGCGGTTCCAGCTTTGTGGAGGTCAAGAAATGCATTGAACCAAGTTGCTGTATTGATAACAATTCATTTGTTTATTTATTTGATTTATGGAGTTTTTTTTGGAGGGGGGGGGGGGGGGAATTACCCCTTTTTGTCTGGCCTTTTTGGAGGGACTAGGCTGGAGGATAATGGGTAATACGATCTTCACAATCTGACTTTATGTTGTTGTTATTTTATTTAATTTTGTATTTATTTGTGTCATAAGTTATAGTGGACTGCATTAAACGGAACGAAGTACATTGTAACAGGAAACCATTTGGTGACCAGACATACATGAATTCAATTGTAGAGTAAATCTGTCAATGTCTATTATATGGATGAACATCTTGGGAAAATATATATATAAACATACATATATATATATTGCAAAAAAAATGACAGTTATGATGACCTGTGTTTATTGTTCCAAGTTAGAAATTAAAATGTGTGTGTGTGTTTGAAAACAATGACAACATAAAAATAAATATATAATAAAAGTGGGTATGTGGTGATTTTTTTTATTAAATATTTGATGTATCAAATATATTATTTTGTAATTGTATAATAAGATTATTTTTAAAAAGTTAAGAAAGTACAAGCTGTGTTTTGTAATAAAGTATAAAACAAGGCCAGCTCCTGCATTTGGAGAAGATGTTTTCACAATAGCTATTATTTGTTGTCCCCTCGTGATCACACAGTGCTCAACAGATTTATAAAGAGAAACTACTGGAGTGGAGAAAATGTGAATAAGCACAGCTAAGCTATACCTGCACAGAATGAATCCTGAGGTAAAATGTTTATACTCCAATAAAAATTCAAACAAAGTAATTTTCACTATATCACCCTCATAGGATTTAAAGAAAATATTTCTACGTACAAGAAAAGCAGCTAAGATTTGGAGACAAAGACTAACACTAACAAAAAAATTACCAAAGTGTACTGTGGTACTTTGTGGACACAACTAATACAAGATGTATTGGTATGCTTCATGGTGGAAGTACATAAAGTACTGAACTATGCAATTATGTTTTTACATTATTATTTATTATGAATAACAGTATTCGTTTTATTATAAAACAGTTCATGTTAATAAAGAGCCTTAAAGGAGTTAACTTAAAAATTTAAATTCGGAGATTATTTACTCACCCTCAAGTATTAAACCTGTATTAATTTCTTCTGCTGAACACAAAGAAAGATATTTTGTGATCTGTTTGGTCATTAAAATATCATCCTTTGTGTTCAGCAGAAGAAAGACACAATGCGTTGACAGTAATTTTGTATTTTTTGTTAAATCATAATTTAGTAAAACTGTAAAAGAGCCATTCCACCGAAAGGATTACATTCCTGTCTCCAGGACATTATATGTATAAAAATGCATGAAAATGAACTCTAAAATACATTTTATTATTAAGCAAAAAGCATATTATTAAGCTAACTAAAAATTTCAAATGTAAAAATCTACAAGTTAAAAACATTAATAAAAGTACATAAAACACTCAAATAAAAAATAGCATTTTCTGCATATCCCCACTCTCTATCTCTAAACTTTACATGAAACATAATTATTAAAATCCTTCAGAAATCTTTTTTTTTTCAATGTTTTTTTTTTAAATACATGCCTTAATAGTGTTTTTTTTTGTCACAAATATCAATTATTTGAACATACAATAAACAATAAACAACAATTGCTTAAAGAAGAAAAAACTTTCTTGTGGGGAAAACAAAGGAATTAAGTGACATACTTTTAATCATTCTTTTTAAATGGCAAATTGCAAAACATGAGTGCATCGTCTGCTTGGAAACCTTGTAAAAATTAAATGAAGTTGTCTGAGATTGACCAATAAACATTTTGACTAGTAAAATATGTGTAGCCTATTAGATTCAGTGTTGAAAAAATACTAAAAATAAAGTTTAATTTTGAAGAGTTTGGCTAGAACAATTGTCACACATTCGGTGGAATGGCCCAAAAAGTATAACTATCAAAAAGTCAAAATTATGAGACAAAACGTCGAAATTAAGACAGAAATTACATTATGACAGAAATGCTGAATTCAGAACAGAAAAATAAACTACTCAGTCAGAGTATAAATCAAAACTATGAGATAAAACCATAGACTGTAAAAAATGGATAAAACTCGAAATTATATAAAATTCATAGTTGCATAAAATGTATTTAAAGACTTTAGCATTATTATTATTTTGTCATAATTATATTATAAGTCGTAATTTATCTCCGTTTTAAAACTGTCCAAGCAGAATGAATCGTCGAGCGTCTCCAAGAATAGAACAGCTACTGTTTTGAATAAATCAAATAAAACGGCCTTTCAGTCGTCCCCGGTTTACATGACCGACCCACTGACACAAAAGATGGCTATTTTTCGCCACCTACTGACGTAAATTTATAATCTGCAACAATGAAAAATCCCCACCATTTGCACAGACTCAGAGACCGCTTATCATCGTAAAATAACACAGAACCTTATATGACCCTGTCAGGGTTCCTTTTGTGAGAATGATGACATTATCCTCAAGGTATGATCATTTGATAGCTACCAGTACACTATAAAACTATGGAATCACCGCCCAAGCACATTTTGAAAAGGGTGTCAGAGTTATGAAGTCAGCTTAAACAGTAAACACTGAACAAATGTGAAATTATTAACAAAATAATAAATTGATCAAATTATTTGGGAAGTGTCTCAACGTTGAACACGTTGTCCACAAATGTGTTCAATTGTGATTCACTTACTCACCGTGAAGGGAGGGAGAGTACACTGAGTGCATGAGGGACATCACACGCCCACATGGGTCAGGTGGACAGACACGCGAAGTTCGCACGGGCACGAGGGACTACCGCCCTGCGCGAGTGTGTTGATGTTGTAATCACCATAAAAGACGCGCACTACAAACGGTAGACTGTAAGAAATAATTTCAGCGTTGCATACAGAATTATTCACTAAGTTTCAGCGTTAATTTTTTGACTTTCATAAAAAACGGAAATGTATTAGACATGCATCGCGTTAGTAAAAGGCCGAATATTCGCCTCTACAACGGTTAATACGGTTGGGGGAAGTGCAGTTCCGTCTTGACGTCGGGGGGGAAGCTCTGCTACAACGTGACAAGGGAGAGCCAAACGGTCAAGGCCCCGCCCATATGTCCAATAGCAGCGCGTATGTATGTACAGTAGGCGGAATTATGGTTGTTTGGTAGCCAACGAAATATAGTTTAGAGAGTTGCTGGTAACACGTGAAATGTGTCCCCAAAACAAGATAGTGGTGTTGTCTGCACACGGGTTGTTAACATATCCGCCAAGAATCGAGTTACTGTACTAAAACTGCAATTCGGATCAACAGAAATATTTTAACGAGGTAAGAAAAGCTACGTGTTGTCATAATATTTTGCTTATATTGTGTTGACACTTTAATCTGTATTTGACAAAGAAAATAGTTTAACCTTAAACATTTAATGGGACTATTATTGACGTCCTGGTGGCATTGCGGATCTCTGATCATTCATCATAAACATTTTTATGGTTATTTTGGAATGCTCTTGGGATTTCCAATGTATATAACGTTAAGGTCATTTGACTTTTCCACTATATTTTAATAACTGACATGATTGTCTGTTTCAAATATGTTGTAATCTATGTGTGGTTTTAATGTGCTTGACTATCAAAATATTTCTCATTTCTAATTAGTGGGTTTATATGATGTCATGTAATTCCACACGTCTAACTTACAGGTAACGTTAGAAGACTCGATTCAAATAAGCGCATATATTTAAATCTGTCAAGGAAAGATAAGGAGTCTCGAAAATATAACTCTGATAACTTTAAATATTGTATTTCCAATTACTCCATGATGACTTCCAAAAATAACCTTTTTGGAATGGCAGTGGTACTCTAAAACAACTTTATTATATGGATGGAGTCTCCATCCATATAATAAAGTTGTTTTAGAGTACCACTGCCATTCCAAAAAGGTTATGCACAGAAATGCAACATGCGTTTAAATTGAAATATGACTCATATATGAGAAAGGGAAAACTATTAATATTTCAGTTTCATGCTGAAGAGTTGTAAACAACTCAGACACATGCATCTCCCCACACATAGTGTTTTTAGGTTACACTCTTTTATCTTTTTTTTTTACCATACAGAAGTGAATATGTTATTTATTTTTTTAGCTACAAGTGCTTTTAATTATTATTTACAACAATATGTTTCCATGATATATTTAAAATATATATATATATTTTTTTATTATAGCCTTTAAACAAATCCTCCTAACACTTTAATGTAGACTTATAAATGGTAATCAGTGGGAAACTCACAAATTAAAATTAATTTTAAACTAAAAACCTCTTACATACACAGTGTTGGCAATAAAATAGTTTCTGCATGATCCAGAGAAATGCTATTGGAAAGCCATAATGCCAGAATATAGGCTAATAATCTGATGTAAGAAGTTAAAGTTCAGTAAAGTAAATATTTCATTTACTATTCACCAAGGGTTTCAATGCTGAATACTTTGTTTTTAATCACTTTTCTCTGTGTTCTTCTTGAAATTTAAGTTAAAATTCATATCTCTTGATGCTTATTCTGTTTTTATTATTGTTTCCCACTAGATGGTTTGCTACTTTATGATCTATTATGCGGATACCTCCAGGACAGCAGATATTTAAGATAACCTAGGAGTTCACATGCCCTGCTTTTTCAGAAACTCATTACAGATGCTCAAAACAGATTATATATATATAATTATTCTGCTTCATTATGAGTAATGACAATTCCCAAACATCTGTGAGCTGTACCACTAGTACAGAGACGGAAAGAAGAACACATAAGGATGAAAGGAAAACCCACAGTAATGCTTCTACCGAAATGACTGACAGCCAGTCCGTCCTTCCCGGGCTGGACATCCTAACAGTACCTCAACTAACACACTCAGATGACACTGATACCCATTCCAGCGGGAATGACTCGACCGAGAGGGAGAGCGAAGGACACATGGGGCGAGACACATCCACCAGCAGCTCTCACAATGGCAAGGGTTCAACCACCGAGACAACAGAAAGCAAGAGGTATTAAATGAATTGATCAATTGATTTATTGAAAATTACTTTTAAATGGCAGGCAGATGGTTAAAGGAATATTCTAAGTTGAAAATCTGCAATTTCAAATGATTTCTGAAGGATCATGTGACACTGAGGACTGGAGTAATGATTCTAAAAATTCAGCTTGGGCAATTAGAAAACAGTTAAAATGTAATTAGATTTCACAATATTACTGTTTTTACTGTGTTTTTGAACAAATAGATGTCTACCGCAAACATTTGAACAGTGGGTGTACGTATAGCTTGAATGCCATTGCAAAATCATTGTATATATATGTATCTCAGCCATGTGTCTTTTTTAACCGGTCGAGGCACAAGTATGCTACGTTCAGGGCAGACTAAAAGCATTAAATCATTGATTTTTAATCATTTCCTCATTAAAATGTCTCTCCTCACCTCAAATGGAAACAGTCCCTCCCCTCCTAGCAGCTCGGTGTCATTCAGTCTTTTGAGTGGCAGCCCGGAGCAGGATCAGCCGACCTCCCTATCAGGCAGCGGTGACCACCAGGCGGCCCGGTTGCAGACCCAGAGAGAGCTGCTAAAGGCCCTGCGCGAGCTGAAGGTCCGCATGCCGGCGGAACGGCGCAGGAAGGGTCGATCTAGCACCCTAGCCTCCCTGCAGTATGCGCTTAGCTGTGTCAAGCAAGTGAGAGGTGAGTAAGAAAACAAAAACTTAAATCGCATCTCCTTGTTCTGGAATGTGTGCCAATGAAAGGATGTGATGCATTCTTCTGTAGCTAATCAAGAGTACTACCATCAGTGGAGTGTGGAAGAGAGCCACGGGTGTTGTTTGGACCTGTCGTCGTTTACTATTGAAGAGCTAGACAATATTACGTCAGAGTACACCCTTCAAAACACGGTATTACAGGACAGGTTACCTCGTACACATCAGGCTGCAACTGTTTTGAAGAATCTAATGAATTTGTTTATTTTTTCTCTATTTCATCCTAGGACACGTTCTCTGTGGCGGTGTCGTTCCTCTCTGGTAAAGTGGTGTACATCACATCCCAGGCGGCCTCTCTGCTGCGCTGTAAACCCGAGAGGCTTCAGGGGGCTCTGTTTTCGGAGCTGCTCGCGCCTCAGGACGTCAGCACCTTCTACAGCAGCACCGCTCCTAGCCGCCTGCCGGCGTGGTCCTCCTGCGCAGGCACCAGTATGTTGAAGTTTTTTGACTGTGGGAATATAGTGACCAAGCAGAGTGCATTGAAACTTTTGTAAATCAGTTACAGACAATGCTACATTTGTCAACGAATAATTGCCTGACTAAAAACACCATTTAAAAGGCTCTCTGACCGACATTTACCATACATCTTCCCCAAACGAACGACTGTGACTTCACTAAACGGTGGTAGCACAACTAAATAAGAGCATCATTCATAAGTTTCTGCATGGCCCTAACTACAGCCTATTTTATTTTTCTGGCACTTATATAGCTACATTGAGAACACATGTAATTCAGTTGATCAGTGATCTTGTCTCTCACCAAAGACGTCGTCGCCTCATTGATTTCTGACTAATCAAACTCCCGTTGCTCGTGTCTCTCGCTATGCTGATTATCTCTTTTGATCAAAAACACCATCAGCTTTATTCTTGGATATGCTGGATATGAAAAATTAATATATGATTGACTGTCTTTTTGACATTTTAGTGATATTGTCTTATTTTTAATTTAACTCTGTCTCTCACATCCCGGATCAAAAATCCCGAAATGCAAAAATCCAAAATCTGACATTTTCAACAGGATTCAACAGGTTCTGACTCAAATTAAGCACTGGTTACACACAGTTGTATTCGCTACAATGCACATGTTTTTGTCCCAATCAGTCAATACTGTTAATATTGGCACATTTAAAAAAAAAAAATAAATAAAAAAATATAAAGATTCAAAATATTAAAAACGATCAGCATATCAAAGATACTTAAACAACACTGCTGTTGACACAAACAGATGGCAGTTGCTCAGAAATTAAGTACTGTACCTTTTAAGCATCAATAATTTTAAACAGCATATTCTGATTGGCTTTAAGTTTGTTAGGATGGGATAAATGAGTATTTATTCAAGCTCCATTTATGTCTAGCCTCACAGGTGGACTGTGCCGAGGAAAAGTCAATGTTTTGTCGGATCAGCAGAGGTAGGGACAGTGACGGTAATGAAGTGAAGTATTACCCCTTCCGTCTCACACCATATCAGCTAACCCTGAGGGACTCCGACACGTCCCAACCTGAGCCCTGCTGCCTCCTCATCGCTGAGAGAGTTCACTCTGGCTACGAGGGTAAAACAAAATACTGTCAATATCAAATGCACGATCATTCAAAAGTTTGGGGTCAGTAAGGTTTATTTTTTTTAAGGAAATTCTTTTCTTTTGAACATC
Source organism: Pimephales promelas (assembly GCF_988280905.1). NCBI lineage: Eukaryota > Metazoa > Chordata > Actinopteri > Cypriniformes > Leuciscidae > Pimephales > Pimephales promelas. Next base: position 8,741,891 of record NC_142791.1, read on the forward strand.
CCATTCATCAAAGAATCCTGAAAAAACGTATACTGTTTTTTTACAAAAATATTAAGCAGCACAACTGTTATCAACGTTGATAACAATAAGAAATGTGTATTAAGCACTGAAAATTCAGTTTTGCCATTACAGGAAAAAATTAAAATTTAAAATATATTCAAAAAGAAATTGTAACAACGTTTCACAATATTTACTGTTCTGTATATACTGTAATATTTACTGCATCTTACAGACCTCAAAACTTTTGAATGGTAGTGTACTTACTGTATGAAACCCAATCTCATTGTTATGAAAGCATAATCTTAACACTTAAATACTATGCATGTTGACAAGAAACTGGTCTGATTCACTTACCATCTGGTAACGACAGATTATAATAGCTTTAAACATTCAAAATGTGTATTTCTAATTACTTGTCAAATGCCCTTGATTGAAAAATGACCCTTAATGTAAGTGTAATATTGACACACCATGTTGTTGTTGTTTTTTTCTGTTTTTCACATGACAGCACCTCGTATCCCAGCAGATAAGAGAATTTTTAACACCAGTCATACCCCAGACTGTCTTTTCCAAGAAATCGACGAAAGGTTCGCATTTTGCCTAGAGCTGTCTCACATTTTTACCATCCGCGTCTGGCGTCTCTTTTGAACAGTTACATAAACCCTCTCCTCTTTCAATTGCAGGGCAGTGCCATTACTTGGTTACATGCCGCAGGACTTGGTTGGGAAACCGGTGCTTATTTACTTGCATCCAGAAGACCGACTCCTTATGGTGGCCATTCACAAGAAAAGTGAGTCGGTCATTCTTGACGCAGACACAATTCAATGGTGAATATTTGTGCAGCAGTTCTTTGATTCAATTTTCGTCCTTTCTTCATCAGTTATCCAGTTTGCAGGGCAGCCATTTGACCACTCGCCCCTGCGTATGCGTGCACAAAGTGGGGAGTACCTGACCCTCGACACCAGCTGGTCATCCTTCATCAACCCCTGGAGCAAGAAGGTGGCTTTCATAGTGGGACGCCACAAAGTTCGAACGTAAGTGGCTGCACAGTTTTTCTCCTTAAATCATACAGCACTAAAGGAAAAATCAACGTCCCAGCAACCATATAGCAACGCCCTAGCAACCCCTCTGGCATGATGATAATGTGTTCTGCATGGGCATGCACTCAAATGAGCTAAATTTCTGTTAATTGGTTTCACAAAGCTTGTCTACCATCACTTCCTTTCTGTAGGAGTCCATTGAACGAGGACGTGTTCACTGCCCCGGCGGGCGGGGAGGTGAAAACCATGCCCCCAGATGTGCCGCAGCTGAACGAGGTGATCCAAAGGTTTCTGGTGCAGCCCATTCATGCTGCCAGCTCAAAGGGGTACGGTAGCCTGGGCAGCAGCGGCTCACACGAGCACCAGCAAGGTGCCACTTCCTCCTCTGAGAGTAACGGACATTCTTCTGGGGACCAGATCAAGCCCAGGAAACCAGTGAGAATGTTTATCATTATCAATCCAGTTGCAGCATACACATTGCAGCATTTAACATTACATAATGAAATAAAAACAAGCATACACTATTGTTCAAAAAAAAAAAAAAAAGCTTACTGACCTCAAACCTTTGAATTGTAGTGTACATGCTTATCCCCAAAAGCATTTGGACTTGTGAAATTCCTTATAATTTTTACATGTATGAATGTTATTATATGCACTTGTATAGAATATTCCATGTAAACCTTTATTTTCTTATTTATTTCTTCCTAGATGACGTTTGAGCAGATTTGTAAAGACATGCAAATGGTAAAGGCCAGTGGACAGCAAGTCTTCATTGAATCCCGAAACCGTCCGCCAGCTCTCAAACCGGGTAGCTTAGGTAAATATCGCAAATATGTCAAATAATAATGGCCTGACTTCATCTCTTTAGCCTGAGGTCACGACAAGTTTTCTGTCATATTTCAGAAGCACTGGCAAAGGCAGCAGACACAGCAGAAGCCTCTGCTAGAGAAGGTCTGGCAGGTTTGGCACTGTCAAGTCCACCTAGGAAGGAGCCCACAATCTACTCATACCAGCAGATCAACTGTCTGGATAGCATCATACGGTGATTTTCTTGCTCATTTTTCTGCTTGTACCAGAATTTGGGGATTTGTTTTGTGTGAATATTTTTATTTCTCCAATTTATCTTCTTTTTAGAGGCAAAAGATGTTTATAGGTTTATGTGTGAAGTTTCTTTATTGGATATGTGGTGGTCTCATGTTTCTCAGATATCTGGAGAGCTTTAATGTCCCTGGCACAGTGAAGAGGAAGTGTGGCTCATCTTCCTATACCTCTTCTTCCTCTAATGATGATAAACAAAGGGAAGAAACTGGAGAAACTGAAGGCGAGTAATGGATTGCTAAAGGTTAATGGTATATTTACCCAAAACATCCCATAAGTATTCAGAAAGCCAGGGATGGAGAGGAAGACTCATACAATCGATCACTAGTGGTATTCCTTCAGTGTCGACTGATGTCTGTGTATGTTCTCTGTGTAGCTGAAGTTCACCCTTCTCTTTTGACTTAGCAGAGACTCTTGTGGTGACTGAGGGGTCAAAGGTTGTCCCTGCAGCACCAGGACACCCCCTAACCCCTCTGGCTCTGCACTATAAGGCAGAAAGCGTTGTCTCTGCCACTTCCCAATGCAGTTTCAGCAGCACCATCGTCCATGTTGGTGACAAGAAGCCACCTGAATCAGGTATGAACATTTTTTTTCCAGTCTATTCTTGTCATCGATGGTATGCCTTAGGGTTGTGCCGATAGACGATAGTATCGTGTATCGACGATAGTCTGACATATCGCCGATGGCAGATGCCTTTGACGATATCAATACGATAATTGGCTCGTTTTACCATAATGTATTAAATTATTATTATTAGGCCTATTATTATTATTATAAAGCTAGTATTGTTATTAAATGAATATTAGGAACTACAATCAATTTGCCTTGCCTAAATTTACAACGACATCACCTCATAACAATTGCAACAACACACGCACTAATGAGGACTCCTCTAAGAGAACGTTTTTAAAACAGACTAAAAAACATCCCACATCAACATTTAATTGCATGGTGATCCATTCACAAATTATCAAGTGTGCTCGTTTTAACAGACGCAAAATTCAATTTCCTACAGATCCAAGATGAAAACGGCATCGTTGTTCGTCAGTATTTGTTTCCGTAACACATTAACAAAACGTTTAATGACACTAACACTAAAAACAATACAATTACTAAATAGTATTAATAATAATATCACTAAAATAGTATTATAGTTACCGTTATCATCGTCGTCTCTGAGGGAACGCGGCGTTAATGCAGATGGCGAAAGCAGTCCGTTTTTACTTTCACTTTCAGAGATTGAGCGCGTTTACATGCGACGACGTTCTTAACCTGATTATGTTGAATAAACTTGACAATGCATGTGGTCATGTAAACGTTTCCTTTATCAGAGTCAAGTCATAAGTATAAGTATAAACCGATCGACTCAGCTAGACGTTTGGCCCTTGCTCTTGTTTCTCCCGGCATTTAAAACACATTAACCCGCGTACTTCGTGCTTACTGAAGTGTGCATGTGAAGTGCGCAGAGAGCGCACTGGTAGGGGGACACATATCGCAAACTCCGACTTTTTCTGACCCAAGAAATTATTAAAACGTGTTTTCATCTCGTGCAGAAATAGGCCCTAGTCAAAATGCTGCATGTAACGGCATGAGGATAGGCTAATGTGTCCGTAAATTTCCCGTTGACAAACAAAAGGATTAGGATCTCTTTTTTTTCACTATACCAGGAAATAACCTGATCCTATTAATAAACACTCCACCTTTGCTAGCAAAATAGAAAAAAGATTCTCGTATATAAAACGAAGTAGGCTAATAAAACAAGCAAATTAATGAGTAGGCTAAATAATCAAGTTAATAATCAAATGTTAGCCCCACCCCCTCACGATACTATCGTGTATCGCCGATCTCACAGGCTGACGATAGGACGATATGAAAATGGAGCATATCGCCCAACACTAGTATGCCTTATATTACATTAAACCTCAGACCGTGCAAAAGCAAGCAATCTCCTATGTTTCATCTACTTCCAGACATTATTATGATGGAAGAGCCACCAACCACCCCAACACCTTCCACGTCAATTCCACCCACTGCTGTTGCCTCTGCCAACCTTCAGCAGAACCCGTCACCCACTGCTGCTGTTCCCGAGAAAGAAAAGGAGAAGGAGAGAAGAGGTGGAGGAAGTCCAGGAAAGGGCCTCACGAAGGCTATGTTATCCACACACACCCAGCAAGAAGAGCAAGCCTTCCTCAATCGGTTTAGAGACATCTGCCAGCTGCGGATGGCCCAACCTAGCGAGCCACCACAGCTCAGAAGCACGTCTACACCTGGGACAAAAGGTAACAGCATATAGTTGTTAATAGGTTGTATTTGTCTGTCTGAATTCTTTTACTTATGCCCTTATTATTTGGCTTGTTCTGTCTAGGAGTGAATAGCTCCCAGAACTATCCTTCAGTCGATAACAGCAATAGTCGTCGGCATGGCAGAGGTGGGAAAAGACGGAAACACCAAATAGAAAACAACATTCCCTCCCTCTCTGTATCTGGCCCCCATAGAGGATCAAATCCTACAGCAATAAGACCCAACTTCCCCTCAACCCAGCACTCTTCCACATCTTGGCAACCATCTGTGACATCCCAGACAAGTCATGCTCCCATGATGACCTCCATTCCACCAGGTTACATGCCCATGTTTCCCATTTCGTCACCTTTCTTGATGCCCCAGATGGGTATGGATCCTTCTTTGCAAGGAGTGCCTAGGTTCCCCATGCAAGGCTTTGCTCCAGTGATGCCACCAGACATGACCTTCATGATGCCCAACTATATTGTTCCACAACTTGGTAATCCAGGACCACAGTTTAACCCAGCTAACTTTCAGCTCAGTGGGCAACTGCCTGCCCAGATGAACCCCTTGGGCCAGTTCCCTTGCTCTTTTGTTCAAATGAACCCTGGTGTGCCATTATTTAATCCTCCAGTAGGGCAGTTACATCCATTGGGCTCTCAAATGAATCCCACTATGCCTGCAGTGATTCCCCACCAGTTCTACAACCCAAATCCCCCGTTCATTTTCCCCAACTCTCCATCAATGCCAGCAGGAAATGCCAACACTACACTACATGGACAGTCTCGTTCCAGCACACCCCATTCCACCGGGCAACAGGCTGGCGAGAGAGAAGGGGCCGAATCTCCTCTTTTTCAGTCTCGATGCTCCTCCCCACTCAATCTTCTACAACTTGAGGAAGTGCCAAGCAACAGAACAGATGCTACGCTACAGACTCCACCCCCAGGATTAGGAGCAACACAAATGGGCGGGACTGTTTTGCAAAATCGCAGCAACACCAAAGATGCCAAACCAGATAACAGCGTAAGAATTTAGAACCGTTTTAAGCTCTTTGTTTGAATCCTTTGTTTGTTTTTAATTACCTTGCTCCCTGGCTAACTTTGAGTTAACTTCTTTTAGCATGAAGTCAATGAGTCAAACCAGGACTCCATGTCAACCTCCAGTGACATGCTGGACCTACTACTGCAAGAGGACTCCCGCTCAGGAACTGGATCCGCCGCCTCAGGTTCTGGGTCTTCAGGGTCTGGATCTGGGTCTGGGTCTGGGTCATTTGGCTCTGGATCAAATGGGTGTAGCACATCTGGAAGTGGCACTAGTGAGTAATTTACTCATGTATGCTTCATTCTTAAAGCTAAAGATAACCCAAACTTACCAATACTCACTTTCTTTTAATTTCTGAATTTTTAAGAATTGTACTGGTTTCTCTTTTCCGTGCAGTTACAATTTATTTATTCATTTTATCTCAGGGAGCAGTAATACAAGCAAGTACTTTGGAAGCATTGACTCGTCAGAGAATGATCACACTCATAAACCAGCATCTGGGAATCTGGGAGGGGAACCGTTCTTAAATATTGTCCTGCAGGACCCCATCTGGCTCCTCATGGCCAACACAGATGACAAGGTTATGATGACATATCAGATTCCCATCAAGTAAGGCCATTTTTACCAAAGTTACATCCATACCTGTTCTTACAACTTTGTCTGTTACAATAACAATTTTAATTCTGTCATTAATTACTCACCCTCATGTCGTTCAAAACCAATAAGACCTTTGTTCATCTTCAGAACACAAATTAAGATATTTTTGATAAGATATCTGAGAGCTTTCTGTCCCTCCATCGACAGCAACGTCATTGCAACTTTCAAGGCCCACAAAGGCAGTAAAAACATCATTAAAATAGTCCATGTGACTACAGTGGTTCAACCTTAACTAAAATAATGACTTTTTTTGACAATCTCTTGTCCTCCATGTCATTCTCCTACACTATGTCACTATGTTTCCAATACTACAATCAATTAACTTTTTAGACCATATGTCACCGAATATTAAAATGACATATCAAGAAAAGATTAACATACTCGGGACTGGGACCCATACACAGCACCCGCTGATGTTTTCATTGCTTTGAAGGTGGCAAAGTCTCTACCAGACTTGGATTTTGGAGATATTCAATGTTGCATAGGCTATATCTTATAGCGAATCCGTCACCTTACACCGCACAAAAAATGAAAGGCTAAAAAAGTACAGATAGCCATCTTTTTTTCAAAAGTGGATGGGTTAACAATGCTGCCTCATGGGAGGTGAAAAACAGGAATATCTTCATAATCAAAGCAAAGATCCGTTTGCTTGTGTTTGCAGCTATAACGTTACACAAAGTAACATCGTGTGATGAAGTCTTCATCTGAATATGTACACCCTGCCTGCCGGCAAATGACAGCTTATCCTCCAATAAAATGATGATGATCAGACAACAGACAAGAGCAGCGAAATGCGTATAATCCTGTTAGCACTTTGCACACATTACTTTGTATACATACTATTGTAGACTTATTACTACAAGTAATAAGTAGACGCAGTAAAACAGTAACGTCTTGTCATTCAGTCTCCATCGGGATTCATCTTCTCATATCATATCAAATCATGCACAGATGAACGTGTCGTTCTCGCTTACTGACGAAAGCACATTTATATTAAGATTACATGATTGCATCCAATCGCACAACAACTATCTGGCATGTCGCTTACATCTCAAAACACCAACTTTTGTATATTAAAACTGGCGACGTACTGGCTAGATCCTTGATTAGTTTACTGGGTCTCGTTGCTAGAGACCAACGTTCTCGCTGACAGCCAGTACACGTGACGTCACGTGGAAAGTATGAATTAAGTGTAGCTTAAACTACACTCTATCTTAAAAAGATAGAGTACATTAATTTGTATGTGTATGTGTACAGAGACAGAGACTCAGTACTGAAAGAAGACAGAAACGCCCTGAAAGATGTTCAGGAGCATCAGCCTCACTTTACTGAAGAGCAGAAGAAAGAGTTAACTCAGGTTCACCCCTGGATTCAAACGGGCTGTCTACCAAAAGCCATCAACATTACAGTGAGTAGTTCTTAACAAAAATGACACAAAGTATGTACCAACATTTTGCTGCTTTCTAGTTCTGGCCAGATTCTGATGCAGTTCTCACTGCATGTATCTTTGACAAATTAGGTAATCATTCAGAATGCCTTGCAACAAACTCGTTCAACATTTTAATTCAAGATGGTGGAGGAAAGAAATGTAAACTCTAAATATATAGTGTTCTGAAGTACTGAAAAATTGATAGCAATAGTTAAATGTAGATAAAAAAAAAAGATTTTTACCCAACATTTGTGTGGTAGTGCATTTTTCTGCCTTTTAGACTGTTAGCTTAGCAACATGCTAACATCACTAACGTCTCTAATGTGCTTCACACTTTTCTTCACAGTCTTGCACAGGATGTGCAACTTCTCCAGATTTCTTGACTCCTCCATTCGATTTGGAATTTCATGAGATGGATCTCAGCATGATTTTTAAAGAAGAGGCCAAACAACAAGATAAACTTATCACTGCAGAAATAGCCTTTCCCTTGAGCCCCCCTTCATCTGATTATGAACAGATAGACAATCAGGCCAGCACGAGTACCGTAGGAGTGGGCCATGGAGGAGGTGGAAGTGACATAATCAGCGAAAGTGAAGAGGGACTACAGACTGCTGGACAGTGAATGGCTGTGCTGCTGCCTCATAGACTTTTAGGACCAACTTGAATTTGGATTAAGCTGAAAGTTATGAACTCTTATATTCAGTTGATGTCAGTTCAGTCAGTATATCAATCTGAACAATAGAGAGAAGGGACTTCCTTTAATTTTTACAGCTCAAAAGGAATATGTTTTGAGATGTTAAGCCGTTGCACATAGTGGATGTTAGAACATTGTTGCTCTATATTCTGCTTCCAGGTTCTTATAATTATTCATGAGCCTGCCTGGACTTATTCTTTGATAGACGCTATTTCAGAATTATTCATGACCCCATGCACCTTTTCCTATTACAGGCTTCAATCCATGAGTTATTGAGTTTATAGAATTATGAACAGTTGGACCAGGAATTTACTGATTTCACATAAGTTTGAAATAAGTCTGACATAGCCCTTTTTACAGATACTGTGTGTCAATTCTAAAACCGTTCTGAATGATTCCCAGGAATTATGGCACCGAAACGCAAATTCTTTGGTTGAACAGAGGTATGATAGGCCAGAAACATCGTCGAACCAAGTTGTCAATGCATTGCAAGTCATTTGTCCCATTGTACGATATTTACCTTCAAATGTCCGTTTATATATTGCGGTTTAGAATTGCAATCTCAGACAATCAAAAATACAATGACACAAGAAATTAACTTTGCTTTGCTAAAAGCATTTGCGCTCAGTCCATCACAAATGAATTTTTTATTGGTAGTGGAAAAGATTTATTTATTTTTTCATATTCAAATATATTTGAAGGTGCTTTTGATACTATTAAGTCTAAAATGTATAAAATGTAAATAAATGGATTTTGAATAGAGATGTGTTTATTTCTAAAAGTCTCGTGGTTAAGATTGACAATCCCTTTGTTTCACTAGATGGTCCATAGAAACACAAGAATCGTCTGTGTACTATTTTTAGCATCCAATGTCTTGTTCAGTTCCTCAACAAATGCAGGACTCTTATTTAAAATAATAATAATAATAAAACACAATTAGAATAAAAAAATAAAAAAAGTCAGCTACTACCCTTGTTTTCTGTTTCCCTCAGATTTGTCTGCGAGGGATTTTCAAAAGCTTTTCTGTGAAAGCAGACAGGCCCAATCGGTTTACATGCAGTACAGTTCTGATAAAAGCTTCTGTAAAATGTGCAAGAATTGTAAATTGATTTTGTACATTTGCCAAGTCATTGATTCAATCTTTTTTACTCAAACATGCTTGAAAATTGTATTTTTCTGCTTTTAAACTAAATAAATACCTTGTGTTTTTTAGTAATCTGCTTTGACCATCTAATGTTTTTATTCTTTTTTACATGACTGAATTGATCTTTGTAGCCAGCACTAGAGGGCGCATTGTAACATATCTGGTAACATCCACAATGATCTCTTCATGCTTTGCTTTGAATGATCTTCACCCAAATCAAATATTTCCAAGATTTTGACTCTTTCATTTTCCAAAGGCAAACTGTTTTCACAGGCCAATTGAAATATGTGTCTAAGGTGACATAAGGAGAAAGCATTCCACTTTCCCTGCCTACTTTTTAAAGCTTAAATCTGTAGTTTTCTCCAGCTCAAGAATGCAGTTCAGACTGTCTCATGGCTCTCATCTCCATATCTACAGATTAGCAAAACTGACAGGTTTCTGTAAGCTCTCCTTGTTGATCTCTATGAATATTTACACAGAACTCTCTGAAAAACACGAGATACAGAGAAGCAATGAGCCGTTTGTTGTTGACATTGTACGATAGAAGGTTTCACACTTAAACCATAATGAGAGAGGAGACGACTGTAGTAGCATGATACATTCCAACAAGCTGTTTGTGTATAATGCTGGATGGCAGTTCTGTTTCATTCATATCCAGTCTTTTTAACTGATTTTTTAAAATGAATTACATTATATTAATATAATTTGATCACCCTCATGTCATTCCAAACTTGTTTTCTTTCTTCCATTAAACACGCTAGGAGATATTCTGAAGAATGTTCATACTGTTCTTTTCCTACAATGAAATAGCCAAAAAGCACCCTGATGCCGGGGACACATAACGAATAGCTGAAACCATAGACTGGGAAAAAATAGGCTGAAACATTATAAGACTGAACTTAATATACACTTATAGACTGTTTCCAATGACGGGAACAGATTTCAAACACTGACTGAATGCAACTGTCTCTGACTCAGCACGTTTGGGCATTATCAGTCGTATCAAATTACATTTTAATAACCGGCTTTACAGTCGTTAAGTGTGTTCCCGGCTTATGTTATGTGCCATATTTGACATCAATAACACGAATTGCTCTTAAATTTTGTAACTGAATATAAGTTAATCTTTGATGCACTTATGCAATTTGAAAGTGGTTGCAACATTTTTTTTTTCTGTCAATAATGACATACTGACATTCATGTCTATTCCTCACACAAAGCAATTGTACACTGTAAAACATGATAATAATTTTAATAGTAAAAATGCAAAACCTGTTAATTGGTTAACAGTAAGTCACTGTAAAAAATATTGTTGGTTTAACTTAAATCAAAACCTTAAAATTTTAAGTTGATTGAAATGGAAAAAGTGAGTTAATACAATGAAGGAGATTGATTTAATCATCAGAACCTCAAAATAATAAGTTATCTGAACTAAATAAATTATTTAAGTTGATTTGACAAAAGAAAAAATGTTGTGATAACAAATCTTGAAAATATTTTACTGTGAAAAACTATAATAAATCTAACGGGACATTTCATAGGATCATTTGTTATATAATTTTTAGTGAAAAAACATAAATTGTAAGTACCGGTAGTTGCTATTGTATTTTTTTAAGGTGAGGTTCTGGCAACCACAGCTGCCCTTTTTTAACCATACATTTCTCTTTTTTTATGTTGAAGCACTTAAAAGAAAGCTCCAGAATATAGCACATACTTTTTATTGTGATTTGTTGCCCATTTGTGAGGTCAGCTGCATCAGTCTCTATTCACTTTTATGTGGAAAAGAGCAGCATGAACATTCTTTAAAACATCTAATTTTGTCTTTCACAGAAGAGAGTAAGTAACAGGTTTGGACATTAAAAGTATATGATTACATTCTTTTAATTGTTTAACAAGTCTTGATTTAGCCTTGTTTAACAAGTCTGAGCATAATAAGAGCATAAAGAGCCATTTTTCCAAATCCATGTTCTACTGCCAAATGTAATTGTGAAATATCTGAAACCCCCTCTCCCACCAGACCTCACAGTCTCAAATGATTCCTCACACAGCTTCTAATTCAGTCCTGTCCCCTTTGCCAACAATACATTTTGATGGATTGTTTTTGCTTACCCTTGACCTTCCTTCAGGTCTTCGAGCCATTATTGGCCAAACACTGTCAGCCAGATCTCACACTCCTCCACCCCCCAGCAAAGTCCCACGTCACCACATTCTTGTGCTGTTGCCTGCATCACAACTCAAATCACATCCCAGAGAGAACAAACACAACCAGATGCCAAGCACAACACAGAGTTAGCAGCATCTACAACAGATCCACATGATACAGTTTGAATGTGTTTGCATATTTTTGGATTTGTACTTTGCTAACAATGCTTACCTTTAGATGTTTTTTATTGTGTTATATTAAATGGTGGTGACTGGATATCTTTATGCTGTCCTCCTTTGAGAACTGATGATGTGCTGTGATCTTTTATGAGATTTATATTTCTTCTGAAGGTTTTATGTGGATGTTCCCCTGTACAGGCCCCTGTAATGTCGATCAAAAGGCAGAGCTGCAACAGAACACCATAAGGGGTGATTTCTTCAAACAACGTGACTCATTCTCAGACACAGACAGATAACATGAATGTGTTCACAACACTGAGGTCACTTATACTAATTTCAACCAGAAGTGCCTTTTAATCTTACAGGAATGTTCTGGGTTTAAGTAAAGATTACTGAATAGCATCTGTGTATATCAGTCATTCATCAGTTTCTAATACTGTTTCAAGATTCAAAGAACATTGATTCCATTTTGTTATTGTTAACTATAAACAACATATTTTTTGTTAACTGGATCATTGGCTGAATTAGATCAAATAAAATGTAAAACTTAAATGAAAAACTTTAGAGAAATGTTGTCATGGAAAACTAATTGAAATGAGTTAAAGTACTAAAATGACTAAAACAGAAATAGAAATAAATTAAAGATGCAAAATATCTGCAAAATAACTGCAAAATACCCCCCCCCCCCCCCCAAAAAAAAAAAAAAAAAAAGGTTGAGCATAGTCATTCTATCTTTTTTAATTACAAGGTACACTGCAGAAAAAAAAATTATAAACTAAGATGTTTAAGTAAATTCAACTTAAATTACATAAAACTGACTTTTAAAAATGTAGCTGAATATTGTATAACATAAAAAAGTTGAAAATTGCTTAAGTTATTTTGATGACGTAAGGCAATGTAAAAATACATATGTTGTCAACTAATTGATCATAGAATTTTTTGCAGTGTAAATAGAATATAAAAAAACGAATAAAAAGGAGAAAAGCACATAACAAAATCACTAAAACTATAATTAAAATGAAAACTGAAAATATAAATTGTAAATAAATAAAGTAACCCATGCATGAAATCAAAATTGACCGTATTCATTTTCTTTCATGTTCCTGGTGTTATTGTGTAATTCATAGCAAAGGTTGTTTCTGCCAGTAAATAATGAGAACATTTGAAATAAGAAAATCACAGTTGTGAAAAATGAAATTGCGATAATGCAACAAAAAGGGGAAATTTGGGGGCAAGTCACATAAAGTGGCAATTACGAAAATTATTTTTTTTCTGGCTCTAAACTGGAAGGCTACTCAACAAACAGACCTAACAACCGACTAACAATATTTGAAATTTCTTAGTAGTTGAGATAATCAAATATGCTAATACCCTGAGGAGGTGTAATTGGAGTACAATTGTTAAGGTTTGTAAACACAACCTCTTGATCTCTACAGAAGAGCCTCTGGCACTTCCTGATAGCACAGGTCACACTCTTAAAACCTGACAACCAGAGCAGCATGCTTCTCTCCAAAGACTAAAACGACTTTACTCAGATCTGGCAGAATGACTTTCATTTTCAATGGCTTCCTTACAGAGTTTGCATTGCATTTCTTTTCTATCCTGATTTTGTTGATCTAGCATTCTTCCCTTTGGCCAAAGTGAATGAGGCTGATTCTGGCTCTAACTCTAACTCTGGCTCTGAACATCTGGCTCTAATTAAAACCTCCCCCCCCCCCCACCCAATATAGCGTCACTTTCCCACTCCCTCTACTCTTTCCTCAGCATCCCTCCCTCCATACCTCCTCCTCTCTGTATCATGTGTCCTGTGGCCGCGTTTGCATGTGTGGATCTCAGTGCTGAGAAATATGGAGCGTTTGGCTGCTGTGTGGAATCTGGGGATTCTTCTGTATCTGAGTTTTAGAGGGGCCTTGTGTCAGACCACCAACAATACCAGGTGAGTGGTATAGGGCTTTGGGTGAGAACGAACTGTGTGCGTGTCAAGACAGCTCTTTGCTGCTATAACTCTTTTTACAAACTTTTCTGCTGCAGGAGCTGTTTAAATGTTCTAGCTTTTCTCAGTGTTTATGTCTGGTAGTAAGTGTCATTTTTATACTCTTTAAATGCATGGAGTGTGTGTATGAATTCTCGGTAATGATGAATGTATTGATTACAGAGTGATGAAGGGTTGCAGATGGAAGTATACTTTGAGTTAGTGTTTTTTTTTAAGGTGAATCAGGTCGCTTTACCCTTTCACCCAGCTTTCCTTTGCAGAGAGCAATTGTTTTTTTTCTGAAGAAAACAGATGGATAATTTACTAAATAATGACTACACTGAGTTATGACATCCTTATATGGTCTGGAATTCTGGAAAACTTTTTAGGCTGAAAAATTTAGGCTGTTGGAGTTACAGAAATAGTTCAGCCAAGAATTACATTTCTTGTCAATTCATATGACTTTCTGTCTTCATTGGAGAAATTTTGTAGAATGTTTATGTTGCTCTTTTCAATACAATGAAATTAAATAGAAAAAGGACAAAAAGTGCAAAAAAACACACATGCGCTTCACAATCACAACATAAAACAACATCTAATTTTGGTCCAATCAAATAAAAGTGTGCTTCTTTTAATCTAAAATTAAGAAATTATTTCAGTCTATTTTAATTAATATGTAAACTAGTTAAAAAGTTAAAATTTACCACGGTTACACTTACATTACTCTTAAAAGTATACTTTTATACACTAAAAAGTGGGCTAATTTAGTCTCGCAAAGTAGTATCGCAATAGTACACTTAAAAACTTTACTTAGGTATACTTACATTTTTGTAAGGAGTGTGATTAAATAATTTTAATCAAATGGAACAATTTTTTCGTTGCTTTAGTATGGAAACCTTTTTTTAAACTCGAACAGAAGAAGTCTACACTAAATGCTAAACAAACAAAAAGTATTTTAATTTATATATCCTAGTTGCTCAATGCACTAATGAATATTTTGCTAATAAAACTGTATAGATGCATCCAATCCAGTATTTAAATGCCAAGTCCTATAATATGTAAAAAGACTGAAAAAGGACAAAAAGTACCCAAAAGACACTGGTGCTTCACAATCATGACAATTTATTTTGTGCTCGTTCATAAGGCGGCAGGATTAAATGTGTGTGATTTTAATCAAATCTATTTATTTTTAAGAAAAATAATCCATCTTATTGGTTGTCTCATTTATATTAGCCGTTTTTCTTTTCTTGCTAATTTTTATCAACAGTAAATATTTGAAAAGGTCACTGAAACGACAACATGCCATAAATGTCCACATTGCTGAGTGAAGAGGATCTGTCTCAGACGGACGGGGTCTGTGGGAGTAACTGCATAATAACAGTTTTTTGGTCTGCTCGAGTGTTCTGGCTCTACATTACAAAAGAGCTGTGTTTTATTTCGCAGTGTCATAGAGTTTAAGTCTATAAACGTTACTAGACGTCTCAACATTCAAAATGGATTTTAAGTTGTCAGTGATCTTAGAAATACTGTGATGTTGTAAACACTAAATAAAAGTGTCTGCCTTTCTGAAACAGCTTTGAAAATGTTGCAAGCCAATAAATATTTAAACTGTTCTTTGGAAAAAAGATTGTTGGCAACACTACTGACTGGAGAAAATATCTATTTAATGTAATTATCATGATGTCATTTATTTCACTTGAGCATTTTTCTGGCGCAAAGAAGTTTTTAAATGAATAATTGGGGTGACATTAAACATAAACAAATTAATTTACATTAAATGCTAGACAAAAAAAAGCAACATTTTAATTTAAATAACTGAAAATGCACTAAGTTATATATTGCTCTTAAAAATGCAGAAATACTGTACATAAACAATTATTATTATTATTAAAAGCCTCCTTTTAAAACCTGTCTTCATTAGTTTGATGGCTAATTGCATCAAAGTCAGATTTACTATTTTTATTATTAGACAATTGTAAGCACTTTTTACATTTATTTTGTAAATGTATCTTATATCATAGTTTAACTATGCTTCTCATGATAAATAATTAAACCTATAAACATTGACATTTTATTTAGCCTATGTAGTGAATAATAATAATATCATAAAACTGGTATCTTAATAGCTTTTGGTTAGCATAATATTTTCATAAAATTTACAGTTTGCCATAACTCAAGTTTTTGAGTTGTTGTACTGTGGGTTCATCTATGTGCATATGTTTGTACTTTTTGAGATATATTTTGCAATCTATGCCTTGGTCAAGCTTTTGACTTGCCTCCATGATATAAACACTGTGCAATTGTGCAATATAAACACATTCACATCAGCATTTTATTATGAAATCCCTCTTTTTCACTTTTCCCCACTCTCTCAGGCCTGTGTTTAACTGTGGCGGTAATCTGTCTGGAGACTCAGGCTTTGTGGGCAGTGAAGGATTCCCATCATTCTACAAACCCAACAGCAAATGTACCTGGTACATCACAGTGAGTTCACTTTGAGTTCACACTCGAGATTCTTCGTCACCCTGGGGCTGTATATCACAGAGTAAATACCTTTAAGTATCTCTGACCCTTTGTCCTAGGTTCCCGAAGGCAATGTGGTCATGCTCTCCTTCAGGATTTTTGACCTGGAGGCTGACCCTCTCTGCCGCTACGACTATGTGGATGTGTATAACGGACACTCTAACATGGTGCAGAAGCTCGGGCGTTTCTGTGGAACGTTCCGGCCCGGGGCTCTCATCTCTACATCCAACACCATGATGGTAGAGATGGTATCAGATGCAGGAACAGGAGGGAGAGGGTTCCTGGGTTACTTTAATGGAGGAAAGCCCCATGTGGATGGTGAAATTAAACATATTAAATATTAAACATTAAACATCAATTGTGTTGCGATCAGTGTTGGGGTAATGAATTACAAGAAATTCACATTACGTAGTCAGATTAAAAGTAAACGCATTAAAAAGTAACGAATTATTATACATTTACATTCATATTTCATAGATGCGCTGCCTGCAGACAAAATGTGTAAAAGAAACAAAACAAAATTTACTTTCAATAAAAGTTGTAATGTTATGAGATATTTTGTATGACATACACTTCAGGAAATATTGTAAGTGGTCAGAATATAATAATATTATGAATATGTTTGAAGATGAAAAATTGAAGATGAAGTGTTATAAGGTTATGCGTTAATGCAGCCTATATATAGGTTTACATTTTTTGTTTAAATGTAATACGTGTGATAAGTAATGTAATGCATTTACTTCCCATAAAAAGTAACTAAGTAACGTAATTCGCTTTTAAGGGAGTAACGCAATATTGTAATCCATTAAAACACTGCTCATGATTGATTGCTGTTCGTTCAGGTTTTCATTTTCAGGCAAATAACTTGATGCTTGAAAAGTGTTGCTTTGACTTGAGGTTTTGCATATTAGAAGGTGAATGTTTGCAGCCACAATGGTCTTTTCTTTTCTCTTTCTTTATGTCAGAGCATCAGTTTTGTGGCGGGAAGCTCACAAAGTCTCAGGGCACAATCAAAACTCCCAACTGGCCTGAGAAAAATTATCCACCGGGCATCAGCTGTTCCTGGCTTATAACAGTGGAGCCGGAAATGGTCAGGGAAAAAAAACAGAAACCTTGAGTGATCGTTTTTAGTTAATATTCCAATGCTGCATCCTGTTTATTAAAGGGATACTCCACCCAAAAAAGAAAATTCTGTCATCATTTACTCACCCTCAAGTTGTTGCAAACCTGTATGAGTTTCTTTCCTCTGCTGAATACAAAGGGAGATATTTTGAAGATGTTGTTTGGCACCATTGACTTCAATAGCAGAAGAAAAATACTATGGAAGTCAATGGTGCCAAAGTTCCAATCGTTCTTCAAAATATCTTCCTTTGTGTTCAGCAAAGGAAAGAAACTCAAACAGGTTTGCAACAACTTGAGGGTGAGTAAACGATGACAGAATTTTCATTTTTCGGTGGAGTATCGCTTTAAATGATAAAAAATAGGTCCGTTAAAATATATTGACTTCTATCTAATGGGACCCTATTGTAAAGTGTTGTGGTTTTGTGTTTGAGGTGATTGAGGTGAAGTTCGGTAAGTTTGATTTGGAATCTGACACGTACTGCCGCTTCGATTATGTGACGTTCTTTAACGGAGGAGAGAAAGACGACTCGAGGCGCATTGGAAAATTCTGCGGAGACACTTCACCTGAGTCAGTTTCTCATTCTCTTTCACTGTCATTTTATTATTTCTGTCATTTCTATGAAAAAAAAAAACTACCACACACATTCATTCATCCCTTTTTTGTGTCCCACCTACAGGAACATTGTTACCAATAGCAATGTGTTATTGGTGCAGTTCGTATCTGACCTTAGCGTCACTTCAGACGGATTCATGGCGTCATACAACAGCATCCCACGCAGCCTTCGTACTCCGACTGCAGGTGGCGATGTTGTGACAGGACCTAGAGTGTCCTCCACACCCACAAAACCCCGTCAAACTCCAGTCAAACAGGAGAAACCTGTTGTGTTGACAACAGAAGCAACAACTACAACTACTACCACCACAAAAGCTCCAGAGCAGCTAAAGCCTCGACCTAAACCTGTTAGACCCAATGAACCTGTGAGACCAGTCCGTAAACCAGAGCCAGATAGATCCAGACCATGTAAGCCGGAAAAGATAACAGTAACAAATCATGATGGTTACAGTTGATCATAACTTGTTAGACAATGTTGAATGCTTTTTTTCAGCCACAAACACAAACCCACTGTGCGCAAAGACATGTAAAAGAGATGGAACCATCAAGACCAGCTTCTGTGCTAGTGAATTTGGTAAGACATTTCATACTGCAACCATTAAAAAAAAAACATAAAGCACATAGAGGGAACTTTTACACTACCATTTAAAAGTTTGGGGTTGATAATGTTTAAAAAAAACAAAACGTTTCTTTATATAGAAGTCTCAAATGCTGCATTTATTTGACTACAAATAAAGGAAAAATAGTAATATTGTGAAATATGATTGCATTTTAAAATAATTTTCTATTTAAATATATTTTAAAATAGATATGTTATTCCTGAGATGGCAAAGCTGAATTTTCAGCATCATTTCCTCCAGTATTCAGGTGTCACATAACCCTACAGAAATCATTCTAATATGCTGATTTGCTGATCAAGAAACATTTCTATTTAATTATAATAAGGTAAATGTTGAACACATTTGAAAACTGTGATCATCAGAAAGACAGAACTAATCAACAATTTTAAAAGTCTTTACTGTCACATTTGATTAATTTAATGAAAAAATATTAATTTCTTTAAAAAAAAAACAAATCTGAATGGCATAGGGATTCAGATGGTATAGACATGGCAATCGTATAGACATACTGTATGTCTTAAAGGGACAGTTCATAAAAAACAAACTCACTCTTTTTTTAATTCCTCATTTTGATCTATAATATAATATATAGGGTTTGTAAACGGCTGAACTATCTATCATTCTATAGGAGTAACGTTTTATTTCTCTCTATTTCTCAGTGATCACCGGTAAGCTGACAACATTGACTTCTGGACCTAGAGGAAGTATGCAAGCCACAGTGTCCTTAATTAAGGCCTATAAGACTGGTAGTCTTACAATCACCCAAGCTGGAGAAACTATGTCTGTCAAACTTGTGATGCCCTGTAAGAATTGTCCCTTGCTGCGCAGAGGTATATGGCCACATATGCACAGATAACTCACTGCTAATATGAATTCTTTGGTCTTTATTGCTCAATAGTCATTCATTACTTACAAATCATTAACAAAAAAAAACCTGTCTCGTCTTCACTAGGTCAAAACTACATCCTGATGGGTCAGGTGGACGAGGAAGGCCGTGGTGTTCTCAATCCCGGTAGTTTCACTGCCCTGTACAAAACTCAACACCAAAAGATGTTGGCCAGCATCAACAACCAGCCATGCTGATCGCTCAGACCCATGTTAGCACAAGCCTTCGAAGCAAAGACACTATGTAATGCAATGCATAAGGACAGTGATTAGACAATGGCCCAAAAATAGTCTGAATATTAAGAGGGATTTTTTTCTCATTGTAACATAATGCTCAGGAAGTTACAACGATTTCTGGACTGTTTTCATTAAACTATGGTGCAATTCAACTTCAGCTTAGAAGTAAATTTTAAAAAGCAATGATATTTTTCGATTTCGACAATTCAATATATACACAGAGATGTCACAAATGATATTTCTAATTTATGATGTCTTCTAATACAGGATTTATATAACACATTAGCGCATTGAGACTGTGTTGTTTTATCGGGATGGGCTTTTTCCTTTCACTGAAAGCTGCTTTTGGTCCTGGCACTGACTTAAACTATGAGCACATACTAATCTGATGATGTGGTAAAAATAACACTTATCTCTTTCTATTCATCCCCCTTCTCTGTTTCTATGTTAAGAATAGCTTACTACCATACATTATCATAGTCATTTTGCTCATTTATTTTGTGCATAGAGAACACACAATTACCTACTACATTAGCCAAATGTGCTTCAGTGTTGGTACTGTGACTTAAGACGATCAACATAGGCTTTGCTTTTTTGGAGATGACGAGAACTCTCGGATTTGTAAGCGATGTTTGATGCTGTTATTATTACTCAGCAGGAGAGTATAGGCTATTTTATAACAGATTATTTGTCATTAGTATAGCTCTCCAACGAGTTCATTAAAGGTCATATTCATCCCCACAGTCAGTCATGCAGAGCCGAAGCAGAACCAAAACAAAATGCATGCAGGCTTTGTGGGCAGTGAAGGATTCCCATCATTCTACAAACCCAACAGCAAATGTATCTGGTTAAATAATGTAGCCTAAAGTGCAAAAAGCAGTACCCCGGTATTAAATAGGCTTTCTCTCTCAAACAAAAATCATGAGTTTATAGCGTCATCTAGTGTCTGAAATTTGGACTCAGAAAATCTGGAAAGAGAGCAATTTATAACTGCAACTCTCCATAAAAATAACATGTCAGCTTCATATATGCATCATCCAGGTTATAGGCTATTATAGGCCTATATCATCACAGACATCAGACGCTTCCATCAACGTCACTTAGGCCTATAAGCGGATAATGACTTGCAAAGTCACAATAAAGCTAATTCTCGTCCTATGTCTGACGACCAGGGAATTTATATCCTGTCTGCCCTCTCTGCGTCCTCCCTGACGACAAAGGGTCACTCTGCCATCTCTTATCGGAACTCTGGGTAATGGTTTTGTGTTTACACTCTGAAATTAAATGTTGGATGTTGCATGACAGTAAATCTACCCAGCCAGATAAGTTTAATGTTTATCCCAGGATTTAGGATTATAAAGAGAACATTTTAGAAGTGCCAAAGCATCCAAGGTATATTTAGTCTTCTTGAGTCAATACATTGCAGATTAAAGGAGATGATGAAATCAGCAAAGAATATAAGTTCATATTGTGTTTTCATAAATGATAGGATGCAATAAAATTAAATAAACAATTAAAGAGTAAAGTTCAAATTATTGTATTATAATTTAAACACACACACAGACTATAATATGTAACCTGTTGTTGTCTGAGGGCTTTTATTTTGAAACATTGACCTGACAGGTTAAGAAATGTCTTACTGTAAGTTAAAAGTCAATACCACTGATTTAGTCCTTTGTATATAGCAAAATACCCCCTGACTTGAAAATTAAATGGCTGAAGAGAATGTCAAAGTCATGTTTTAAAGGTGCATTATTTCTGAGGATCTATTGACAGAAATGCAATATAAGATCCATAACTATGGCGTTCAGTGGTGTATAAAGACCTTACTTAATTAACCATTTTGTTTTTATTACCATGATATATTTGTATCTACATAACCGTGGCCACCCCCTTCTATGAACACACACCGCGATACAGAGCGCGTTTTGTTCATAACTCGAAAGAGAAGCCACAGAAAGCTAGAAGCTAACGTTAGCCATACACCTTCTTGCCGCGTGCACCTTAGCACTCATGTGGAAGCGTCGAGTATAAACAAGGCTTTATGCTTTAACCACCACAGCCACAGCCCAACAGCATAATAACAGCTCATATTAGCCAGCTAAACTTTTACTTACCTGTTAGAAAAAAATATGTAACGTTAGTTGGATAGTTTCCTGCCGTTCTTCTCCCTCGCTGTATTATGTGTTTGCTAAGTGGGAGGAAATGGCATTCGTGAGACAATCAGCTGATTACTATTATTACATTATAAAAAAAAAAAACCTTGATCCTCACCTGACTATAAGGCTTTGTAAACTTTATCCATGATGTGGTTTATACTGTGGTACAGAAACTTGGTTTACTCTCTGTATATTCTCTGCTGTCTCGGACGACTAGCAACCGTAGCTTCTTCGAAGGGAGGGGTGAGCAGTGGGCTGAGCCATCAGTGCAACTCGCAACCGAACCGCTAGATGCCGCTAAAATCTACACACTGCCCCGTTGAATGTACATTTTTAAACAGTTATTTTAAATGTTTGTTTGCACAATATTATTTTTTTTTATGTTTTGAGTTTGTTTGGTCTGGCTAAACTGCATAGTGAAAGTTACACAATGTAACTTTGTGTTAAATTAACTTTAAATAATGAGTCAATCCATCATCTTATCATGGTTCTCTATGCTAAGCCTGTTAGCTCATTTTTCTGTCGGGATGGTTTTGGCAGGAAATGACGTACACAAACTTTCACTCATCCGTAGGCCTACGTCTCCTCATAATTGTAAAAAGAGAAAACTTGCTCCCTCCTGTTACTTTGACGCGTGTATGGTGTGGGAGTGGGATATATAGGTTGTCACAACAAGCGGGAGAAAGGTTTATATGCGAGCACACAAAATCTCGAACCTCCAGAGTCTTCTGGCAAAAAGAGGTCAACAGAGCTCCTAATGAAATGAGAATTAACATCCAGTTTATTTAACTTGCTTGGGGCCAAAAGTTACATATACATTTTTAATAATAATAATAATTATTATTATTTTTAGAATATTTATATCTATTAAGTTATATTATTATCTAATATATTTTTAGAGGCTATTTTTTCAGGTTTATACATCTAACATAACTCTCATAGTGGTTGGATTAAGATGTTATGCTAAGTAAACATTTTGCAGATTATTTAATTTGGTAACATTGTCATATTGGAATATCAAATTTTCTTCTTTTCTTAAGCATTGATATTTATTCTTGAAAATACATTGCTACCTTCAAGTTAAAACTTGAAGAGAACGTAAAGAGAATAAAGCATTTTTGTAACATTAAGACATTATTTTTTATGACAATTAAGCACATATTCATACCCGACACAGAAACTGCATTTGAATGAAAATGTCAACAACAACAAACAAAAAAATCAACAATGTATATATATTCACTATAAACTATTTTATTCAAGACTCAATCTCCTTTAACAAAATCAGAGAACAATAAAACTAAATATTATAATAATAATTACTAAACATATTTTATATTAGAATTCAGTGATAAGTACAAAATGTTATCCTTTTCCTGAACGCAATCATGAACCTCTGAAAAACCTGTTTAAAAAAACAACAGGAAATCATACATTCAGGACCAGATATCAGGACAAAATGCACATACATTGTATTCATTTACAACATGCAGCTCATTCCTTTTTTTCACTTCCACATGGCCTGCATCACTCTGTCTCTCCTGAAATATTTCATTTCATTTCAACACAGTAAGTAGCCTACAAGACAGGTGAATGCCAGGTCTGGCAAGAGGGTGGAGGAGCCAGAGGAAACACTGTGACATCTTTGCTAAAAGATTCAGTTGAATTACACACAATGAAGCGGTCTGATGCTCCTCTACAGAGTTCTGGAGTTCTACAGGTACAAGGCAAGGGATTCTGGGAAAGTAGCCCAGAGGTCAGCAGGTGGCATCGATAATATTTCCATCCATCTGGTGGCGATAAACTACTCGTGCTTTGTGAGAAAAATAGACGGGATGTGTGGCACTTTCCTCTCCGTCGTAACCCCAGGAGACTGTCGGAGAGAAGCCAGGTTGCACCTCAACAGATGGCACTGTGAATGCAGAGAGAGAGAAAATTAAAATTGAGTATTAAAAGATGGTTTGACTTATATCTGCATTAAGTTTGGCCAACAATGCAACTTGCCAGGTGGAGGAGGGCACAGCCTGCCTTTACCCCGGTCTTTACAGCGCTTGTACCAGGGAAAACACTGCAAGACTTTTTTACCCATGGTTTACCCAATCTAGAGATCTGGAAAGAGAACATAATGTATAAGATCTACTGACTGAAGAACATGGAGTTTCAATGCCATTGTTTGTTTCTTCAAGCTTATCTCGCTTCTCCGGAACATTAGCCGAGAGGTGAAAACAGGAGATTGCTCATAATGGCCCAAAGAAACAAAGAACTCATTCATTCTGAGAGGATTAATTCTTAGTCGTGTCTGAGACTTGCACTGTATATCATTTGAGCGGGGCACAGAGTTGTGTTCCCTGGCCCACTTTGAAAGGCTGGAACAACCGACCAAGAACAACCAGCTCAGACTCCACAATTAGCCACAATATTAGTGCAACACATAAATCTACAGGAAGAGACAGGAAGAGAACCACACCGCTATATTATGACAGAACACTTCTGTTACGTAAACAATGAGCAGCTCCACCCGTGTATTTAGCAGAATGGGACTATGATTTATTTTGTTTTCTGTAAATCATTAAAATATTCTAGATGTGACAAAATGTATTGTATCATAAGTATAATAAATTGTGATGCGCATATATATATATATATATATATATATATATATATATACAGTATATGCTGTCTATACATAGGCCTAATATATATGAATTATATGAATATTTATTGAGCGTGCATGGAACGACATGGACATTTTCCACCGCTTTCCAAGGCTTTAAATATCTAATCCTTAAAGCAGAAACAACAATCTGAGCTCAGAAGTGACTTTACAATCAATTGTTTTTCTAAAAAGACACTGTCCAACACTGACACCAGCAGGTAAAATTCCAGCGCTGCGTCTCTCTTGCCTCCACTGAGCCCATTGACTTTGAACTTTCAATTGGGGGGTAGTTGAGAATGAATGAATGTCACGTGAGAAGAGGCAATGCCTCCATCATGCTGTGATTGGATATGGGGTATGATTGAATATAATTGATTTGTGCCTCGATTTGGCCTGAATAAACAAAATGATGGTGCATGGGAAAACTAATCAAAAAGTTAGTAAACAACCACTGCTTTAGGCTATGTCAAAATCAAAACTTGAAAATGAAAACTTGATGGCTGTGGTCTTTTAGCGCAGTTAGCTTGGAGAAATTAAAGACACATCTTTGTGACAGACTGTGTTTACCGAGCATGACTGATGATCTTAAAATGATTTGTTTTATTAAAAAACAGATGAATATCTGTTCATAAATAAATATGTTTTTAAATTGTTACTGCCTTATTTTAATGTGAAAATCTTTTTCAATGTGAAAATTTTAATAAATAGAACATTAATTACAAATAAAATAGCATTTGGTGTCTTTTTTATGTAATGTAAAATTTGACAACAGTAAGTTTAACTGTGTCATGAATTTACATTTGTTTGATAAAATAAAATAAAATGAAAACACTGAAACTTTGCATAGATACATGTAGCCTACATAGAGAACATCCCTGACATTCCAGTGGTTAATGATCCCTTAAGCACAGCCTAGAGATGCCCAAGAAAGATGCTTTGTCATTCTGTGAAAGCCTATCTTACATAAAACTCCACCGAGGACATGCAGGATAATCCCTCATTTAAGAAAATCAATCGTCGCAGACAAACACACATCACAGGTCAAATGAGTGCAAATCCAGATAAACATAAGCCCATCATTGAGAGAAACACATCATTTATCACATATAAATTAGTAAAATATATAATAAATAATAATAATAAAATCTTAAAAATCCAGTTTTCTAGGCTATAGCCTATAATTAAAATTTCGGAAATAACATGATAAATGAAAATGTTCACGTTAAAATAGCATAACCGTATTTTAGGTAAAATAAGCATATTCTTATGCCAAGCACTTCAACATTTCAGCATAGACCTACTGCATATAAGTTAAAATGTTTTTGTTTTTCTTTCTCAAAACACTTCGCCTAGTCACACATTTCCAATTAAAGACACCAAACGTACCTGTAGAGAAACAAAGTGATGCGCGTTTCATCCAGTGATCTGGCTGGTCTGAAACTCTGGCTCCATGAGATTGTGCTTGTCCTGGTCCCTGCTGAAATCGTGTTAGGACAACGAGCAGCGAGCATTCCCGACGGATAATGTCTGATGATGCTGTACCTACTGACTCTTATCTGCCCTTCTGTTCTGTTACCTCGGTTGCGTATTAAAGCTTTGATTGAGCGTGCGCGGAACGACATGGGAAATTTCCACCGGCCAAGGCTTTAAATAACTAATCCTGAAAGCAACAACAATCTGAGCTCAGAACTGACTGAGTAGGCTACATTTCTTTTCAGGAAGCTCCCATAACAAACATTCTTATAGCCTAAAAAGTGCATACAATACACATAAACCATTTTAATGACATTAAACCAGCTGTTAGGATTTTTTTTTTGCCCGTTGTGTCTGACAAGATAGGCTAGCATATCACGGAAATTGTAAGAACTTTATTTTTAGGGAGTTATATTATTAGTACAAATTAATCGCTATTAATCGCGGCTCGCGCCTTTTAGCCAATCGGAAAATTTGGAGACGGCACCATGTTTTTTCTTTCCAGAAAATATAAAAAAACATAATTATTTTGTAATTTTGTTTGGTAACACAGACATCATTTACAGCTGCTTTACCTATTAAATATGTGCCTTCAAGTAGCAAATGCTAGAATGAACAGATTACAGAAATCATGTTCATGTTAAAAATCATGAAATCATGTTACCAGTCAGGTAAAATATGTAAAAGGGTAAAATTTTGGTTTTGATCTGTAAGAATGGGGCTTTTTAAATGCTGATGATCATTGATTCAAGTAACATTTTTGACATTTGGGTATAAAGTGTTTTAATTCTACAATATAGGCTATGGTGTAAAAACATCTTAGCTGCCCTCTTCAGGTTGAACGGTGGCTACTGCAGTTGAATTTTCCTATTGGATGTTTGCGGTTCTTCATGAAGTATGCAGGTTTCAGCTCTCCACGCCCTTGGTACGAGCTACAGCTAATATAACTTACCACGCCAAGACATGCTCGAATCTCCAGCAGAAATCCACCACCACTAGAATTAAAAACATTATTACAAGCTTACCGTTTTGAATCGAGCTAAGACAAGCAGATAGTTTTGAACACTGGCTGGTTACTTGCTCAAAAAAATATTTTGGATCATTTTTAACCCAAAACAGTTACGGACTGCAGCTTTAATAATTCAGAACTGGGGTTTTAGGCTGCAGGATCCAGTAAAATAGAAAGGGCTGAATCAATACACTTTCACTAAATCAATACACAACGCTGGTTGTATATTTACATACTTATCAAGTGGTGTTAATTGTTTTGCGTTTTATTATTTGATGTGTATTGATGTGAGACAGTAAACGCTGTTGGATGCGAGACACATCTTTGGAGAGCCCGTTCACATCCCAAAGCGCCATATAGGACGCTTTTGCAAAAGCGTAAATATCCAACGCACATGGCACCCTTTAACGTGAAATGAGACGCAGATATATTTGGGCAGAAGGCGCCCCCTAGTGGTCTAACCCTTACCCAACACCATACCTAAACTTAACCATTAACCGAAGCGTCTCATTAGACGTTAAAGGGTGCCATGTGCGTTGGATATTTACGCTTTTGCAAAAGCGTCCTATATGGCGCTTTGGGATGAGAACGCGTTGCTTTGGAAGAGAATCCAACAATAAAGTGAAAATTAATTGATTGAACTGAATTCATATATTCGTCGTTGGATTGTTTTATTAATTTTATTAGTAAGAGGTGTTTGCACAGTAATAAACAACATTTTTTACAAAGATTTCATAGTTTCTTATTCATGTGAAATTCACTAAAATAGGCCTACAAAAATGCAAAAACATGTTACAAAGAAACAACATTAAACATTTGTAAAACAACATAGTCCCACCTCTTTTCACCATTGTATAGCCAGTTAAAAAAAAAAAAAAAAAAAACTCCCTTAAAAAAGAGCTAAAAAAAAAGACTGACAATGTAATGTAAAATTGGTAAAAAAAAAAAAAAAAAAAAAAAAAAATATATATATATATATATATATATATATATATATAATTTTGACAAATCTGTTGAGAACATGGCACTGCTTGTATCGTCATCTGTTCTGTTTTGGGATTATTTGGGCTCTGTGTGTGACCTATTGCAATGGCTTTTCACATTAAATTCACCAGGCTCTTCTTTAGGATTTTCAGTCTGCTCAAACCCACACGCTTCCCTTTCCCTCGCTCTCTCCTGTCCCCTGCTGGCCACAGCAGACCCCCAGGCCTCGATGACCTGATGCAGGCAGGTTCTTGTAGACGGCCCGGCTGTAGGGGATGAAGCACAGGCCCAGCTGGAGGTGGCGGGCCATCCTGCAATAAGCGGCCAGAGCCAGAACGAGGAGCGGAGCCAGCAGCAGGAACCCCACCACCAGCAAAGCCACACAACCTCCATCGTCCAAGAGGTCTGAACAGTAGACGGAAGTACCGTGGCGCTGAACCTTTGGAACAAAACAGGGAGAGTAAGTTAGCAAGAAAGAGAGGTAGGGCAAAGTACTGTACAAATTGTGTCTGTAATATATTGTCTGATCAGATAAGAGTTTAATTGACCTGCTAAAATTAATTAAAAAAACATCCATATGGTGAGGCTGTGGGAGTTGACTGAGACAGCTCAGTTGGAGACAGCTAACTTATCACTGATTCAGTCAAATGATAAGAGAGGATTATGTGTGAGAGTTTATTACCCAGATGTTTTGTGTGTTAGTTGCACTGAAATGTGGGAAGTTTAGTCATCAGTGCTTGGATGACGTTCGAGTAATCTAAGATGTTTTAATGTCCTTCGAGGAAAGAGAGTTGTGATTTGGCAACCCATTTGGGGTGGAGCTGCAGTGTGTGAGGACAAGTACAGAAAAATAGATTTAAATAAAATTATACACACGAACAGTGCCTTTCAAAAGTTCGGAGTAAGATTATTTTTCAAAGGAATGAACAATTCATCAAGGATCAAAATACAGTAAAGACATTTATAATGTAACAAAATATTTTTAAAATAAACTGTTCTTTTGAACTTTTCAGTTTATCATTCTGAAATATGAAAGTAAAAATGCATCACAGTTTCCATAAGATAATATTAAGCAGCACAACTATTTCAACACTGAAATTACTCTTTCTTGAGCAGCAATGATTTCTGAAAGATCATGTGACACTGAAGACTGGAGTAATGATGCTGAGAATTCAGCTTTATCATTATTTTGAAAATATTAAAATTGAAAACACATATTTTAAAATATAACAGTATTTCACGATATGACTGTTCTACTTTATTTTTGACCAAATAAAAACAGTCTTGGTGAGCAGAAGAGACTTCTTTCTAAAACATAAAATAATCTTAACCCAAACTTTTGAACTGTGTAGTTTCTTTGCTCAAATCTTACTCTTTTTTTAATTTGTACTAACATGCTCTGTTGAAGTTGAATCACATTCAGTTAGACTAGGAATGTACATTACAAAAAGCAAATAGGATGCATTTTGATTGGATGACTTCACTTTGAAATTAATTTTTTTTATATGTTTTAGCTTACCTCAAAGGCATCCAAGATGTAGGTGTCTTTGTTTCCACAGTATTTTCAATTTTGATATTTTTAGGTCAAACCGTTCTTGTCTGTCAGTCATATAATGGAGGTCTATGGGGTCCACCTCAAAGAGCATGCATAGAGAAGTCCAAATTAAACATGATTTAATTAATTTGGACTTCATGCACAGAGAGGTCCAAATTAAACATGTGAGAAAACGAACATACCGATTCATATTCTTATAACCACAGCCACAAAGCACATGCGGCCTCAGATCAGTTGGACGTGGCTGTGGTTACAAGAGGTAAAAACGATATAAATATTGTACATTTTCTCACACAAACCGCTCGTTTCGTGTCTTAGGCCATCAATGTGTACTTACATTTACGAGTCATTAAATCATGTTTAATCTGGACTTCTCTGTGCATGCTGAGGTGGTGACCATAGACCTCCATTATACAAAATTGGTTTGACCTTAAAATATTAAAATTGAAAATACAGCGGAAACAAAGACACCAACATCTTGGAAGCCCTTTAGGTAAGCTAAAACATATAAAAAATTAATTTCAAAGTGAACTATCCCTTTAAGATAAAATATGTAACCAACATAAATTACCGTAGAATGGCAGAGGAAGCCAAAAACAACCATGATGAGCGTTGGTAAGAGGATGAGGCCGAAGATAAATGCAGCCAAAGCTACGTTGAGCGCGGCGATGACCAGATTCTGTGCTGTAACCAGAACAGAACAGGCCCAACAGTCCAAAGAGCCCCTCAGCTCCAGAGGAGAGTCGATCACTGCACTGCCTTCTGAGTACGGAGGAGGAACCACCACACCTGAGCTGGACAGGTTTGCTGGAGTACTGAAGGATATGGAACCGGTGTGATGGAGACGCGGGTGAGGAGATTCGGGCTCCCCCCGATCTGTGGGGGGCTGCAGAGAGGCGGGTTTCTCCAAGGAACCATTACGGGAAAGACTCATCTTGCCGTTCATCATTCTGTCAGGTATGATAGTCCAGTTTTTGTCTAGATAGATTAAATACATGTATATATTAAGGGCTATTGGTTGATAATGATAAAGTAATGGCTAAAATGGCCACAAACAATGACTATTAAGAATATCTATATCAAATGATATTTTTGTAATATCTTGGCCTGGATTCACAGACAGGGTTTAGATTAAGCCAGGATTAGGCCTAGTTCAATTAGGGCATATAAATAGATTTTATAAATCATGGGACTAAGCCTTGTCTGTAAAACCAGGGTATAATGTTTATGTCCTGTTTCTAAATATTGAACATTGTTGCTCTATTTTATAAAAAGAAGTGAATATTGGTTATCAAAAAATAAACCTGGTGATTTTGTTGGTGGAAACCGTTTAAAAAGTGTGGATTGTATTTCTCAAAAATGTTCTGGTGAAATGTAAAATAAATGGTGATAACTAAGACTAACTGCACAGAAGATCAGGAAATTAAGCCGCTGACCCCACCCTGATATCCAGGATACCACAAAATACAAAACAATAACTTTGGAATGGGCTCATCAGGAAACCCTGAATGCTGACTATAGAGCAAAAAAAAAGCCAAAAGAGCAACATCCTAAAAAAAAAAAAAAAAAAAAAAAAAAAAAAAACGTCATAAAGATCCCTTAACAGCTTGTTACAGGTTCACAAAGACCACTTAAGCAAGTGAATCTCAGGAAAACAAAAATGTTCCCTTGATTTATGCAGTTTAGTCCTTTTGATCAAAATATGAACTAATATATTAACTAGTCAGACGCTTAATTAGTTCCTAATGTGGTAATCATTAATGAATAGCTTAGATAATCATTAGTTACACATTAATTCAGTATTATTAGTTAAGCATGAATTAATGCTTATTAGTGCACACGTATTGTAAAGTGTTACCAAAATTTGCAATGAGTAGTATAGCATTGATGATGACAGATGTTAGAGACAGATGTTGTTTATTTGGAGTGGGCCCAGTTTTTAGTGAATACTAGTATGATATCACTCTGCCATTAATAGCTCAGATGTTATCGAGACCTTGATTTAAAAACCTTTCCCGAAGAATCACCATTACATCACTTGTGCTTTTATTAAGTGACAATATTACAGAAAGTCTCTACATTTATATTTCTGCAAACGGTATTAATCCAAGAGATGGTGGGGAGTTATTTTAATATTTTATTTGATTGTTTATTGATTTTTTTTTTGTTTTAATAGCAACATGTTTGATTATATTTCATTTTTTAGAAGTGATGTTAGCGCAAGATTTTGTAAATCTGCCAAGATTAAATCACCACCACGACTTTTCTTACATTCTGATTCAGGGTTCCGAATATCAGGAAATTCCACAAAATATAAATAAAAGGGGATTTTGACAGGACATAGACTGTCTTTAGGGAATTAAAGTCAATAGATATGCCAGGAAACTGAGCTAATGAATTGCAGTGTTTATCATTGGTGTATTGGAAACATTTTTTAGATTGAGACTATATTTTTATAGTTTTTTCACCCCACTTTGTATAAAAGCAACTGTTAAATGAGTATAACATTTAAATATTTAACATGGCTCCAAGATACCAGGTCTTAATGCATAATACTGAAAGACCCATGTGTTCTATTTATCCAAAGCCTGAATAATAAAAAAAATTCACATTTGCATATTTAAATATGCAAACAGAAATAAACATTTAAATCATATATATATATATATATATATATATATATATATATATATATATATATATATATATATATATATATATATATTAAAATATGTTCATAAGAAAATCATGAAACAGTGCTAATTGCATAAGTTCAAAAACAATACAAAGCCCCAAATCTAAAATCTGCATACATACATTTTTTTAAAAATCATATACATTTAAAAAATATGGTTAAAAATCTAATTCAAGTTCAAAAAGTCCAAAATCTTATATACTTACATTAGTGTAATAGAGTAGGTTGTCCGTTCCCTCAAAAACACCTTTCCTAAAACTTTTCTCTTTACTTACAATTTTCTTTCCTCAAAGAAACAGACAATTCCGTCAAATACTGGCTGAGATGATTATATAGGTCTTTATACGTTATATTTAAATAGTTTTCATGTCCGCCTGTAATATCTCCACTGGCTCTGTGTGAAACTGACCTCTGTGGAACGGTCACTCCTCTATTTCAGCCTTTTCTCTTCCTCCTTTCCTGCACTGCTCTTTCCTTCCTTTGACAAAGATGTCCTGCCTTGGTAATTCAGTTTTATCTCTCCACTCCCACTTCTCTTTTTGCCCTCACCATGCTCTGGCTGGGGCATTTTGGGGTGATGGTTAGGGGGGCGTAGTCTTATCCAGGAGTAGACTGTTTTTTTTTTTTTTTTGCCCAATGAGAAGATATATGACCTGGACTTATGTTACACACTCCACAAAAGAGTGATTGTGTAGGATTTATTTTAAAACAAATTTCTCTCAGAAATTGTTAGCTCTTTTTGATTTGAAGTAGAAAAAATCAAGTATATAGTATTTTCTTGCAAAATGTTCTCCAATAATCTTTGTTTTATTTAAACCTTCAAAGTCTGTTTTTTACAGCGCATACCATTTAACATTTAGTCAGTCTGTGCTTTTATCTGATGCAATTGCTTTTTTAAAACTGTGAAATATGAAAGAGATGGAGGAAACAGAGGAAAAAGAGATTAAGAAAGCTATTTCCCCTGATGAGTTAAAGTATAAAATAAATATGAAATAAAAGTTAGTAAAAGCTTACACTTATGTCCATACCACAGTTGGCCCTTTGAATGATGTTTTCCACTTCACTTTGAGTTCAGCTGCAGCTCCGGCGAGGGGGAGTTCATGTCTGTTCAACATCTCTCAGGACGTGTCAGAGCTGTCAGGACACAGGGCTCCGGGAGGATGTTTTCTGGAGATTTTAACAGAGGACATGTAGATTGGCTTTGAGTGAGATATTGGATTTTTATTTCCATAGGTCCCAAATCGAATTTAATGCCGATCAAATTTGTTTAGAGTACAAAAATAACAAAAAATTTTACATATTGTAAATGAAAAAAAAATGTTTCAATGTTATAATCAGGAGTATTCTGTTATCACAATAATTATATTACTAATATAATATCAAATAAAACTAAAGTAAGAAAATAGATACGAAACATAGTATATACGATAATACTTAAAGGTAAATACTTACACTATGGCCCTCCAGTGGTTAAAAACAACATGCATTTTGTGGAAGAACATTGTTTGGGTTGTGCTTCGGTTCTGCGTGACTGTGCGGATGGTTATTTTACTCCTCATAAAACACTGCTTAAGAAATATAACCAGTTTGAAAAGGATCTCAAGCTGACTAGCTTAAAACATATACTGTAGTTATACTCATTAATAAACATCGATAAAATAAATTCCAGCACAGTGCTACAACCATCATAATGAAATGACCCTTTACAATAATATTTTACAATCAACTCTGTTAAAGATCTACTTATGGCAATCTGTTCATTAAAATCGTACTCACTGCCATCTCCGCGTCACTTTTACAACATTCCTCAGTTCTCACCATCTCCGAAAAGCCAAGCCAATGTTGATTCTTGTTTTATTACAAACTGTTTCATTCTTTTTTTTGCGGCTGATCTCATTGCAGTTTCCCTTTCAGACACACAATTTATGAGAGGAGCGTATTTAAAAGAATCATGCAAGGTGATTTACTAAGCTTTGTGCTAGTCAATTTACTGGTATTTGCGCCCTTATTTACCGCCCAAAAAGCATGTCTTAAACCAGATGGTGGGTCATAATGGAAAAGCTCTCACGCTAATTCCCCCTCTTCAGTAAATTTGGCAGTCAGCGTACTCCATATCAAGCTCGTTGTGAAAAAAACTAACCTACGCCAGAGAAACTCTTCTCTATTTACGGATATGACGAGACACGCACCCGTTTGTACGCAATTTCCTGTGAAAAACAATCTCTGCCAGGTCTAAAATATAAACACTTATAAAATGCTTACCATAGTGAATCAGGGTAAGATAAAAACAAGTTTTGGAAGAAGGATTGATTTATTCACTAATTATATAAATGTCATTATGTTGTTAGTAAAATTGCATTATTATTCGCATTCAGCATTGTTTCGTTCGCAGCTGTTTGCCTTTATCAGAACAGCAAAAGGTCACGAGTCATGACCCACCAGCTGTGATAGAGGGAACTGGAGAAGATATTGAGTTGATAGGGGTGAAAACAGGATGACTTTATCTGTGAGTAAATAAACTATTTATTTACATTTGTTTATTCACAGCAGTGGATTATCAGGGGAAAGAGATAAAATGGGTGCTGGTGAAATATACGAGTTAAGTGTGGAGAGACGATGGAAAACGAGATATATCCTGCGAGTCATAAAAGAGGAAAACCTGTCTTCCTGTCCTTGGAGCCAGGATTTCCGCAGTAAAGGCCGCAGAGAGCGCTGAGGTGTCGCAGAAACATTACTCCTGTCCCATGACCTCTCCAGGCCTCCACTTCCACTCCCCAGACAGACGCAGACAGGAGACTGTGAATCTGTAACCTTCCTCTGATACACTTCCACACACAATCCAGAAATAACCAACACGTAAACAGATGGGAATTTATCAGAATGTTTATTTTTTTTTATAGTAATCATTATATCAGGTATAACACACAAAAATCACAATATGTTTTAGACAAGTCTGGCTCAGATCCTTAATTTTTTTTTATTTTTATACAGTAAAACAAACAAAAATGGCAACGAACCTGAAAACCAACTCTGAGAGGTATCGATGGAACGCAAATCTGAAAAACTCTCAACAATCTGAAATTCTTCATTAATGATACGAATCAGAAAGCTCATTATAATCATAACAGCTAGGATGACTGGAATCATACACGTGTCACAATATGCTGTACCTCATGTAAAGCAAACATATTTAATGTGTTAAATATACAGTACAAAGACATTCAGTTCATAAAAGTGTACTGACTCTGTTCTAAGCACCAACTTGTGAGATTAAATTCATGTTTTCAAACCTACAGATAATTTATACAGACAGAGAGACCCGGGAGGGGAAGGGGGATCAGCACCATTTTGAATCAGACGTCCCCCCGTAAGCCTCACCACATCAGCACAACAGAAAGATTTACAAAATATGTATGAAGCATCACAAACAATCAATAAATACAAAAGGAAAAGTCAAGTAAATAAATAAAAAAAACAGAGTAACTCAATTATGAGAAAATCAAATAAAAGGATAAAATCAGTCGGATTGAGAAATGCATCAAAAAAGCCACAAGTTTGCAGGAATGATTTTTTTTTTTTTTTTCAAGTTGTACAAGAAAAGATTCACTTAACACACATAAGGTTTTCCAGACAAATGCAATCAAATACGCTTTAGATTAAACCCGTATTTTGTTTTGGAAAAACTTATTTTAATGCTTTAAGAAAATGTCATTATTTACTATAATCAAATACCATGAAATCACATTTTGTCTAAATGCATATCACAAGGCCCAAATGGTGTTAATCTAGACTGTTAAAAAAGTTTTTTTTTTTTTTCTGAAAACCTTTGACAACTTAAAAAAAATAGCACCCAGTAAAATATCCAAATACCATTTACAAAGGTCAGACTTGTAGTAAATATGACACGACCGAAACAACAGAAAAATAAAATAAAATGTAATGCCACTGCAATGGTCATCAGCTCCAAAAGAAATGAATTCCATGCTGTTATATACGTTGTATCAAAGCACCACTCGGATAAACCAGACATAGAATAACTGGACTGGTGAAATCGTCTTCCATTTGCATAAAAAAAATTAAACTACATCAGTACCTGAATTAATGCACATGTTCGGCAAGTTGACAATTTTTTTTTCATATAAAAGGAATCACAGCAGTTATCCATTTTGGATGGGTGACCTGATAACCAAGTTACACGTTATTGTTAGAGTCCAATGATGAAGCACCACCCTGGTCATTCTATAATCAGGAACATGAGAACTATCAGATGTCCCGTCAGTAGCTGGCTGAGGGGAAGACGACTGAGCTGGAGAGACATCTGCTGATAGTATTGTAAACAATGTGAAGTAAACAGCGATTTGATTGGCTGCTCTGCAAGTCTGCAGTACTGGTTAAAAAAAAAAAAAAAAAAAAAAATGAACGAAATGTTTGTGCCGCTGATTTGGGGCAGGAAGGTGGGAGATTTGGTTATGGCTGTGTAGTTTCAGACATCAAGTTCACCTACAGCACGGAACTGGAGCCTGGGAAGGGAAAATTTGTGAATGTTTGAGGAAGTAATTTTAATTTACTGGTGTAAAATGTATATTGTATAGTGGTTGGTGACAATGCTGATATCTAGAGAGCAGTCATTGATGGATTATTTAGAAAATTCTAAAGCATTCCTGGAGAAAAACGCCTGGGACTATTTGTAAATAAAGTTTGATTTTTTATTGTTCTTTACACATTTTATTTAACAATTACACATGTCTGTCAAGCAAAGGCTTTGACAAATATATTTTTTGTTCAAAAACTGTTCACTGTTGTTGTGTGATCTGTGATTTTCAGAAATAAATGACAAAAATTGAATTTCCGTTTTTGAAATTCTCTAGTGTATTGTAAATCTTTTCACTCATACTTCCTTTATAAACACATTACATGCATGCTTATGCTAGCTTAGGGTCTTCTGAATCCATAGATACCAAACATAGTGTTCCATCTCCATAGTTTATAAGCCCAAATGTAAAAATAGAAAAAAAAAACATACCAAAAAGGGCTTAGTACCCAGAGGGTTAAACATGTCAGGTTCACATTTCACAAACATAAATTCTATTTTGCATAATGAAAATAAAGCCTTTAATATTTTTTTTAAATTATTTTTATTTAAGCATGTCCAGGTCACATTTGGACCAGGTCACACCCAAAAATACTAAATTATATTTTTCATCATGAAAATGATGCCTCTTTTTAAATAAAATAATATATAATGATTTTTTAATTTCATTATAAACATGTCTATGTCAATTAAAAAAACAACAACAAACAAACAAAAGAAAAACATTGTAAATCTCTTTTTAGTACTGAAAATAAATATTTTAAAAAATAAATAAATAATTAAAAATAATATATTGATACTTTATTTAAAATGTCCATGTCATATGTTACAAAAATATTAAAAATAATTATAAATTATATTTAGCATAATGAAAATGAAGCGTATTTAAAAAAAATAAATCAAGTAAATAAATATATATATATATATATAAAAAAATATATATATAATATTTATATATTACACGTGTATTGTTGTGTTTGTCTTACCAGGATGAAGCTATCATATGTGTTCATCAGCTCATCAACGCGGTACTGCTCCAGCACCACCACCCCGGTCAGATTGGGGCTCCTCTCCCGGGCGCAGTCCTCACAGTGAACCACATACGTCTTCCTACTGCTGTTCTCACTGGTCACAAACAGCAGGTTAAACACCTCCACCTGTGCACACATGCATACAGACACATTAAGAAAATTCAATGCATCATGACAGGATATTATTTCCCCTCATTGTGTCTTGTGGTCCTCACATCACACTCGTTGCAGTAATATGCCGGCTCATCCTTCACTCTGCTCTGATAGGAGATCTTCTTCCCTATAGACACCAGCTGGTCCCTCAAAATCTGAATGTGTTTGATGGACTGGAGGAGACAATGTCTAAAAGAGAAAACAAGACGGAGGTGGAACTATAAAATCATTTCAAGCAGGTCTCACCGATATAAAAATGTCAACACCGCACTCACTTGATCATCTTGAATGTGTTTGGGTCTGTGACCTTGATTGTGCGGGCAACATTCCAGGACACGTGGATCATAGGGACGATCGATTTGACTTTCTTGATCTCGTTCCATTCAAAGCGCTCAAGAGCCAGCTGGTATTGATAGGCTGGGAAGACAAAGGGCATATAATGAAAACAAAGTCCTAATATGAAGCATGTGTCTAATATATTTACAGTAAATGCTTAACAAATGCCTTTGGCGCCACCTACTGACTCACCATTTAAAGGGCCCACGTTCCAGGCGATGTTGTTGCACCACCCCACGGCCTGGACCCAATGCACAGTGCCAGCGTTGATCCACACAAGGTCACCTGGTCTCTGAATGAAGCGGTACACAGGGATGTTTGAACGGTACAGGTCCTCCAGAACTGGCCACCATGAGCCCGTCAGATAATCCACGCCATGCCTAACACACAGAAGAGACACATTGCTTTATATTTTAATGTATTTCTCATCTAAAATGTCATACTAAGCCATAAAAAATCTGAAATAATGTGTGTGTGATGCAAAACTTACTTTTCACAGAAGTCACTGATGGCTTTCCAGTAGTGTTCATGAACAGCGAACCACTCACAGTCTCCAGGGCCAATATTGATGTTCACTGAAGAGAAGTTATTATTTTCCTGATGTCCTATAGAGAGAAATCAGAATTTCATTTTTTACAAAAGGTTGTTCTGTTTTATTTTATACAATACTATACAATACAATACAATACAATACAATACTATACTATACTATACTATACTATACTATACTATACTATACAATACAATACAATACAATACAATACAATACTATACTATACTATACTATTGCAAGTCATATTTTGAATAATAATGAAAAATCACTGCACTCTTTATATGTAAATATTTATCTATGAAACTATTGTGTGTGTTTGGGAGAGTTTGAGAAGGTTTTTTTTATTCTCAACAAGACCAAACGTCTGAAAAACAGTTAAACTTGACAAAACAACTTCACCAGGAAAACAACCTGATAAATACATTTTGAAGGGATAAGTCACTCAAAAATTCTGTCATCATTTACTCACCTAAACCTGTATGAATTTATTTCTTCTGCTGAACACAAAAGTTATATTTTGAAGAATATGGGTAGCCAAACAATTGATGGTCCCCATTGACTTGCATAGTATGGTGGAAAAAATACAACTGAAGTAAATGGGGTCCAATCAACTGTTTGGTTACTGACATTCTTTTTGGGCGAACTATCCCTTTAATAATGTCCTATTTCTAAACAAGTTAAGGGGGTTTTAGAGAAGTCTCATGAACACATCATGTGTGCGTACACTGACCTGGTGTGCGGCTGCCAGGGACCTTCATATAAAGCTGGACTGTGTTCATACCCAGTATAGTGTGACCAACATGACTCAGCATGTTGGTGCTGGACGACACTCGCATGAACGCAGGCAACTTCAACAGCTCCTGCAGCTGCGGCTTCCACCTGAAGACAAGTTCCCACAATCCTTTATTCACACCAAAGCAAGAAATAATGGCTCTCATAAAAAGAAAATCTGTCCAACTTTATTTAATGGACAATTGTCAACTAATGTACCAGTAATATCAAAGTGAACTTCTCTCACCGTTTTGGATCAGATAAGTCAATGTTGGTCCCAAATTTGATGATTTTTCCAACGGTCTTCTGCTCTGAGCTATTAAAAAAATATCATTTTAAGAGACAGCGCATCATAAAAATAAATAATACAAGTAATGCCAATCTATGCATTGCTAAGTGATAGTTTAACCTTTTACCTGGCTGTGGGGATAGAAGACCCAATGTTGGCTTGTAAGTTGGATTTTGTCACGTTTTTGTTTTCCGATTTGTCTTCCTCATCCTCATCTTCACTGTCTTTCTCTTCCTAAAAATAAAAAAGAGTGTTACTTTCATCTTAAATTAGTTTGTTTTGAGTGGGGGGGTGTGTGCCTGTGTCATTATAGCGGTTGTGGCTGTGGGTACCTAATACCTCCAGGCGATTGCCTGGACATTCAGCATCATCAAACTGCAATAACCTTCCTCTAAGGGAAGGAGAAGGGAAACTACACGCAAACATTAGTCATTTCATAGAATATGACTTTTCGGGGTGATGCACACCGTTTTGCCATAACCACGGTGCTTTCCCGTCTAGACTGTCTCGCTTCTGATATCGCTAAAGCGGTCTGGGTAACTGCCTACCTGTAAGCTCTCCTGGAAACTGGATGCTTGGTACTGTGCATATTTAGCAATGGTTGTATGAGATCTGCTACTTTCGCAGGGCCAGGTCTGAGCGGATCCTGAATGGTTCCAGTTCTCGTCCGCCGGCTGCTGCACCTGAGTCCTCACCTCCACTGCATGCTCGGAGTTGGCCTCAACTAGGGATTTGGTGGAGAACAGACCCAGGTCTACCAGAAAGACAAGAAAGTCATGGTCAGAAAAATTCTAAAAGATTCCAATTCGAATTTCATCATAAATTAAATGTGCATTTTAGGTCCAACAATTAGGTCCTGATAAAAAAATACACAATATCCAATGATTGATAAGTGTGTACATCCACTACTGTTCAAAAGTTTGGGGTCAATAAGAGTATAATAATAATAATAATAATAAAAGAAAATAATGTAGTTTTTGATCAATTTAATGCGTTCTTGCTGAATGATTGTATTAGAGGCACTGTATGTAAGTTTGGCCACTATAGAGGTTGCTTATTTAAAACAAAGGCGTAGCTTGATGACACCGTTAGTGGCAGTTGCAATCTTCACCTCTACAGCCGATGGAAAGCAATCCGATGAGACCCAGGCAGAAATCTTGTTCATGGATGAGCTAATGTAATTACATTTTATTAACATTACTGTGGTATGAAGCATGGCGGCTTAAAAGGGTCATATAATGCAAGTTCATATGAATATTGCAAAATACATATTCATACAAGTTAATTTGATTATTTAGGGTCTAAATGAAAAGTTTGTAATATACTTCAATTAAAAATTCTCATTAGTATTGTGCATATGCCTTTAAATGATAATGAGCTTTGCTCACTCCGCCCCTCTGTTGGGCATTTTGACAACGCACGTGGAGTGTTGCCTTTACAACAGTTACTGTCTCTTAAAGTACTTCCTGTTTTCTTCTGACTTTGGTCTGTAAACGAGTGTGTGTGTTTGAGAGATTGTTTTCTCACTGAGACGGAGGGATCCAGCCAGTCCTCTGATGACAGTCACAGCATTTTTAGGGTCTGTGCAGAACTGCAGCAGCACGGGAGAGAAAGCGTCCCTTTTACTCTCCAGCTAAAATTACAAAAACATACACACAAAGTAAGAATAGCACACCGTGACACAATCAAACAGACAGCTTAAATAGTTGATTGATACAACAATCTTGCCTTTTTTTCCCTCATGTAGAGCTCTAATACATCCATATAAACTTATGTCTGACAGAGCATATTATTGAGAAATTACATCAATAAAACTGATTGGCCTGAACTCACGTAAATGCTTGGGGTTGGAGGGTTCAGTTTCTCTCTGGGAATAGGAGTCTCACTGGACAGGATAGGCTTCACTGAAAACGCTGGGAGCAGGTATGACTCACGAAACTTATTGTTGACATTTGCCCCTCTGTCAAAGAAAAAGACAGTAGGTGTAGGCTATGTGTAAATTCAGTAAAGTAGTAAGAAAGAACAGAGAAAAACTAAAGTAAGAGACATGATTTATATTACCCATCAAAGTCATAATAATAATAACAATTAGATTCGTTTTATGGTGGTAGTATGTTGTGAATTTTGCAAGGGTAGTGATGTGTGCCTGCTAAAGGCTCAGTTATACTCCAGTTTGGGCGCGTACAAAAACAGCTGCGGACAGCGTGGACACGGACTACTTGTGTTTATACTGTCTGCTGAGGTCTGCTCAGTGAACGCGTTCCACACATGTGCAGTAGATCGGCTGGGACAGTAGCAAAGACATGCTTTTTTCAAGCTTTTTTCTTTGCCTTGACCATAGACTGTAAAACATAGGCCTTGACAAACTGGTCCCTAATATATTTCTACTTCTGCCGACACATACTTTGCCTAAACTCTCACTAATTTCCCTCCAGGAATTATTGCACATCTGGCTGTTTATGATCCTTTAATGATGGGTTGTCGAGGTACAGGTAGCGACAGACTTCTTCGCACAGCCTCTCTTCGAAATCAACGTCCATTTTTTACCCCCCGCGCTTTCGCGGTTTTAATCTAGTAGTGGGCGCGCGTACTTTGACCACGCGGTCACAAAATATGGGAGGCACACGGACGTCCGCAAGGAACCTCCGGACAAACCCTCCGATGACAATTTTTACGTCACGCGGACCCTAGCGGACCCTCGCGCAACTGCGCACGCGGAAATTATAACACAGGCATAAGTGTTCTGAATGGCTTTTAGCACATTGGTAAGCTTTGCTAAAGTATTTTGAGTTTTTGCTTGGTGGTTGATTACTGGCCCAAATCAAAACAGCCTATTATGTTCTGGTTCTTAGACATGGCTAGTGTCCCTTCCACCAGTAAGTGACATTTAGCCATTTAGCCTTAGCAAGCACCAATGCTTACAACCAGAATCATTTGTGGTCTAAAACGTCAAATGTGAACTCACTTGCAGGCTCGAATGACCTCATCTGCGTTATTATTGATGTTGATGTCATTGAGTGGCATGCTCTTCTGCTCGATCTCTGAGGCGATAAAAGTCTGCCGACTTCCGCTCTCAACCTTGACCAAACGGATCGTCAGTTCTTTTAATGGAATTTTAGACAACTCTTGCAGATTTAGGAGATTGACCCGGCTTAGAATTGGAGGCCTGTCGGAGAGAGTCACAGTAACAGAGGTTTGTGTGCTGGTTCTGGCAGATGCTGTGGAGGATGTATCAACCTTAACTGTGTCTTTTTTCACAGTCCCTTTTTTAACATCTGTCTCTTTTTCTCTCTTGACTTCTTTGAGTTCTGATTCTCCATCTTTCATGTCAATTTGTTGGTTTTCTGGGACAACCTGTTTGGTCCTGATTTCCATTAGTTGCTCATATGAACCTTTAGAGCAGGAATCCTTTATCGCTATCCCTTTCTTCACTGTTTCCTTTTTAGTCTCTCCTCCCTCACTCTTTTCACGATTTTCTCCTTTCATGCTCTTAACTTTTCTTTGAGACCTCACTTGATCTTTGTGTCTGACCCTGTCTCGTTCATTTTCTCTCTCGGTAGAAATGGGGCTGCTGTCTTTCATGGCCTTTGACACGGGCCTCGAGTTCTGAGTGAGTAGTAGCTCACAGCTGTGAACTAGTTTTGCCTGCAGGGTGGCATGAGACATCAGAGGTTCCTTCTCCTCCAGGGATGTGCAGGTTGGGTCTTTGTCTGATTCATCTACTTTGGTCTCTGTTTGTTCATACATCTTCTGCACCTTAGTTTCCTCTTTTTCTCCAGCAATTTCTTCCACTTTAGCTTCATTTTCCACTCTTTCTTCCTCCGGTTGACTCTCTTTATCCTTCTCTGTGGGCTGTATCTGTGGTGGTTTGACCTGATCTGGGATATCTGTTGTTGGAGATGTGGCAGGTGCACTATGCTGGTCTGGAGGGTGGATCTCGGGACCCAAGGACAGAGATGATGAGTATTTCACCCCAACTAAAGAACCTGGGGGAGGCCGACCAAATGGTCCACCCCTGTAAGTGTATCTATGGCTGCCCATTGCTGAGGTTGTTGACTTGAACGTGTCCATTTGGTGCAAGTGCGGTTTGTTGGGCTCAGGGCTGCTTAATGCATTAGGACTATTTTCTTTCTGCTCTCCTTCTCTCTTTTCTTCATCCTCTTCCTCCGTGTCCATGGATTTAGAGGATTCAGAAATGCCATACAATTTGGCCAAATCCCTGTGGCAATAGTCAACTCCAGTGCTGATCTCCACTGAGTCTCTAAGTGGAGATGAGTGTGTTGGACTAGGTTGTAGCACTGGCCTCCTCAGTACTCCAATCATATCTTCCTCTTTCCCTCCTTCATCATCACTCAAGTCCGACACTGGAGAGCCCTGCCAGCTCAGAACAGGTGGGCTTGTTGGTGGGTCCAACCTAAGGAGCTCCTCGCTATAGGTGCAGTGAGCCGGGAGAAGGTCTGGGGCACTATGCAACCCTGGGACACCCTCCTTGTTTCCAATGGGTTCTTCT
This sequence comes from Pimephales promelas, assembly GCF_988280905.1. Taxonomy (NCBI): domain Eukaryota; kingdom Metazoa; phylum Chordata; class Actinopteri; order Cypriniformes; family Leuciscidae; genus Pimephales; species Pimephales promelas. The sequence goes on from NC_142791.1 coordinate 8,786,333, forward strand.
TTGCAAACCTGCTTATCAGGATGAGTAGGTTTGTACCCACCAGCATCTTGGGTCTCTATACTTTCATCATCGCTAGTGTCTACATGGTCAGGCTCGGAAGAGTCTGATTGGTTGTCAACCTCTAAGGCTTTAGTATTGGATTTGTTGGTTGACTGGCATGGAGGACAATGGTTATTATTGACATGAGATTTACAGGGTGGGATAAACCCTGAGGTATTTTGAGAGAACTCTTCCTCTCTGTGACTGAGATGAAGTGGCTCAGACAGTAGGTCATCCAGGAGAGGTCCAGAATCAATGGGGTACAATGTTCCTAAATTGGGAGATGCTGACTTCGAAGTGGGCATCTCACTCTTCCTGTCTTTATGCATTCCTTGTTTTCTCTCCTCTTTTGCTCTTCTTTTCATCTGTCCCAACTTCCTCCCATTTTGATGTATGTTTTTCTTATCATGCCCTTTCCTTCCTTCCCTCATCTTTTTCTTTTTCCTGTCCTCCAGTTTTTTCTCTATCCTTTCCTTTGTGTCCAACAGCTCTCCTTCTTCCTTTCTCTCCTTCCTCTTTAAACGCTCTTTGTGCCTCCTCTTGGCCTGAATGTGTTTCAATAGTTCAGAGTCCAGCTTGCTGAGGGAGCTCTTGTGAGTGGATTTGAATTCAGCCTGGTGTTTCGAGTGTCTGCTCTTCTTCATATCTGACTTCTGTGCCCTCAGACCTCTGTCTGAGGTTTGAGTGGTGGCCTCAGAAGGAGAATCTGAGTCTCTCTGATCATGTTTCCTTAACCCAGTCTCTGGGTTCCTCCATTCTGTGCAATCTCTGACTCTACCCTCAGCACTGCAGTGCGGCTGAATGGGACTCCGTTGGCGGCTTATGTGCTTGGATGCACTTGGACGTTTTTTGTCCACACCCTCAGACTTTTGGGATTCCAGGCTAGAGGTGGTACGCCCCATCTCCTGTAGAGAAACAAATGCCCAAACATGTCACAAGTCTAAACTTACATGAAAGAGCACCTTAATATACATGATTTGCTTTTTGAAATTTAATTTTCTCTGCTTTTACTGTTAATTTATATGGACTTGGTTGACTCACACTGCTAGACTTTTGACTATTGATAGAACATCTTTCAGGCGAAGAACGCCCACTTAGACAGTCTCAGCCTCAGACAACACACCCACAGATTGAGACTTTGAAAACGGGCCAAAACATTGAAAGGAATAGTTGTCACAGGAATGGAAATTCTTCCTTAGTTTACTTACACTGTTGCCGTGTTTTCCCGAGCGGCTCTGTGTTTTCCAGCCAGGCTGTGCTGTGTTGAATCTCGGCTGAGGTACTGAGGTGACTGGGCTGCTGGAGGGGCCAGTGTGCCTCTGTGGTGGAGGGAGCTGGTGCTGCTGATTGTAAGGCACACTGGTGAGGTTTGCTGGTGATGGGCAATCCCAGCCCCCTTTGGACCCACGGGGATAAGGGCCTGGATGATCTTGGACCAGATGATAGGATGGCCCCTGTTTGGTGGGTTTCTTGTTGTGGGGCCCCTGGTTTAGGGCAATGTTGGGTTGTGATGAAAAGGAATATGGTCTGTAGATGTGATCTCTCATGACAGAATGACTGGACTCCTTTTAAATAAAAGAAAGAATGACGATCAGGAGCAGAACAAAGTATATAATTGTAAATTATACATTTAAAGTAATGAATCTGTGATTAGGGCTGTTAATGGGTTAAATTGACAGTCTTAATTCACATGTGTGGATATAGTGCTATAAACCTTCCTAAAACAGCTGCTGTCTTCCAGGTATATAGAGAAAATCTACTACACAAAAAGCACAGCCGAGACCACTAGTCTACCTGAGAACGAGAGGGGGAAGACCTCTTCTCAGACAGGCTCCAGGACATTGAGCTTTTGTATGATGGGCTCCAGGACCGAGGTGGATGAGATGGAGGAGGGCGGTTGATGAAATATTTATCTCTCGGGTGGAAATTCTGCAGAATTTATCAGGGATGAAGCATTACATCTTAAGGATGTTCTCATTCCGACTAGCAGATGATGGTTAAAGACTACTGCCCCTTTACAGTGTTTTAACCAAAAGGTTTTTTTTATACCAAAAACTAACATAAACCTTAAGAAATTCAAAATTGTAAATGTAAAAAATAGTTGTCTATGAACATTAAAAAGAACATGACTGACCTGGTGCGAGCTGATGCTTCTACTCCTCTTGCTGGGACCGTCCTCTCGTAAAGGGGATGAGTCACGGAGAGTTGGTGACATATTGTGAGGAGGTGCTTGACGTTTGAGAGAGGGCCCATGGAAAGTCCTAGACTGAGTCCACTTCTCTCCCTGGGTCTGTGGGGGGCGCCCAGTGGAACGCTGCTGCTGGTGCGGACCTCCATACTAAGACAGGAAATATCATCAAGTCAGACAGGAAATTAAGTTATTTTGTGTTTTGCTCATCTCTGACAGCACTGAAACTTTATATATTTCAATGAAAGCCCCTCACCCTGTGTGGCTGGCTGCCGTGATTGTTGCTGCTAGAGAAGTGTCCTCCACACCCTGAGTTGTAATTTAGGGTGGAACGTTCTGGGTTGTGGTGCTGGTTCTGTGTTGGTCCACAGCCCCTCGGAACCCTCTGCTCCTTTCCGATGCCTCTGTCTCTGGGTCTGTCCCTGCTAAAACCTGGAGGTCTGTCCATGAATGAAGAGGAATATGAACCATGAGGGTCACAAAGCAGTGTCTCAAAACAAACATTTGCATATTATCTGTACTATTTAGAATATAAGATTAGTGCGTCAAATCACGGTATTTTGAAAATCCAAAATATTTATTTTACAAATATTCAATTAAAACGTATATGTAATAATAATTTAGTTAAAATTTTATTATAAAATAAAATTATATATATATATATATATATATATATGAACATATATATAAAATTTTATGTTTATATGAACCAGTATGTTCAGCATTTATAATAGTCAGCACGGTCAATTCTCTTCTGAAACTGCAGTGCTTGGCACTTGAACAGTGGTTTGATGTATTTTTGTATTATTATTTTTAAATATATATATATGCACAGATGATATATATATAATATAATAATACAAAAATACATCAAACAACTATATATATACTGTATATATACACATGATATACTATATATATATATATATATATACACTATACAAAAATACATCTGTACAAGTGCCAAGTGCAGTTTCAGAAGAGCATTGACCATGTTGACTATTATCAGTGCTGAACATACTGGCTTACAACTCAGTATTATTATAGCAGAAAAAAGGATTGACCTGTTGTTATAAGGTTTGTTTGGGTAGTTTCTTCCTGCTGTGTAGTTTTGGGACGGGGATTGATAGATCCCTCCGCTGCACCTGAAAATAGAAGAACTCAGGATTTAAAAACTGTAATCCTCCTCTCTGAGTAAAAAAAAAAAAATGTAGGATATACATAAAACAGATGTTTTGCTTTTAAATGTATGTGGTGGATAGAAGACCTGGATGGAGGAGCCCAGTGCCGGTTGCTGCCTGGGGCCCATGGTGCTCGATTCGGCCCAGAAGAGGGGAAGGAGTCCCATGAGTTACGTCCAGAATACTGGTCTGCTATGTGATACATTCAGCCTGAGGCAAGACAAACACACACACACACACATACAAAAGCAATTACTATAGTTGTTCACTTGTGCTGTAACTTGTTGCGGAGAAAAGAAAGCGTCCTGTGAATACTCACCACACTGAAGAGTCTGAGAAAGCCTCCACTGCAGATCTCAACAGAGATCACTACACCTTCCCTCGTGTTCAATTCAAGCTTTTCTGCATGAAAAAGACAATAAAATAACAAGGATGAATAAAACTGAAAGCATCCTTTCATAATTTAACATGATAAGCGTAATGACTTGTTTTTTGTAATCTTCTACATTTTTTAGGAAAATTAGTGGTGATGTTCCATGCAAAACTCGCAACCTTCAAGTCTCTATTGATATTATCATCCCTATGAATCGAGTCGTCATTTAATGTAGGCCTAAATCTATTTGATTTTTCGCCTGTTTTATTGTCCAACAGGTATTGCTCTCGTCTAGTCACTTCATTTATACAATACAGATCAATTACAATACAGAACTTCATTAAATATGAGACAAATTCTAATTCGGTTAAAGACAAAAAGTATAATTATTCAGATCAAGTAAGTTTAGTGTTGATTCAGTTCAGTTCAATAACGGTGTAAAGTTCAATTATGAGTTCAGTTCAGCTATAAGAGCCTCAAAAGAAGGCAATGGTGTCATTATTCAGCTCGAGTCAGTCCCATGCAGATTTCAATGGCAGTGTCAATGTTACAAAATTCATCAATTGTGAAAACTTAACTCAGCTATAAAGCAGCTCTACAGAAGACAACAGTGCCATTATTCAGCTCAATTAAGTTCAAGTTTTGTTCACATCCGTTGGTGTCAGTACAGTCAAATTTAACATAATTAACAAATATGTCAAGTGTCTTTTAACCCCAACTCAGCAAGCCAAAGGCGAAAGTGGCAAATAACCCAAACTCCATCAGGTTACAAATGGAAAATAAAATGAAAAAGGAGAAACCAGTTACACAAAGCCGGGTATTTAGCAAAACGAATATTTTCCCCCTCTCCGTTTTCAAATATAACATCGTTCACACACCCGCATAAATACGCCGTCGAGCGCCATCATAACTATGCCAAACCTATTGGCGGCAGTGTAGGGGTTAAGGATAAAGCCATGCAAGCCAATCAGAATCCTCAGAATTGACAAGAGAGAACCTAAAACGCAGTTTCTCCCAGTTCATACGACACAACATTTTCAGAAATCTCCACTTTGGCCAGAGTTTTTAGAAATAATCGTTTTCTGTGATAAATACGGGGTTTTCGTGTAAACGAGAGGCTAATCCGCGGGGAAATATCTGCGTTTTCCCTTTGTGTAAACGGGGCCTCAGTTGAAGGGGGACCAACTCTTCTCTGGCCTAAATGAAAGAACAACTTGTAGCACAAACAATGTGGGACTGGGACAAGTTACTGGTTTAATTATAATGATTAGGGTTTAGGGTTATGAACAGACCCTCAGTGTGAGCAATAGTAATAGTGATGCTTGCCTTAGTACAGTCCACAGGAAGCTAGAAACATAAAGACAGACGGAAAGCGGGGGTGGGGGAGTAGAAAGGAAATCTTCAGGATGTGCTCTTGTAAATGATGGTCAATATCAGTTTCCTGAGTGAAAAAACAACATGGCTCTCTGGTAGCACACAAGTATGCTAACTCAATACTATGCTAGTGGCTACCATGCATAATGTGTTGCATGCACAACACAATGCAACACAATGTCCGTCCTTAACTGAAAAAATGTAATTCTGATCTTCACAACACCCACACCTAACATATCTCTGAAGATTTGTTACCACCTGACTAACGCTTCCTCTAGACTTGACCAAGGCAACAGATCAAACACGCAAAGCTGGAACAAGTTCAACCTCAAGCATCTGCAGCAATCCACAGGCTCCTTTTCGTTTTATCTCTGCCCCCCATGTTCCACTCCACCCACACCAACTGTCCTATACCATAGGAAAGAACATAAGAGGTTAAAGGAGGGGATTTGTGTTCTTTCTGGTATGTGAATAGGTCAACTCTCATACTGTATAACTACAGCTGAGCATTCTGGTTCAGATCAGGACAGAGCAACCGCGGGCTATTTGTGTTGGCTAAAGGACGTTGCACTTATAATAGCACATTTAATACACCTAATAAAAACACGCTTGCACTTTGACACATTTGATTGATATATAATGCATGGTAAACATTTGCATGCTTCTTTCCAACACATACACAACATTGCCGTAGGACATAAAACACAAACAACATCTTTTATATTGAGAGCTCTTGTTTTCCATAAACAGCAAACCAATTAAATTGGTAACACATGGAGACATTTTTGCCAAGAAATGTCACATGTGTCTCCTCTGAAATTTCAGAAGAGATCTAAACAATAGGCATTTCAATCCAAATCATTTTATGCCAATTTTGTAATATTGCATAAAACACTACGAGGTTGTGAATATTATTTCCAAATTGTGCATAAAAACACGCTCAATTGACGAAAGAAAATGTGCGCATAAACTACGATGGAAACACGTTTACTGAATAAATTCTTAGATGTGCATCATAAAAGTCATGTGACTGCATCAACGTCACGTGACAAATGCTTTATTCACAAATTGTCTTTGTGATACTAGATATTTTTGACATAAAAATGTATTTTAAATCCATAATATTGATATTGTGAATGATTCAACCATTGTTTAATTAAATGTCATAACTCAAAATTCCAGTGAAACGACAGACAATTGACATTGCATTCAGATCTGGCTCCGTACAATCAGTAACAATGCTAAGATAAAACCTGCAACGCTGGAACAAGTACTATCTTGCATCTGCAGCAATATGAAATGCTAATGCTAATCTAGGTTGCCATAGAAACCCAGCGAACTGTTCTGATGAATTCAACCAAGTCCCTTCCCCGTAATTTTTTTTCACTTGGATGTACTTCAATATGGAAGAAAAGATCTGTCGTTACCACCATTTCATCGCAACTTTAAATAAAATTCGGAAACCGTAAAAATGTTTTAATAGAAACCCAAACACTTCTCATCAATCTCCTTGGATCAAATTATCTCAGCTATTCAATCCTCATGCATTCTATAGCTATTATAGCCAACTATTTTCTCATTTATTTCAATTTTTATTTGTCATAAGGCTATTTAGAAGAAACATCAAAGGTGATGCTTCAACGAAGAGCTATGAAAGAGCACCTCTGAGCAATACAAATTTCCTTTGTTCTGCCAACACTCATGTAAGCGTCCTATTCCATTGTAATCAAATTTCAAAGCAGATCAACAATGCAATGTCAAACAGGTAGAGTTGTATCAGATTACACAAGCCTATCAAGGTATATATATCACACCTGTTCAGTTCACCTCTCACAGTACCTCCACCAGCAAGGAAAACACAATGATGCAAGACTGACGTGCACGAGTGGGTTGTGTATGCTAACGTTTTTATGAAACGCTTCAGTAGGTAGCCATAGAAACTCAGCAAACTGTTCCGTTGGAAAGGAAGTGGTTCTGACTTCCTGTAAAAACGTGACCCTGTTGTGCAGTTGTGGTTGTGACCTCATACACACACACACTGCTGAAAAATATCTCACTTTTACAAACGAAAATGTGTCTCCCTTCATGTTTTTAAGTGGATTGAGATTATCAGGCCTCATTGTATCACACAGATGGATGAGTACAGCTTCTTTGCATTACATTCAAATGAGGGGCGATTCAGGCAGACAGTTGAGAATCATCAGAAGAGCTTCTCCTCACGAATCTTCCTCTTACTATAAGCTTTCATGAGCCTCTCCAGCTTCACACACATGCACTTAGATTAAGGAGAGATTACATTAGAAAATAATGGACCTAAGGCAGCTGTTTCCAGCACTGTTTCTTTTCCTTCCATATCTTGCTCTCATTAATTTAATCGAGTCCGTATCGGTAGCCGCAGTAATTCTGCTTTTACGCAGTTCTACAGGGATCACATGATATTTTTTTTCTCTCTGAGGCATACTTATGAGGTTAAATTCTGCACGAAAACTCTCATAACTGTGTATGTTTGGTGAATTGTCTCTTCAGTGGGCCATTTTTTGCTACTGTGCCTTTAAGAATACTATGTAAACTCTCTTTTATACATATGAAATGATTAACAGCAGGTATAATGTAGTTAGCACTACTTCTTAATAAGAGACTACATTACAATGTGACTGAAACTGAAATGAACCACATAAACCATAAAATCGGAAATGTTTATGGATCTTGTTAAACATAAATGTTGGGAAGGATATGCAGAGTCAAGGTCTGGCAAGGTCAGACTTTCCCACATTTTACTCTTTAACAAAATGGATTTCTGATTCTGTTGTTTCGGAATAATCTTAAATTGAATGACATTTGACATCTGAAATTATATGAGCCATAGTGGATGCCTAATTTTAATGAATTTCTTTCTTTTTTAAAGTTCAAGAAAAATGTAATGATATGACCCCTTAAGTATGACAGTCTAGAATCCACATTGAAATCTATTATAGCCTCAACACTATAACTCAAATTCCTTACAAAACTAAAGCCAGGAATCTGGTTGAAAACAAATAATCCACGGTGACTGTCCATTTGAAACAGATATCTCATGAGAGCAGAGGGGAACAACAGCAGGGATCAAACAAACAGAGGAAGAGTGGGGAGGGAAAAGATAGGGGCGCCACTGCTGTCAGGAGCTTTGAGATTGTGTTACTGACTGATATACGAGAGAAATTCGGACTTGATATTCAGCGGGGAAAAAACACGCACACAGCAGACGTAAACAAAAGCAGCTAGGCCGAGCTGTGAGGGTTTTCCCGTTTAAACAACTGAATCGGATATGATGAGTGTCTCTTTTTTGAAAGCAAAGCGCAGATGGTGTTACAGACAAAAAATAGACAACTGTCTAAAATGGCACAGATCATGCAGGAATATTTGAGGTTTTGTTGATCAGTTTCAGTTTCAGACGCAAACGACATCCAGTTTCGAAATCACAAACAGTACGAAGCTTTTTATTTTCGTGTTTCAAGCGGGACTTTGTTGTGGAGACAACTGTCTCGTAAAACAGACAATGCTCGCTGATGTGGGACCTTAGTCGTAACCGCACAAACGTGATTCTTTATTCGCTGTCGAATGATCAGCCACATTTTCTCTCCGAGTAATTCTCATGGGATTTCTGTCTCTGTGTCTATTCTCACGTTCACATTGTCAGCTTTCACACTTAGGTAGAAGCGCCATTTATGCTGACATGTCTTTAAAAACTCGATGTGCTATTGCAGCTGTTAGGGTCACAGTTGGTGGGTTTAAGAGTTGATATCCAATCTGAGAAGCAGATATTGACATGTACACATATCTCATATTACTCTAAATAAACAGAGACAGAGACCATCTTTCGCACATGAGGCTTATATCAGATCAAGAGTGTGTGGAATGTGTGTTGTAACAGGCAGGACACATTTGGGGGCGGATTTAATTAACCAAGGGAGAGCTAGGAACAAACTAATTTGATAGAAAATACCTTAGACAAAAGACAAACTCACATACTCTCCAAGAAGTCTACTTACTCACACATGGTTAAAGGCACTCTTTAACCCTGACCATTAAAGGAATAATGGACAAAAATTGGTTGCAATAAGAATTACAGTTTTGTAAAGAGAATCAATTGACTCCACTGATGTCAAAACTGGCTTGATGCGTCTTCATGTACCAATACAAGCGCAAATAACATTCGAGCGAGATCATAAAGTGTTCCATATGACTTGTGCACTATTACAATTCTCCTGAAGCCACATGATAGTTTTGTGTGAAGAACAGATCAAAACTCAAAGAAACAGATCGAAGTTATTATTCACTGTTCTCAAATATCATGCACTCTTGGCAAATCAATGGTTTTTGACGTCACTTACATAAATTGTGTCTTCATGAGACATATCTGAATATGTCGAAGCACAAATGAGATTTAGGAGCTGGCGTGAGAATTTCATTGAAAATTAACTGAAATTTCAGTTATACAAAGCTAATTTATGACTTTAGAAGATGTACTAGACAAACATAACATTTTATGACAGTACTTTTATGACTATTTGTGTCACTTTCTGAGCTTAACATCCCCATGTCAAGATAATGTATTTGTATTATTTTTATTTCTAAAATAAATTTTGTTACACAGAATCAGTCTGTGTTTGAACAAAGTGAGAAAATGAAGACTTTAACATGTGAACTGTCCCATTAAATGTAAAACTCACTAAAGCACATTTGTTCAGAGATCTTAAAGGGTTAGTGCACCCAAAAATTATCATTCTGTCAGTATTTACTCACCCTCATGTCGTTCCAAACCCTTAACCCGGAACACAAATTAAGATATTTTTAAATAAAATCTGAGTGATATCGGTCCCTCCGCTAATAGCTACGCAACTGATCAATGTTTATGTGAATAAAAGCTAAGATTAAATGTGGCGGAATACCATAGCAAGTGCTTGGGAGCACTTCGACTCGGCGTAGTAATATTAAACTCTCTATCGTATTCCGCCATACATTACAGTTATCCACTTTACACGCTTAGAAAAGTGCAACGTTTTATTTTGTGTCACCATTCTTGGTCGAGTTACACTACTCGTGTAACTGTATTTAAATAGGGAATACGTGGAGGTGTTTGGTCGCTTCTCTGCTTGGCCCATATTGAATGAACTGGGCTATTTAAGTGCGATCAAAGTGTCTCGCGATTGAGAGACGAGAGAGAGGTATGCATCAACTCGTCTTAGTTAAGGGAATAACATAGTTTAATAATATGAAAAAAACGGTGGAGTGTCCCTTTAAGTGTAAAAGGGGTAGTTGCGTAGCTGTCAATGGAGAATACAGTAAGCTCTCAGATTTCCAAAAATGAACGTAAGTCTTATGGGTTTGGAATGACATAGGGTAATTAATGGCAGAAAGTTCATTTCTGGACAAAATAACCCTATAAAGTAACTCAAATCCTTTACAATTAAAACAACAGCTGTATTTATGCCAATTTTCTGGTTTCTATTTCTCTTATCACTCTGATCATTCCATCTTCATTTGCAGGTGCTGCTAATGAATTGGGCCAATAGGGACGAGGACAGGTGACCATGGGGCCCGAAGGAGGGTAACGTAATGTGTGCATGTGTTCTCTGGCAGATAACAAAGCGAAGAAATCTCTCTCGTACAGAGAAAGTTATGGGTGATACAGCTCGTGTGGAGGTTGTCTGAGAAAGTTCACTGCAGACACAAACACACCGAGGCGGTGTCTTTTATTAGATCTGTGCTGAGCTGTAATGGCAGAGATCTTGATCGCCAGCTATAATAACCATACTTCCTGTATAAGAGTATTCAATAGAGACCAGCATGCTATTATATTACACACACACAAACACACATACACACACACTGCATTATGTACAGAAGGATCTCCTCTGCAGCTTACTTAACAATTCAATTTGAGTTGTGGAGACTTGCATGGGAGTTATTGCAAAACATTCAGTCACATTACTGCACAAAGAAAAGGAAAAGAAACCGCATGAAGCACAACGACAGAGAAAGTCAGCCGGTTGGGGCCGGTATTTAAATGGCTCGGAGAGGAGAGATGAGTGTTTCTCGCTTGAGACACACAAGCGTTCTTACCTTGCAGGTCAGAGAGGAAGAGAAGGACACTGCTTCCTGCTTGCCCAGTGCTGGAGCATAATGTCCCTTTAAATGTTTAACCTTTACCTTTAAAAGCACCGGATGACAGTTCTGACAAAACATGCACACGCTCTGTCAAGCACACACACACACACACACACACACAAAAAGAGTTAGACGACTTACTCACGAAACACCAGTGACAGACAGGAAGTGAGCTTCTATTGTCAAAAAAGCGAGTGTGCCTGATCCATTTTCCGTTTCCTCACTCAACAACACTCTCTCGCTTTCTCTTACATTTGCACCCTCCTCTCCTGCCTTCTCCTTCAGTAGACAAAGAGAGGAAAGGAATGATACGAGAAAGCAGAAAAAGAGAGAGAGAGAAATAGAGGGCGAGACAGTGAAAGAGGTAGAGAGAGTGGTGCTGAGAGAAAATAGCCCAACCCCCTTCTACCAGCCAGTCTGCATTCATTTCTTTTCCTTTTTTTGCTTCTCCCTCTACGACCCCTCCCCCACCCTCCATCACCTCTCTCTCTCCTTCACTTCATCCTCATTTCTTCTCTCTCTCTCTCTCTCTCTCTCTCTACAGCTAAAGAGTACAGTATGTGTTTCCAAGGCAACCAATCATAAACTCTGCTCATTGCACACCAGTTTAAGATTACAGGAGGCATTCTGAGCGCAAAACAACAATCTCACCTGAGAGAAAAAAAAAACATGCAAAAATGGAGAGCACGGCAGTTCCTGAAGGGAGATTATGTGTACTTGAGAAATTTCCAAGTCTACTAATAAGATTCATTGGTTTGGTTTGCATTGCCCAGTTTATTTTGCTATTCGTTGAGTGACTTCAGATACTGTATGAGGATTGGCATGTTGTTTAGATGACTTACCTGCTCTAGCATGCACCACACGCAAACCCAGCAGAGTAAATATTAAGTCTCTGTCCAATCGGAAGGAATCACAAACAAAGGATTATTAACACTGAAGCTAACACGTGTTCTGCTTGAAATAATATACTGTCATTTTGAATCTTAAAAAAAAAAACGACTCTATAAAAGACTGATCTAAAATTCTGTTGTCTTTTTATAATCATATTTTCCATGTTACAAAAAAAAATGTGTTCTTTCACCTAAGAAACATAGTTACGGAACATGTTACCTGTTTCAGGTGCAGAAAAGCTTCTCATAAACTACAATTATATCTGCGGAAATAGTACCAAATTCACATGACCAACTTTGGTCAAAAATGCTTTGCTAAAAACAGCATGCTAATTCTTCTCATTTTGCTTCCCTGTCTCTGCCTTGAGAGTCCCACCATGGAGGAGCCACAGTTTGGGCAGCTCAAGTTTGGATCCATTCTTTGCAATGATTTCAGGTGACGGCGACAGTCGCAAAGATATCAGATGATGGCAACTTCGGATCGAGAGGAAAAACTTTCAAAAAGTTATCCAAATATTGTAATAATACCCTTATATTGTCATTATCATTAAGACTTGTAATTGCGCTCTGACACTTTAATTGTTAGCTTAACACAATACATGGTACTTGGAAAATGGTGCTACCGATCTAGAGAAAACAGAAAACGGCTTGTTTTCTTCCCTTTTGCCTTAATAGGTAAAAAAACTTCAACACCCATAATGCACTGGGTATGTTGCAGTCCATGGCCACTCCCACCAGTCTGCTATGGCCACACGCAGAGCAGAGTCAAATACTGCCTTGCTTTATTAGGAAATGCTTCCAAATAAAAAAAAAAAACTTCTCATAATGGTGTTGTATTGTTTCCGGTTGCAAGAATTCAACGTTTCGCAAACATTAATTATTTCCGGTTTCTCCTGCGTGTTGTAGGCATTGGCAAATACTATGAATCGTAAATATGAAGAGAACACCGCATTGGAAATTCTGAATCACCTGTGGTGTGTTTGTAGTGAACAGTTCAAACTGGATGACCACAAACACAATGTTTTAGGGTGAAATTTAGGTGAAAAGCTGAAAGAAACCATTCTGTCCGTTCCGCGGTCCGTTCAATCTTCCAAAACTGTGTACAGGTAAGCAAGCTGCTGCGATAATGTTCTATATAATACTGTTTAAAGAGTAGACAAAGTACGATACAATTTTACAATAGCCGTTTTGTTAATAACCCTCTGTCAATCGGACTGTTCCTGAGCAGGGATACAAAAATGCAGAAGTACAATCTGTAGTTTCCACGAAAGCCCTGGAGCTGTCAAATGTCAATTGCTCGACTTTTGCTGACATTTAAACGTGAATTTCTTGGCCGCATAACACAGAGAAAAAGTAAACATTGTTTATTTACATACCACTGGCATTGTAACAATACAAAGTGTGTCGAAAATCACTTTAAGAAACCAACATGTGTATTATAGATGCATATTACAGTCATATGGACTTTTGACACATTCATCTCTGATTGATAAATTGTAACAATGAAACAAGCATTTTCTGTAAAGTTTGAAACAATATGTATTGCGAAGAGCGCTATACAAATAAACTTGATTTGTTTATACAAATAAAGCCTTAAGCCTAGTTCACACTACGTGATTTTAAGCCCGATTTAAGCCCGATTTGCAAATCGTTGAGTCGCCGACAAGTCAGGGTGTTATCGCGTGCAAATCGCGGGCGATTAGCAGACGATTAACGCTCGCCAATCCGTTAGTGTGAAAGAGCCAACAACGCATCAAAGACAGCTCGCAGACACCTCGCAGACAGGTCGCCGAGCTCAGAAAAATATCTAGCATGCTAGATATCTCGAGCAGTCGCGCGACTCAATCTCAGTGATGTCATGAGTACAGCCAATCATAGCAACGCATGGGTTGAGGACACCAGGTAAATCTTACTTTTTCTTTTTTGCATTTTTTTTTCTCAGAGCAGATCGTCGAGCAAACAGTGTGCAGCACTAGTTTCTGTCTGACGTCCATATTCGCGTGTTGTGTTCTTCTCTGCAGTTTCGCGTCATTTCTGGTTCGTTTTATTGCGTGGTTTTTCGTGACAAAACATGGTTTCTAGACCAGATAGAATCGTGTTGTTGTCAACTCGTTATTTGTTTGATTATTTTCAGGATTTAGACCGTACTATAGTACTGAAACAGCTCTCATTGAGTCACAAATGATATGCTCTTATCATCCGATCGTGGCTGTATCTCTGTGTAGTGCGTTGTTAACTCGTGTAGTGAGTTACCTCCTGTTGTGGATCAATCACGTTGTGTTGCGTGGTGTGAACAGCTAAACAACTTGAACACTCATGATTTCACTGAGAGCAAGTCATGTAGTGTGAACTGCACAGTTCAGCCCGACATTTTAAAATCATGTAGTGTGAACTAGGCATTAGCTAACAATATTTGAATTGGATTAAATTACAAGTTTGATATAAGATGGTCAGAAGTCTGAAATCAGACTGTTAATGTTAGACAGGAGATAGATGTTTGAGATTAGACTGCTGAAATTGAAATTTGCAGACCAGACTGTTAAAGTTTCAGATAGTAAATTTGTGTTGAGGCTGCTGAGATCAGACTGCTGTCTAATCTGGGAGTTACTTGGCAACTTGACAGTAAACCCTTCCTGCCTCAGCAAGTACCTCTTGTCTTTGTCAGAAGTCCTGAAGCAGATACGACACAGGGTAGAGCTACCGTACACAGCTAGGTGAAGAGCTCCAAAACGATGGTGGTCCAGAAATTACAGTTTCCTCAGAACCACAGATTCCCATATGAGGTCTTGAAGTGCTTGGATTGGCAAAACTTTTAAGATGTTTCCAAAACCAAGTTTCCTTCACTCCCAAACCATAATAACCACCACCACTGCGACTCGCACAGCTGGACCACCGTGGTCCAAACCAGAACTAAGCATAATGTTTCAATCTACTGCTGAGCTGTAAAAGGTGCACAGTACGCATGAGAAGATTAAAACAGGATGGTTTGTGTTTATGTTTTGAGAGTGTTACAATTACATATTTGCACATTTTTCTGCTTATATTTAGCACGAGACTATGCACTTCTTGTAGTAACAATCCTCCAAAGGCTTCAGGGGACGCTTCGTAACTATGCGAGGACAAACAAATCTGGTTGTGCTTTAACAGGCAAACTCTCTAGCTGACTCAAGTATCCAAGATGCCCTCACAAACAATTAATTCTGCAATTACACACTTCCTGTTTCTGTGTTTGAACCCTTTTCTAGGTTCATTTCTGTGTACAAGGTTACAAGACACAACGGATCTCATTTAACTGACATCACGGTTTCATTCATTACAGCTCTACTAAATGACTCGGGTTAAGTTTCTATTTTTGGAAGGATATTTCAGAAGCTCACAGTTGTCTGTCGGTGGTAAAGCTCTGGTGAATGTAGGTCACTATGTGGAGATAACTATGGCACGTGAGCCATTAAGCCCCCTGCAGGACTGTGCATACAATAGCCTTCCAATGCGTTTTTATTGTGGAAACGTTTACAGTGAACTGAGAATTGTTTCTAAGTAAACAGTAATTTCAAGAGCCATACTTTCTTAATGAGTTGACATGCATGACAGGGGATGCCGTTTTGTAAAAAAAAAAAAAAGAAGTTTTTTTCTTATATGAAGAAAATTAGCATGCCATTTGGATAGCAATATCATGATGGCATTTATTTCATTGCACGGAACCAGAGAGCCAATGTAAGCGATACCAGTAACTACAGTTGCCGGCGATGATGTGAGCCGAAGCAATGCATTTGTAATGCTACCACATACACACATACATGCACACACACACACTGCTGTCAGAATAATGAATGACTGCTTTAGTGCTGATCAGTGTGTATGTAATACAACCATTACCATACAATAGATTTACCTATATAGAACTGCATGCACATACTAATTTGCACCAACCCCCCCCCCAAAAAAAAAAAAAAAAACATGCATGTAGCCCTAACTATACTGAGATGTTTTGAATAATGGTCTTTTCTTTTAAATCTCCAGCTTACCTCCGCTTCTCTCCCCTTTTTCTCCTCCCTTTTATTTCAAAGCAATTCCAAACCTTTCTTCTCCCTTCCTCTCCTACTCGAGTCAATCCTGTTGCCTCTGCTCCCCACTTCTCTCCTCCCTCTTTCCCCTCTCCTTTCCTCTCTCCGAATTTCACAGCAGACTCATGCACGTGCACAGCCTGGGGGCAGGGCCATTGCTTGCTGTTCCTGCACTCAGCTGTCAATCACATCTTCTCAGCCAATCAGAAGAGAGCAGTCTGTGTCAGTCAAGGGATACCAGCGAATATGAGCCCTGGAGGTGGGAAATTTGTGGAAAAAAAATCTGGGAGAGAGAGTGTGTCTGCCATGTATGTGTGTGTTTTGGAACAAGGCCAACACACTATGTGCTATTTTTAAACCCCACAAGGGTGGCAAAAGACTCCATTTTCTGAAAGAATCGGGCATATTTCAAAGCCTTGAAAGTATCTATATGCTCAATTAAAGAAATATGAAATCGTCATGGGATAATTATGGTCTCTGATGGTATTTTGATGGAACTGTCTCTAGACGCGGAGGTGGATGGGCTTCCTAGTTGCTATTGAGTTTTAAATAGACCAAAAGGCTGCAATTCTGAGCTAAACGTAATACTGATCCATATACCATCATCAGGTTGTTGCTATGTGGTTGCTAGGGTAATGTTTGGGCGTTCTAGGTGATTGCTTACCAATCCAAATCAAGAGAGTTCACCACAAGCCTCTGTGATAGACTATTCCCATGCAACAATAAGGCTTTGGTTGCTTGTTCAATGTAAGTTTATTGCATTAGGTGAAAGGAGATGATAGGCACTGGATGATGAGTGAGAGGAGCAAAAGAAAGAAAGGGATATGATAGGATAGAAAAGGAATAGGATATGAAATGCAAAGAATATGGCAGGACAGAACTGGAAAAAAAATGAGAACAACAATATGAATAAGAATAAGAAATGCAAGAGAGTTGATAGGACAGGACAGGATAAAACAGGATAGGACAGAACAGGAATGGTAGGGAAGAATAGGAAAGGATGGGCCAGAAGAGGGATAGGAGAGACACAGTACAGCAGGAAATGCAAATGATATGATAGGACAGAATAGGAAAGAGTGTGCATAGGATAGGATAGGAAAGAGTGTTAATATGATAGGTTTGGACTGGATATTAAACAATACGAAAGAATAGAATAGGACAGGATAGGATATGGATAGAACAGGGCAGGGTGAACAGGAATGAATAGAATAGGATAGGAAAGGAAATAATAGGAAAGAATAAGAATGTGAATGGGATAGGATATGATATGATAGGATAGGGAAATAATAGGATATGTTATAATATATGACATGATATGAAAAGGAATGAAAGAATAGGAATAGGATGGGTTGATAGGATCCGATAGGATAGGACAGAATCCTATCGAAGAACAAGAGAGGTGAATAGATGATATAAGAAAATAGTGGTGAGGAAAATATATAGAAGAACCGAGCATTCCTGAAAATGTTTGGTTACAGCTGGGTAGACCCACAGCCTCTGACTGAGACTGAGGCAGTGAGGCAGCGCGAGAAAGGAGGAGGGGGTCTTGCCTACGTGACTTTCTGTGCATAGCACCCACGTACCCCATCTGCCCTGTCCCCATCCTTTTAAATAAGGAGAGAAGGACAGTGTTCACGGTGAGTACAAACACTATTTGATGAACAGACAGAGACGGTTCGTCACAGAAACACACAGCTAGAGCATAAGATATAAGACAGATTCCTGTCTAACTGCCCATAGCAACAGCTCCAGTGCTGCTCAGTCTCCATTGGGCGAGGGAGCCGGCAGCATGATATACCAATGTCGGCACGCCAGCCAATCAGACGCTCTGTCTGGCTGATCTGGATTCCAAGCTCACCATGGTTACAGAACTACACACTTGAGCCAGTCAAACATGGAATTCTGACATCCATGAACCATATGTGACCGCTGACTCCATGCAAAGAGAAAAACCAGAAGATGTCATAAATCAACACTGTTTATGTGTTCATGGTAGTGCAAGGACACACAGAAGACAGACTCATACTGGACAGTGGTGCATAAAATAGCTTATTGGAATTCCACTGATGCTACAGAGCCATAAAAGATGAATCTAGTTTTGAGTAGCAGTGTGTGGTATTTGTGGTTCTGAATTATCATTCCAACTAAATCTGGAGAAGCTTGCATGTGCAAAAGCTGACGGCACAAAATAGGGAGTTGCATTCTGAGCATTTCTGCTATGGTATTCTGACTGATTTTGGTCTTGTGTCCTTTTGCAATGCATTTCTATGGGATTTTGCTTGCATTATTGAAACAAAATGAAAATCACGAGGCCAATCACACCTTTCATTAACATAATTCACTATTTAAGGTCATGTCATTCATGTCTGTAGCACAAAACAAACTTTATGTGTTATGGGTTTGATGAGATCCATAAAATCATCAAATTAAAGATTTTTTTAATTGGGTGGGACAATGCAAAAATAATCAATTTCAATTTCATTCACCTTTTTCTTTAATAATAAGAAATCAGTTGCAATCTAACAATTTGTGTCAGGATAAATAAAAAAATTAGATAAAAACAAGATGAAAACCCATAACCTATATGAGAACTAGCTCTCTGCTTGAGAACAGCCTTGTTTGAACATGCTACACACATGAAATATGATGCTCAGTGTCATCATCTTTCAACCTTGATGAAGCCATGATTATTGGTCAGGAGAGAGTTTAAAGACCCACCTCTTCTCCATAATGATTGGCTCTCTGTGCTGTTCATCGTCTCAGTTCAATCAGGAAGAAGCTCCTTACAAACTGGTACCAATGGCACATTTCTACAGGCTGAAGATGCATCGGCATAACTGACACCATTTTCCATCCCACTGCAGGGATGAAGGAAAAATCCCAGCTGATTGACATCTCTGCATATGATGATGATGATGATGATGATGAGAGAGTTGAATTTTAAGTTCACCTAAAACACAAGACATTTAAAAAAGCTTTCTTTTAAACTCCAAATTCATCACAAGTCTGTGTACACAGTAGGCTACTTAATATATCCCCCTTTCTTCTATAAACTAGACCAATGTAGTAAATGTGACCAGATGTCAGATTGCCTGAGATAGCAGATCGATCTCAATTCTAAATATTAGACATTTTCAATACAATAGACAATCAGCAAATAATAAACAAACACTAACAAAATGGGTGTAAATGAGTGTGTTAAAGGGAGGTTACATGCACCCATGCAAGCTTAGATATTTATATTCAAACAATGCCATCTAGTGGTGTGTTATAGAAATACAAAAGAGACGCACAAGTGACGAACATTAAAACACAATCTTATGAGTGTGACTCTGGACTGGCTTACTCATTCTAATATCTAAAAAGTAGCATAACAAACTCGTTCTCATAACCCAGCTATATTTAAATATAATCATCATTTTACCTGCGGAATGAATGGAAATCGATCTTTCCCGATATGAGCGACCGATGAAGTGTTGCGCAGTTCTAATTCATTCAGGAATGCCCCATAGAGTCTTCCTCCACCTGTAACGCCACCATCTATACATGTACCATCCATCTGAGCTTTAATGCTGCTGATGAGCCAAGAGTAGAGGACTTGTTACTCACAGCTGCGTTACTTGGGATGAGCGGTGGTTGAGCCACGAGTGACGTCAGCGCAATTCATCCCACGCGCTGGAGTGTCACTTTGGGCTCGTGATAGGAAGAGCGTGCGCGTGTATCACACGTTTTTTTAAATAACATTTTTTTTATGTAGACTATTTTTAGTAAGAAATAGCTATCTCCACTGCAAGCGCAGTTTTAGTAGCTTATGAATCAATACCAGAAAAATGCATAACTGTTGTTATTGTTATTTAGTTGTTGTAATTGTTATTTAGAATTTATTGTCTGGTTTTGCCTGCCTTGTACATAAAAAATGACAGACAAAGATTTGGACAATGATAAAATAAAGTCTGCTTGAATTTCTGGATATTTTGTTGTCCTCTATATATTGGAAAACGATAAGTTAGCAAAAAAAAGTAATAATGTTAATGATGTTAATAGTTAATAATGTTTTAGCTAAATTGTTGTTGATTCAACAATGTTGAGGTTGTTCAGTAATTCATCCCTGCACTTGTCCTAAAATAACACTTATTTGTGAATAATGCACACTTTTTTGTGTTATATACCTACTGTGCATTCCAATGTAGTGGCCAAAGGCATAGGTTTTAAACTGACCGCTATATGTAAGTCGTCCGTGGCGTAAAGCCGCAAAATCAAGGCCCTGCCCTCACTCTCGCTGAATCAATCTCAAGCACGCCCCTGCACTTTTCAGTGGCCTTTGTCTGCTCCGTTCCTCTCCAATGAATCATGATGTCTGCTGATTGCAGTACCTTGTTAAAGCAGCACTATGTAACTTTTTCAACCTTTATAATATTTTTCCAAAACCCTGGAGATGGTACATCGACTTACAATAGGTTGAATGACAGGTACTAGAGCCTTGCGCGGGACTGTTTTCTTCATCCTGCTCCCATCCATGCCCGCCAGATTTCTGACCATTACCGCCCGCTCCCGCAACGTATGTGTTACACTCCCGCCCGCTCCCGCAATATGCATGTCCAGTCCCGCAAAACTCTGATCTAACCCCGAATTGAATCCCGTACAATAATAGAGATGCATAAGTTTGTGTGTTCTCCCGTCTCGCAGGAAGAAACACGTATTTGTATTGCTATTATTCGAATTGAATGAAGTGAATGAACTTTATTGTCACTTGGTCAAAAGTACTAGCGAAATTGGCCATTAACCTGTCCACACAAACATACCCCTTTCACACAGCGCATTGATCCCGGGAAATTGCCGGGAAATTGCCAGAACGCCTTCTGTGTGAATGCAAACATGACCCAGGGTTGATACCTGCATTGATGCCGGGTTGGGGACCTAGTAACATTGCCGGAATCAGTCCCGGAACGCGCGCTGTGTGAACAAAAGCCAGGACCAAAAGGCCCTGTCCACACTACTGCGTTTTCATTTAAAAACGGAGAACTAAAACAAATACAATCACACCAGCGTTTTATCTGCGTAATAGAAATGATCTCCGTCCACACGGATCACATGACCATTCACCAACACTGGGCATGTGCGTGCCGGTGTAAACAGTGGTTGACGAATCAGGGAAGGATACGTCATGACTGATAACACCCAATCACAGAGCCGAGCATCAGCCTCTGCGTCAGCGTTTCTGAAGTCCTCTGTTTTGCCTCGTCTACACTAAAACGCCCTCCGGAGATTCAAAACGCAAAACGGAGCTGCAGCGTTTCTAAACTTCTCCGTTTTAGGTCTTCGTTTTTCCCGTTTTAGTCTGGACGGGAGGTGCAAACGTAGCAAAAGGTCTCTGTTTTTAAATGAAAACGCAGTAGTGTGGGCGGGGCCTAAGTGTTTTAGATGTCGCCGATAGCCAGGCTACTATTTATCTTAGGCCCTGTCTACACTACTGCGTACACACTACTGAGACCTTTTGCTACGTTTGCACCTCCCGTCCACACTAAAACGGGAAAAACGAAGACCTAAAACGGAGAAGTTTAGAAACGCTGCAGCAGCGTTTTGAATCTCCGGAGGGCATTTTAGTGTGGACGAGACAAAACGGAGGAGTTTACAAACGAAGACGCAGAGGCTTACGCTCGGCTCTATGATTGGGTGTCATCAGTCATGACGTATCTTTCCCTGATTCGCCAACCACTGTTTACACCGGCGCGCGCATGCCCAGTGTTGGTGAATGGTCACGTGATCCACATTTTCAGTCGTTTTAGTGTGGACGCAGATAAATTCTAATACGCAGGTAAAACGCTAGTGTGGACGGAGATCGTTTTCGTTTTAATTCTCCGTTTTTAAACGAAAACGCAGTAGTGTGGACGGGGCCTTAGTGTCAGTGTATTTCATTAGACTAACTTTGCCAGCTATAAAAAAATCTAGCATTTCCTCAAGTTTTACCTGATGTGACAGTTGACATGCTTGGGCCACTAGCCGATGACAGTTATTTCCCCCTCCCCCATCCCATGCCGTGCCACATCCACTCCCCTCCCTTCTTTTCACAGCCATCCACGCCCATTTCAGTTGCATTTTTCAAAAAGATTGTGAGCTAGACTTGAGCTGAAAGAGTGGGGTTTCATGACCCTTTAAATAGATCCAAATGATAAATAAGTTACAAGAAAATAAAACAATAAAATCAATGTTTTTTTCAATAATAATATTCAGTGCAGCATTTATGGGTTCCACAGTTAGGCCACCAGAGCAAAGAAAGCAGCTTTTCTTCACTTGTTGAGATGTTGTTGTTGTCATGGTAGTGCTTTGACAAAGAGAAGGGCAAGCGCTTCAGGAAATGAGAAAGAACCTCTCATGCAAGCTTTTGACCTTCAGAACACACACAAAGTAATGAATCGGTGCACACGGTTGATTTAATGCTTTATACTTCTGTTATATTTGCAACAATATTCAATTAACGTAGCCTAGTCTGTTTTCTTTTGTTTTTCTGATAAATAACTTTTAAAATCAAGCAGAGACGGTTTAATTTGTTGACAAATATCTATAAAAGGGTAAGTATTTACACTTCTTGTACTTTCTAAATTAAAATAGAATTCCTAAATTAAATTTAAACGTCTCAGTAAACATAGCCAGGCTATATCAATCACTAGGGGGAGCTACAACTCTATGCTAGTGAGAGTCTGTCGATCAATATCTTCCATTTAATTGCATTAAATTCCCGTTATACAAATACAATTGCAGATTGGACGTATCTAAGTTTAGTCTGACGCTGCTGTTGTTGCAAATTGCTTATTTATTTTTGGTTTATTTACTTCAAAATGTTCAAAAGAGCAAAATGCAGACTCATCAAAATACATATTTTAAGCTGATCAACTTCAAATGAATAAAAAATGAAACAGAAATGGGGGTAGACTGTTTGAAAGCATACTGAGAGGGCAACAGAACACTTTCGTGTTTACGGCCCAGCCCTAAATCACCAATTACTGGCATCAACAGGAAATACATGATCATTAAAGTTCACTTAAACCTTGTGTAATGTCATCCATCAATCAGATTTTAAGTCAAATGTGAAAATGTGCCCAGAACAGTGAGGATATATTATTGGACATCATCCATAACCCTGCATTAATGTTTAATTCTGCCTTTATTGCAAATTTATTACTGTGCATTATGTATTTTAAATGGCTTTGTTATAGATCATCTGAACCACTGTATTATATAACAGCTATTTAAAGTCCTAATACTTTCTTAGCCGCATTTTGCATGTATGCGCATTTAAAATTTACAGTCTTTCTCTTCCAGGAAAACTGAGCAAAATATTGATGACTACATATAGATTTTTATCCAATCAGATGGTCTCTAATGAGAATGTCCTGCCCACTACCAATGACATTACACAATTAGCAATAAAAATTTTAATATAGCAAATATGTCACTTTAGATACTGCCATCAAGCAAATTCAGTCCATACTGTGATGTTTCATATCACAGCTGTGTAATATTGATAATATATTTATGGTGCTACATAGATGCATAGTTTAGAATTTAACTTTTAATTAATTTTTAATGAACTTCATTGTCACAATTTGTCATTAAAACCATAATATACTACCCAAATAAAATCCCAGTAAACACACTTAGCCTCTATAAAAATAAACAAGGCTGTCAGAATGAATGGCTGAAAATCTGAGCCTGAGTCGCATGATAGAACATGAAAAAACAGAACACTCTCCATTTCTAAATGTTTGACAGGCGCACCATATGTTTGTTAATTATGAAGCCTTTATGAAAGCACATCAGTTTTGCTTTTTTTCTGCTGCTGGTCATATGGCTCACATCAGCTTTCTGGACACAGCTGGCTGAGGTCAAACTCTCTCCTTGTTCCACAACACGCTGACAGAAAGTTTCTGAGCCTTAGATGTGAGCCAAATGAGACATCATGACATACGAGGGTCGTGGTTTGAGGGGAATATGTGGCAAGATGTGGCAGTACTCACTTGTTTCCAGCAGTTTCTGCCGCAGTGTTAATGGACAGTGATTGCTGGGTCCACACATATCTGCACCCACAGAACAGAATTTGAATGCCTGTCAGTTATAAAATTCTACACATTCCGTGCTTCCCATGTGATTATTACAGATTTTAAATTAATTGAATACAGCTTTGATTTACCAATAAGAGTAACATACTCTCAAAATACATTTTAACATGTTTAAATCAATTACAAGGATTTTTCCACAAACTCTTTCCCCATGATGGGTCAATGATATGAAAGTCCTTTCAGATCTATTAAGTTAACCCTAACGCATTTAGTGTATAAAATTTAATATATGATCTTCTAAAGTTTCTAAATTATCAACATGATCAACCCAGCTTTATCTCTGAATCATATTGCTCTCCATTATATATTTTTTCCCTCCACAATCAAAACTACAGGGCTTTGCTCATAAAACTAAGCATTTAGATATATCTTACTAGACATATGAGCAACAACCGATATTTATCTAATATTTATGTAATTAGTCTGCTGTACTGTTGTAAAAAAGTATAACATTTTTAAAAATGACATGCTATCAGAATTCCATCATACTTTTGCCCATACATCCCCATCTGCACCAAATTCCATATTTTTGCTCAGTTTGGGTCTGTTTTTTCCTCTTTCAGGAATGAGCTCTATATTCTTCTATAATATATCAGTCATAGAAGCAATATGACATCAAATATGATACAAAACACATGTGCAAACTTTTTTTAAAGAAATATTTTGTCAAGGTTCAATGTACAATCACAATCACCTGTTCAATTTCTCATTAATGCAATAATCTAATCAACCAATCACATGGCAATTGCTTCAATTTAGGGGTGTGGTCCTGGTCAAGACAATCTCCTAAACTCTGAATGTCAGAATAGGAAAGAAAGGTGATTTAAGCAATTTTGAGCATGGCATGGTTGTTGGTGCCATCGGTCGGTTTGAGTATTTCACAATCTCAGTTACTGGGATTTTCATGCACAACCATTTCTAGGGTTTACAAAGAATGGTGTGAAAAGGGAAAAACATCCAGTATGCGGCAGTCCTGTGGACGAAAATGCCTTATTGATGCTAAAGGTCAGAGGAGAATGGGCCGACTGATTCAAGCTGATAGAAGAGCAACTTTGACTGAATTAACCGTGGTTACAACCAAGGTATGCAGCAAAGCATTTGTAAAGCCACAACACACACAAACTTGAGGCGGATGGGCAACAACAGCAGAAGATCCCACTGGGTACCACTCATCTACACTACAAATAGGAAAAAGAGGCTACAATTTGCAAGAGTTCACCAAAATTGGACAGTTGAAGACTGGAAAAATGTTGTCTGGTCTGATGAGTCTCGATATCCGTCAAAATTTGGTGTAAACAGAATGAGAACATGGATCCATCTTGCCTTGTTACCACTGTGCAGGCTGGTGGTGGTGGTGTAATGGTGTGGGGGATGTTTTCTTGGCACACTTTAGGCCCCTTTGTGCCAATTGGACATTTTTTTAAATGCCACGGCTACCTGAGCATTGTTTCTGACCATGTCCATCCCTTTATGGCCACCATCCTCTGATAGCTACTTCCAGCAGGATAATGCACCATCTCACAAAGCTTGAATCATTTCAAATTGGTTTCTTGAACATGACAATGAGTTCACTGTACTAAAATGGCCCCCACAGTCACCAGATCTCAACCCAATAGAGCATCTTTGGGATGTGGTGGAACTGGAGCTTCGTGCCCTGGATGCGCATCCCACAAATCTCCATCAACTGCAAGATGTAGAATTATGATCAATGCCATGTATAATTAAGGCAGATCTGAAGGTGTGTTGTTCATTTTAAAGTGGGATTATGGTATTATATTGAGAACGTCGTACAACATGCCATAATGTACCCTGAGTTGTAAACCTTAGCCGCATTCATTGCAAAGCGTTCAAGCGATTTGCAAAGATTAATTAGGCGTCACACAGTCAAACGGCTTGATTTGGGATGGGAAAACATAAATAGATCAAAAAAAATAAAAAATCACTGGATAGATTTTTATTATTTTTTGATGGTTGTTTACAGGCGCTGCCAACACACATTTCAGTACAATCAACTTGAAAAAGTGCATTTTAATTGCAAACTTTAAAAAAATAGTGATTAAAAAAATATTTTGAAAATATTACTGAATGGTTACATCACTTATTATGCTTAAAAAAAATCTGTTTCTCCTTTTCCTTATATTTTAATGCCTAAAAACGAATCTTTATCCCATAATAACGAAGGCCCGACAGCAAGTACAAAGATTGATAATGATACCTAGCAATTCAATTGACAGATGTATAAAAGATTAGATGTCACACTTTGTGCATCACACAGATCATCTGCAACTTGCCACTCTGAGTCCGAGTCGCCAACCTTGAGAGTGTTTTTAAAGTGCACACTCGAGGGAAGCAGAAAGCGATATGTCAACCATCACTCCTCATTAGAGGCCAAATAACCCCAGCATGTCGCACAGCACTGTCCCTCGGCCAATTTCTCTGTCCCTCCAAAACCGTATCTCCCTTTTACTGTTTCCTGCTGGCATCTTGCTCAGCATTTTGAGCGCTAGTTGTCCCTGCGGTTGTAAGCTAAGTTCTTTCTACAAATATTTGAGGTGCTCATTTGTCTGCATTCCACACCGAGAGGAGCCATTTGGATCCGACTGACGGATTTAATCCGTCTTAAATACAGGCCTAATGATTTCAGAGAAGACCTGTTACACACGGGGAATGTCTGATAGATCCCAGCGTATGTGTGTGTGGCCGCTGCCTTTGAAATGCTGTCTTCAATGAGTCTGACAAACCCGTATTATTGAAAGCTCAGCAAATTTAAACCCCCTCGCAGAAAAGAGGAAGACGAGAGGGACGAGGAGTGTTGTCTGAGACGCTGGTTGTTGTCTTCCAATGATCTCGTAGACAGGAATGCTGAGATGCAGCAAACAAACACTGAGGATGGAATCAGAGAGATAAAAAGAGGGGAGGTGGGAGATACACACAGACAGCACCGGTATTGATTTTCACCTCAGGACTAAAATCTTAGAGAACTCTGGGAAATTTTGGAGTGAGTCAGACTCTTCATATAGGATTCCATAGAGACAGAAGCTTTCTCTCCCCAACAGCTGCAAGATCCTGTCATGGTCTCGCCGCAGTCGGTTGTGTCACATTAGCACATGTGCTTGTTTAGCGAGGAGAACTATTTTGAGACGTTGATTTGAACATTTTGGTATAATCGCGCTAAAGTGTGCGACGATACAGCCCGAACTACGTGAGTCGTGACTTATAAGGTTGATTTCTAGAGGCTTGTTATCTGAAATCTTCTTGAGCTGTCATCTCTTGGAGAGATTTGTTTGCTTAGATATGGCATCCGAGGCACCTGTTCACCCCACCCTGCTTGAAAGGGAAAAATGACTTTGCTAATCTGTCCAAGTTTATGTGGGGGTTAGGTTTTACCTACATTATAGGGACCAAATTTCACACACATGGATAATAAAACATACTTTGTGGGGAGCAGCCAGCTTCAATCATACAAAATAATGTTGGCCTAAAAATAGAACTTTTCTGTGGGGAATGGGTTTATATAAATATTGAGGTGGAGAGAGGATAATGAGTGATAAAGAGTGTATGTTCAAAATAGAAAGAAAAAAAGATTTATAAGTAACATAATGTTTGCCCAGTGGTATCTAAATTAGCTGCATGGAATACTTGATTCTGAAGTTAAATAAATAATGACAGCTAAATTTTATTATCAAATATGTAAGCAATAAGGAATGAAAGGCGGCGTGAATAAGTCACAGCTGAAGGACGTTGTTAACGTTTCAGCCGTTACTTATGTAGTGATGCATGGAGCTGTTGGGTGAAGCAGTTATAGCTGTATTTTATCATCAGAATCAAGGACTGGAACTAACTGTTTTATAATATGTAATTTAAATTCCATAATATAATATAGCCTAGAAAAATGTTATATAATATATTATAATATAATATAATATGTTGTAATATACAGTGGTGTAAAGTATTTGAGCAAATGTAATTGGTTACTCTACTTAAGTATCTTTTTGGCATTACATCGCATCTGTATGAAAAAGGACTCTCGGCTAGTAGGCTATTATTTGCGGCTAGTAGGCTATATTATATTGCTATATTATACACATTGCATGTGAGGATGTTGGAGGTGGAGATTTATGGCCTTTTATCACAGCACTTGATTAAACTTATCAATTTGATGGCGGATAAAGGTTCAAATGACAATCACCAGTGACAACAGATTTACCCGTTGTAAAAAGCGAAAGACTTCGTTCGGACTTTGGAGTGGCAACAGAAAAAAAGAGACTGCAACCGGACCCATGCGAAAACAATGATACATATCGGAAGGACAATACATGTAATCAAGCAGCTGATGTTGTTAACATTAACAATTTGAGAACAAAGTATTGTTTGCACGGTTTTGCGTTATATGATAAGCGATTTTTAGATTTAATCAACGCAATTTACTGCTATGTCAAGTTACTAGTTCAGATGACATTTTCCGGTGAAAATTCTTATGTTCTTAAGTCTTACTTCCAAAAAGAATAATCTGTGATTCTGAATGCCAGTATCCACACCGCGGTGACTGACAGCCTCACAGTCTCCTTAACCATTGTGTTCATCCACGCTGTGCTGTGTCGAAAGTGTCGAACTACAACTCACGTAAAGTTGATAATTCCGTGAATGACTGCAATTGCAGATTTCGAACAGAGATGGCGACAAACAGGTATAAAATAAATACGTTTAAAAATGTGAGGAAATTAACCGGTTGCCTTAAAATTATTAAGTATAGAAACTTCATGGCAGAGTGAAGTTCATGTGAAAAATATCCTGGCTCTTCCAAGCTTTATATTGTCAGTAAATGGAGGATATTTTGAAACCCCAAAAAGTGCATCCATCCATGATAAAAGTAAACCCATACAGCTCCAATGGGCTAATAAAAGCCTTATGAAGCGAAGCGTTTTTGTAAGAAAAATATCTATATTTATAACTTTATAAACTAAAATAATTAGCTTCCGACAGACAGTCGTACGCATCATTTTACGGCGAATTAACAAACTTGACCTGACGCACGACGCATTAATGAATGCGGAAGCGCAGAGCAAAACAGAACACCGGTCATGAATTAGAAGTCTAAAATGAGGATTGTTTTTAAAGAAATGTCAGAGGAGTTTGTTGCCCAGCTATATTTGTTTGAACCGTTAGAGGCGTCAAAGCTTCAAGTGTTACTCTTTTGGCGTAAGTCGACTTGCGTAGGAAGTATGGGAAATATGGATATTTTTCTTACACAAACACATCGCTCTGCTTCAGAAGTCCTTTATTAACCCCATGTAGCAAAATGGATTACTTTTTTCATGGATGGATGCACTTTTTTTGGCTTCAAAATATCATCCTATTGGTCTCCACCATGGCCACCCGAAGGGGAGTCTCCACCCTCCCCACCCTGCCGCCCCTATTTGATGTTTATACGACATGGTGACACTCCTTTTCGAGGAGGGTCGTAATGTTATAGTTATGTCTGTCCTGTATCTGTTTTCCTGAGTTTCCCCCCTGTCATAGTGTTTTTAGTTTAGTCCTGTCAGTTTTCCCGCTCCTTGTTAGTGTTCAGTTCATTCACCTGTGTTTAGTTAATTTGCCCCGGCGGTGCCTTGTTTCTTGATCAAAGTTGACTGAGTATAGAGAGTAAGAAATAAAACTTAAGCGAGATTATGTACAAATAAAAAGAAAACTGACATATTTAGAAGCAGAGAGACCCACAATGTCTATAAAATGGTCGATGTTAAAGGTCAACAAGTGCTTCATCCATCTTAGTTAACTGAATCAAAGGATGAAAGATAACAGAATGGGAGAAAATATGAATAGATAGGGCACCTGAAAGACTGACGAGGCTTATCTGGATGGTAAAATGAGGATGAGTTTGTAGTTTAGTGAAAGACAGCGCCTGCCATCAAATTATAGCACACATTAAGTTTTGGGATGGGCCAAACAATTGGCCCTTCACTTCTCTTTTCCAATGTAAATTTAATTTAGAGACAATGTTGATTTAATCTCTGCTTAGTACAGCATGACAGAGCAATAATGAAACAATCAAATAAAGAGAGGAACTTGAAAAGAAATGACGGCACTTTATAAACGGCGTTCTTCCTTATCTAACCACATAATTGTAGGTTATGACAGACATTCACATAAACTGTTTTCTTTTGAAACTGCATGCCAAAAAGACCGCACAGCATCAGAATTCCTACCTCCAGACCCAGAGATAATCACAGATAATTAGAGAAAATTTCTGTTTACAGGCTAATTCTATCACACCAGAAAAATTTAGGTCAGCTTTCTCAACACACCCTCACACAGTTGTTCCTGTGTAAAGCTGAGAGGCCTGTGAGAGGAAGAAGCGGTTTACTTCCATCATCACATGCGTCCTCAGCTCTGAGGAGCCGACGATAAGAGTTCTGCGAGCAGTCTGCGGTCCTCGAGCAATATATGGTCTCCTAGGACCTGAAGCCCAAACATCAAGAAAGTGTTGAGTTGCTGAAGTGTGATTTGTACTGGAAAAATGAGACTGTTCCACTTTTCTTTTCTTTCTTTTTTTTGGGTAATTTCTGCACCACTAGCTGCACCAAAATAACTATAGAGCTGACAATTGTCTGTGGAAGGTTTGAGTGTGTTGACCATGGAAAAGTTACACAATTCAAGGGTGTTGCTGCTACTTTAAACAGTGATGCCTGACAACTAACTTAAAACAAATACTAATATTACTGAAAAAAGAATGGAGCTTTACTAAAACGTTTTATGACTTCAGAAGCAGGCCTAACAAAAAATAAATAATATTGATAATAAATACATTTAAAATGAAGGTAACCTTTACAATCCATTAGCGTTAAACATGAAAATACCGCTGGATAGCAATAATAATAGATTTTGCTGAGAAATTAAATTGTTGAATTATTTATTTAACTATACAAGTTTATTTCACACCAGTTTAGTTTAACACTAAAACTTTGGCAGTTCTAAAATAATAAAGTTATGGATCCTTTTCATATTTCCAGGGTTTTCCGAAGCAGAAGTTATCGTAGTTTGGAGAAATTCTATAGTGGTGAATAACTGCAACAAATATAATTTGTGAGTTTCCATTTCCTCCAATAGCACAAGAAAAAAAATCTATATGTCTACAACTTTACAAAATAGGGAAATAATTATTACAATTGGTTACATTTAACAGAAAAGAGAAGGATGTCAACTACTTTTCTGCAATTAATGCCAAAGTATCACTCAGTTTGTTGTCAGATGTCATAAATGCACAGTTAATAAAAAAAAAAAAATGAAAATGTAAAAATCTTTGCTATTTGAAATGTTAATAACTGGAAAAGCGTCATATTCTGTGAACAAGGTCCATAATAACGATAAAACAAATAGAAAAAAAATAAAAAGAAAGACAACTATGAAAAATAACAAAATGAGAAAATATATAAACATTTTTAAATAGAACACCTGAAAATAAAATATTAAACACAATGCAATAATAATAAAAATTTGGTCTATAATAGTCTGGTACCGATAGATATAAGTGACCACTAGCCTACTATTGATTATTTCTAAAATACTACCACCACCCCAAACTCATGCCATTGGTTGAGCCTAATGTTTAGAAAGCACCATGGAGCCATAGTGTTCAGAGTTTGTTTGTGTGCGTGTTTTTATTTTCATTTTAGACCAAACGTAAAATCAATGAAAAAGTATTTTAAGAAAAGTTCCTTTTGATATTAGATTGCTGAGTCCATCCGAGTCCATGAAGTCTGAGTGTAAATGAAATGACGATGACATATGACAAGCTCACTAGCCAATTCACCCCAATTCAATTTCTGTATCTCGCTCAATTCGCCACACATGGACACGTTGTTTTTGCCAAGACATGTTATCCAATTATCTAGTGGAGGTCGGCAGGCAAGTCAGAAATTGTGTTCGCAAAACATCAAAGATGGTTTTTGTAACCTTGCCTTGTCAGGTTTCATAACCTTGTATGTTTCAAGTTCACTAGAAGGATTTTAATGGATGGATTTTGCACATGTCCCAAATCTCCAACGCAGCTGCAAAAAAAAACACACAGGCTCTTTTATCCAGCTGTTGAGGAGCTTTAACGAATACTCGATGGACTTACGCTTCACAGTGCTTTTGTGAGTGTTTTTACTGTCACAAACCAGGCGATAAAACAACAAGTGTTGCTGAAGAGCCCTTCCATGACTTCACAGGATGGACAGAAAGAGATTTCAGGAATCATTTGGCGGCTGAGACCGTTGATTGAGACCGTAAGGGCTGGTTAGCTGATTAAAAACCCCTGATCTCCACCAGCCAAACTTACACAACGTGTAACTTCAATTACATGACTTGACTTGCCAGCGCCAGAGATGATATCGATCCAAATGCATACTTCAGGATGTTTTCACAGCCTCAGATGCTTCTGCTGTTCAAAAGCCAGCTGTGGGATGGATATATAACACCCTCATAATAGCTGTGTGTGACAACATTCTCTTTCAGTCATGTAATTTAATTAGTAATCTTGACGACTGCCTGTCACAGTAAACAGAGGACAAGAGGGAAAATGTGTTTATTATGGAAGGTTGGTTATATTTGGAAAAGTTCCCTCGTTGCTTTTTCTGGACTGATTTAAATCATGTATACAGACATATCAGGGTGATTAGCAGATGAGAAAAGTAGAACACCGAAATGAAACAAATTCAAATCTGTTCCATTATGTGAACGTGGCCAATTTTCTCTGTCTTTTTTCTTTTACTCTACAGGATTTGTCAGGAGACGAACTCAAACATCTTTTTTAATTTTCACTTGGGCTGGCTGTGAGAGCTGGTATAATTATTTCTCGGGTCTTTTTTTTTTCTAACGAATTTCTCTCATTGTTCAGCAGAAGGTCAAGTCCTTGTCTCTCTGTCGCCATCCGGGCACAGAACGCTCTGAGGGCACGGCTCATCTTCCCCCCGCTGAGGTGCTCGGAGGGCGAGCAGGTGCCCCTTTAATCTGCCAACTGCAGGCTCTTTAGTCATAATGGGTTTACAATAGTCATTTTGGATGAAGAGACTATTGGAGGAGGGATGTCGCACATGTGACCTGATATCCATGAAGAATGAACCATCTGCTGTGCTTCAAGACAAGACCGAAGGAATGAGATACTGAAGAGAGGAACACACAAGATGTCTGTCTAGCGGAAAAAAACATCCTACATAGTATTATATATTATTATTCGTCCTTTATGGACCTGCTCGGGTCACATTCGGGTCATGTTACAGCCCAAAATCCAAATAAAATTGGGAACATTTTTACACTCTAAAAAAAAGCTGCTATCTTAAGGTACATTAAACTGACTTCAAAAAGTGAGTTGAATCTTGTGTAACAAAAAAAGTTCAAAATGACTTATTTTAAAGCAATGTATAAACATAATTTTCATATCGTACACTAAAAAAAAGGTAGTGTTTACTTGAAAAAAAGCTAGGCAACTTTTTCACTCAGAAAATGCTAAATTTACAAAGATTTGCCAAGTAAAAACCTAATCATATTTATCAGTAGCTTTAATTAGAAATCTTTAG
This sequence comes from Pimephales promelas, assembly GCF_988280905.1. Taxonomy (NCBI): domain Eukaryota; kingdom Metazoa; phylum Chordata; class Actinopteri; order Cypriniformes; family Leuciscidae; genus Pimephales; species Pimephales promelas. Next base: position 8,820,263 of record NC_142791.1, read on the forward strand.
GTTAAATTTACTTGTAATATGGAATTAACTAAGTAAACTTTACAGAAAATAAATAATGTTAACTTGGCTAGTAAAATGTTGATTAATATCGATTTAGTTGAAATTTCCTTTGGCTCCTTGTGCTTTACTTAGATCATCTAAGTATATTACATCATGTCAGATGTTAATCAACATGCAAATGCTCATCATGTGAATGAAGACAATACACAACGGCGGTAACATTTGATGGATCGTTTTTGTGTTTGAATGTGTCGTTTTGAGCAAAAAATGTACTCGAAATGTCACAAAATGGCAAGTTAATATACTGACAACAAAAATCAATGATAAAACAGTGTAAATACAGCTGGAAACCAGTGAAAAATGAACCACATTAATTATTCAAGGTCCAGTGCATGATGGGAACCCCAGCATCAGAAAAGTTGAGTAATTTTTACTTAATTTTATTGAGTTGATATTTACACTTTCATTTCTACTCGCTTGAATTAAGTACTGATATGGAATTTACTTAGTTTTTTTAATTCTTGCCTGAACTAACTTTTTAATGTAAATTACATTGTTGTTTTTTCAGTAGTATTTACTTCACCAAAAAATATTTTTTTTACAGTGCATTGGTCATATAATTGTATTTTTAAAATGATGCATCTTTTAGGAGAATTTAATAATTTAGAAATTATTTACTTTACACAACTTACTCCATCCAATTCATATTCCCGTAATGTGAACTATCATTACCAACATGCAATTATTTAGTAGTAAATACAGTAGCGAATGTGAGGTATTTACAGTTACAAATGTCTTACCATCTTTCATGTATTTTTCCATTTATAATTTTAATGAGTAAAACATTTGATATACATTACGGTACTGACTATAATTTATATGTACCTATATATAGGCCTATATATATATATATATATATATATATATATATATATATATATATATATATATATATATATATACACCTTTATTTATAGGCATATATAATCTCAAATGCCACAATGTATCTTACAGTTGGCTTCATTTCCTTTCCAGATTAAATCTGACCTGGACATGCTTTTGTAATTCTTACCCTTATTATAGTGCATTTAGTGCATTTATTAACAAAGTAGTGATGAAACTACAATGCAACTAGTACAAAAATACATATATTTGATATATGATATATTTTGCACAGTTATTTTGGTGTCAAATGAATATTTATTTTTAGATTTAATATCATATGTATATTGTTTCCCACTGTGGAAACAGTTAACAATGTCAAATAAACATGAAACACCAGGGGTGAGAACAGGTAATGACATTTCTGAAATGACACCATTAGCCCTGTTTTCTCACCGAGTTTAAAGTTATTAACATTTGAGTAAAAACAGAGAAGGAGGGCACGGAAAGAAAGAAGAGAGCGCAGGAGGGAGGGAATGGGAGTGAGTGCTCTGTATTTAATTGCTTTTATTCAGGTCATCAGATGGGTGAACTACGTGACAACTGTACAGTAGATGTGTAATTAGATAGGAGGAACAGAGGAGGAGAGGAGCAGAGAGAAGGGACAGCGACAGACGGAGAGGTCACACAAAGGTTACTTAAGAACAGTGATCAATCCCACCCACTAACACACAGGCACAAGAACCTCAGGCTGCAGCCGCATTAGCGTTGCAGATGCACATCAAACGGACTTTGATTTATTAAGGCAGTGGTTAGATTGAGGTCCTCAGAACCAATGATTGACCACATTTAATTCGGATTTTCTCTTACACACTTACTATTTTGAATTAGATGTATGCTGTGTCTAATCTCAGACTGTATCCTTCACACTGCAACTGTTCCTCAGCTGTTGGACCCTATATGATGTGTAATTATGACTGAAACATTTCTGCAGAGGGATAAGAAGGCAGTCTGTGCTGTGTAAGTGTAAATGTATGCAACACTATTTTCTTTTGATTTTAGGATGATGCGTGGCCTGGATATGCTTTATACCAGATTCACCCTGTTGATACTATGCATAAATATAGGCAGAGCAATGATGAAACTACAGTGCAACTATAAGGAAATTATATATAATACATACATATATTACGTTCATCTGTCTCCTACTTTGTAATTGACTTTTGAAACAATTGGGTTCTATTTAAAATCCTTGTGAAACAATGCTCTACTCAACAAAAATGTTTGAAACAGTAGGCCTACTATACATAGAAGCCACATTATATGTAAATATTTTTAAATATGAATTACTTATCGACACTAAAGCATGTTATATTATATTATAATGATGTCTTAATGAGTGAGCCAATGAATGATTCATCCACATACATAACTCATCATCTGCAATGCACCTCATAGCACCTGAAGTGGTTTGCGTGATTGGATTTAAATACGGGCGCCGCCCCGATGCTCTTGCGTCGTAATATTATTTTAGCGCGCGCGTGCCATCTGCTCATCTGCTAGTATATCCTCGAGCTCTACATCCAAACCCCAGGCCACAGATTCCAACGAGTCCTCGGCAGCGCGATGGGGGGAACGAATGACTCCTCCTCAAAATACGGGAGCCGAGAGCAGAGGGTTTTGAGAAGCAGGTTGTCACAAAGCTAGCATTTAGGCAAGCCTAAAACAGCCTCGCGCATGTGAAAAACCTATACATTTAACACACTTATTGTGAGGGTCGTCGTTCAACATAAAGCAAACACATGGTGGTGGGCAACGACAAAACTCCATGGCACTTCACCGCAATGAGAACTGAGTTCCACTATTCGCAGTCGCTGAAGTGCAGATGAAGAATGCTGATGATAAATTCGAATTATTTGGGCCAGAAAGACCAAGAACGAAGTTCTTAAAATGGCTGCTTCATGAAGGCAGAGAAATCTGAGGTGGAGATTGCGCGTGTGTGCCCAATATAATATTACGACAAGAGCGTCGGGCGGCGCCACGCAATCAGCCAATGAATTGGCGTGATTCGGGGCTTCAGACAATCGGCACACCTAGAGGGCGTTCCCACTGCGTCTTAAGCTATACTAACGCTATCTCACGACCAATTTGTACGAATTCGTACGAGTGATTAAAAAGTGGCGAATTCGTACTAATTCATACGACCTCACTCATACGAATTCGTACATTTGTCTAAACCCACGTGATGGGTAGGTTTAGGGGCAGGGTCAGGGGTAGGTCATTCGTACGAATTCATACGAATTGGCCAATTCGTAAAATATGCACTTTTTAGCAAAAATCGAGGTTTAGGGGCGGGGTCAGGGGTAGGTCATTCGTACGAATTCATACGAATTGGCCAATTCGTAAAATATTTATGATTTAGCAAAAATTAGCCACCTCGTAAAATTCGTACGAATTCCCGTGAGATCAGGTTGTGCAGTGTTGAGTGAACCTATGAAAGCGAACAGAAATCTCAAACCTTTATGTTTTTAAAATACACATTTAATTACCAATAAAATTTAACAATGTCTTAGAGTTATTTTTGAGTCTGTTTAGCACTTTGCAACAACACAACCTTCTGCAGAGACTTTCAGCATGTTTCCTAAAACAAAGTCTGACGTTTACGTTTTAAATGGAATTAGAAAGTCAATAAACCACATGAAATCCGTTTCTGTTCTAGTTAATTACCTTAATCTGTGTATTTAATCCTCTAATCCCTCTCAGTTCTTGGTGCAGTCTTATTAAGGTTAAATGTTTATTAAAAATACTTTTGTAATTCATTCTGATTCATGCATTCTGATTGTTTATCTGCATGAGATCAATTTTGTTTCTTTCTTAAAAATCTGTTTAAACTTTTTTCCAGGTATTACGTCCACATAAAGAATTGCAAATTCTATGCATACTGTATCTATATTCTTCAAAAATAGTGTTGTGTTGAACATATGTGCCTGTCTGTTTGTTGTCAGCTCTGAGTAACCACAAATGTGTTAGATGAATCTTGGCACAATCTAGCAGGGAAAAAAACCTGAGTGGGTTCCGGGTATCATCACAATCTTCTAGTAAATGGATTTGCACATGATGCCGCTAAACCTCAGCGAGTCAAAGGAGATGCACTGCTCAAACATACCGTGACATATTTACATCTTGCCAATTAATAATCCAAGACTGCAGACATGTGTTTGCAGATTCCTCCGTGTTTGGTTTAGAGATACAAAAGATTAATAATGATGAAGCTCTGTGTCAAGAGACGACCACAGGCACAGACAGATGAACACGTCTCCACTTGAGATGTGAGGAAAGAGAGGGAGGAATCGAATAAGAACGGCTGATCAGAACTGAAGACAGAAGTGGTTTCAGGACCACTGCAGTATCACTGCCAAGAACAGCAGCAGATGCTTGTGAACACCAGAGCAGTCTGGATGCTTGAACTCCACCTAACCTTGAACACACACCCTAGTCTCTGGGCAGACACATAAAGCCCGGGTTTAAAAGTGCTCCAGTTGACCACAAATCAAGCCTGGGTGGAGGGAGGTCACAGTTGCGCGGTGAGAACTGTCAGTGAGTGGTGAGTCCCTGCTTGACTTTACGACCTTCTCTTTTCATGAAGTCACAAGCACCTTAGAGCCCTAACTACACAGCCCTGCCTGCATTCAGGAGACAAAAATAACCACTCGTCCAATTCACGGTCACTCTCCAAGATAATTAAAATGTTCATATGAGAGCACTCAAAAAGCAAGCATAATTCAACCAAAACAATAAGGCACCACATTGGTTGGCAGATATGAGAGCTGCGTGTTTGTTTATGAGCGTTTTGAAGTGTATTTCAATAACACTGCCTCAGGATATATGCCAATATTTTAGTTGGCCAAATTTATTTTTTGTCTTGGTGAACCTCATGAAAAAATGGTCAGTTTGTATTTCACTCCCAAACCATAAAAAAAAAAAAAAAAAAATCAACAAATATATAAATATAAAATCTAAAATGTTATATTATTTGAAAATCCTTCAGTCTGAATTTAAAATGCATGTAAAATAAATTTTTGTACAGGTACTATGAGACAAATAATCCTAGTGTTCTTAATAAAATAAATATGCATTTTTAAATAATACATGTATATACATTAAAATTATGTATAGTGCATGATAGATAGTCTTGATTTTCTTCATCACATGAGAAAAGTTTATTTTTAGTTTTGATTTTGGGGTGCATAATGGCCTAAATACGTCTTGACAGGTTTTGTTTTATTAATTTTTTTTAGATTTACTTGTCTAGTCTAAATACATTCAAAACTTTCAAAAATGCACCAAAAGTTCATATCTGACAGAAAACAGCCATAAACTAAATTGAGTAAATTGTGACAGTTTCTAATGATGGACAGTTGTCTCGGTCAGGTGAGGTGGCCACAAGGGGATTAGATGCCCTTTCATCCGCAAATAAATGTCTTAAATGTGGGGAAAGCTATCCGAGTTCTTTACTTTAATCGTTATTTAAATCCCCCTCTGACCCGGAGGGGGAAAGAGGCTTTGACCTTGTCATAACCTCCCTAACATTCTGTTAGTTTTGAGTTCCACTCCTATATGCTGTTGACCCAACCGGATATTTGGGCAATAGCAAAGAAAACTGCGCATAGCAAACTAAAGTGGAATTCCTTAATGAGCTACAAAACTGGAGAGAAAGAGCGGGAGATCAGAAGCATTTGTTTGGCTGTTCTGATTCTTTTATATGATTGCTGTTTACAGAACTGACTCAAGTTCACTGCTGTAATCTGACGATCTTTCCAGCCAAGGTTTACTTTCATTGCTGATTATATGTTTTATCCCCCCAGAGATGTCTGTTGTGGTGTTGTTTCTCTGTTCTTTATGAAGGTGACTGGAAAAACAGATGTGTAAGGCACTCACTGCTCTGAGGAAGGACACTGCAGTATCGTCATATTCTCCTGAGACCTTGCCAAACAGTTTCCATTTACATATTTTTTTTTACACTGTTTGTAGCACACAAAACATTACACAGTAATGTGTTTTTGATAATTATTCATATTTACTCATTAAAACTTTACAATATATAATACTTCTTTAAAATCTAACATTGTTCTTACTAAGAATTTTTTTTGTCAACTTTACTTAATGTCCAATAATTTGTTGAACTTACTTAAAATTTCGTAGTAATCTGTACTGTTTGCATGCTATGCCTTTTTTACTCAGAAAAACTGTGTAAACATTACTTGACTGGTTTGAGTACCATTTTAGTAGCCAAAAATAGAAAAACAAAGCAATTAATTTATTCATGCCGCAATAAACTCTGGGAGTACACTTCCTCAGATCACAGAATTAAGTTGACGAAACTTAAATGGATTAAGAATAACTTGATGCAATTATGTTATGCTTAATTAATGAAATTAAGGCAACGAGTTTCCATAATAAAATTAAGTAAACTGAACTATTTTTTACAGTGTATGTTAGAGAGCTACTTGTGGCAATTTATCTGTTCAATAAAATACCTTACTCATCTCTGTTGAGTAATACAAATTTTACAACATTTCAAATCCCTCAGTTCTCTTCATCTCCGAAAAGCCAAACCAAAGTTGATTCTGGTTTTATTACGAGTACCGATTTATCATTTAAATTTTGGACAAAAAGGTTACATAGGCCCACCTTTAACATTATCCACCAGCCTTCATGGAAAAGTCATTTCAGAGCGAGAGAAATTTAGATTGCCATGACAACAACAATTGTGGTGCTGATGCAGAAGAAACCAAAGACTTCAACCTCAGTGTTACCTAAACAAATGTAGCCTATATACAGTATTTGTTTTCTTGATAGTTCCTTTTGGTATATCACATCATTATTACAACATATATAGTGGGGTCTGAATTGTCCACATTGAAAATCTTGGATTTAAGCTTCTAAAGTCTAAAGTTTTTTTATCATAATTGAAAAAAGTTTTTACATAATGTTTTTATTATACTTTGATGATGTTTCTATATATTGTTACATTTACATTTTTTCACTCAAATGACGATAATACCATTTGTGGATTTTTTTTTTTTTTCATTTCTAGAAACATTGTAACTATTAGTGTCAGACTTTTGGACCATTCAATTAATATTATAGTGCTGTTATTTTCTTAACTAAAAAACAAAACAAAATAGTATATAGCCTACTAAACAGTATAAAAATAATACACTCTAAAAAAAATGCTGGGTTGTTTTAACCAAATTTTGGGTCAAATATGGACAAACCCAGCTGTTGGGTTAAATTTATTAAATGCATTTTTAATCCAACATTTAAAATTGGGTTAAAACAACCCAGCATTTTTTTTAGAGTGTACACCGCAAAAAGTTGCTGCCTTAAACTTAAGTACAATAAACTTGGAGGTTTAAGTAATTTCAACTAAAGTGACATTAAACTTATTTTTTTTTTAAATGAGTTGAATCTTGTATAACTTCTAAAGCTGAAAACTGCTTAACTTATTTTAATTAGGTAAAGCAATGTAAAAACAAATGTCATAACGTATTGATCATCTATTTTTTTAAAGTGTACTACAAGAACACTGATATTATCATAGGGGTCACATGCACCCAAATATCTGAAATCACAAAAAGCCCAATATGTCCTCTTCTGGATGAACCAAGGCTCAATCCTCTGAGATATTAATATATATATATATATATATATATATATATATATATATATATATATAAAATAAGTAGACAAAAATTAAATGGAAGGGACTCATAATATCAGTAGTAGATCAATTCATATCCACCTCTCTATCCGTTTAGTAGTCTTTACAATGGCTCATTTCTAATGGACTGCCTGTGTTGTCCAATCATCTACTTCATTACTCATCTGTTTCTCATATTTGCATTCTCTTTCTCATCCACTCTCTCATCTCTCTTTTATAGGCCAGCCAGGACCTTTTCTATTTCAAAGTCCATTTTTCAAACACTTCAACAAGCCTTTCATCTCAATGTTTTTCCCTCATATAGAGAGACTGAGAGCGAGATGAGGAGCAGCTCATCTGGAGAATGCAGAGAACAATCTCACTCTTCATCTTCAAGAACCACCAGCCTCTGTATGCACAAACATCTTTACCAAGCACTGGATCAGGTACGACATATCTCACTCTTACGCTCTCGGCCTCTCTCCCGTCTTTTCTCTCGTTCTGTTCTAGAAGATGAAAGGCGGTTGAAATGTTCATAGGCTTCACAAAGTGCTTGCGGTCCATACGGTGCTAAAGCATCACCTTATGCGTTCAACACACACACACTTTACTTCAGAATTCAGTCTGGGTACCTTTCAAAGTCAGGAATGTTTGTAGGTTTATGTGCGTGGGTGTTTATTTGTTGTGTTGTGTTTCTATAATGTTCAAACTGAGATGATCCTGCTGAACGCTGTCGTTCCAGGAAGTTTAAATAGTTCATGTTAAATAAAAGACGGAGATTGACGAATAAGTAAACAACACCAACACGAGCCTGAGAAAGGTGTAAAGATGTGTTTATTCACTTTCCTATACTGCTACAAGAAAAGACCAAGCTCACTCAGCGGCCATCTTGAAAACGTCTAGGCAGTTTTTTCCCCCTATATGGATAAGTAATAGGCATATAAATACAGAATCCAAAGATTAGTTTGGTCAAGATTACATTTCAAGATATTATATCTCACTCTAAAAAATGCTGGGTTGTTTTAACCCAATTTTGGGTAAAACATGGACAAACCCAGCCATTAGGTTCAATTTTTTTTATTACATTTTTAACCCAACGTTTGGGTTTGTCTGTATTTTACCCAAAATTGGGTTAAACCAACCCAGCATTTTTTTAGAGTGTGGCAATTTTGCTCCTTTAGCTCAAATCATGCTAAAATAATAATAATAATTTTTTTTTTTCAGGCTGGTCCTTCATTATGTAAAGCAAGTAAACAGTATTTTAAAAAGAGTATTTTTTTTCCAAATACAGATTAAAAGAAAAGAATATATTTAAGTGTGAACTGAATGGATCGTTATTGGACACTTAATCTCAATGTTCACATTACAAAGTGCGTTTCATATTTCATACTTTTATTGTTTTTAAAATATGGCTAAAATGTACTGTTGAAACTGGCAAAGCATTTTATGTCATATATTTAAATATATTTGCATCGTCACATTTTATGAAGTTGCAATTTAGTACATTTAAATAGGCTATTAAATAATATGAAATAACAGTTAAAAATAATCAAGAGCCCTTTGGTATGTTAGTCAACATTAAAATAATACAATAGTATAGTACTTACAACAAAAAATGATTTAAAATGTACTTTAAGTTCACTCAAGTAGCCATTTATTTCATTAATACAATAATATCTAAGTGCAATGTTACAAATATACTTTCAAGATTTAAAGTTCACAAGACGTATTCAATACAATTGAGCTGCTAAGGCACATTCACTCTCAGGAGTAAACAACCTTTAACAAGACCATAATAAGGAGTTGAAATAAATGTATGTACGACCCATAGAAACCCATCATTTTCAACCACTACCACAGAGTGATTTATGAACTATAGACTGACATGGCTTATGAATAGTATTGTATAAAGACGAAGAAGTTACATGACATTAGCCAGAGCTATTTTAATTGCCTACGTGTCCTTTCTCTTCTCTCCTTCCACTCACATGGTATACTGGAACACAACATTTGAACACTTTGACAAGGTTTGTGTATAACAAACAGCAGCTGGACCTATTGAAGCTGGCAGACGGGCAGGTAGACCGGTTTACAAACCAGACAGGTGCACCGTTGTGATCAAACAATGCTTCTGTTTAGTTCTATTCAGCTGTATCTAAGCAATGAATTTGGAAACGGTTTCGACATGAATTTTCTTGTAGAACGACGGCTTGACACATTGTCATTGTAATTTGAAATGCAATAAAATGCCAAAACAAACAATAATCACAACGGATGTTTTATCTGTTCTCAGGGGGGAAAGGCGACAGCGGTGACACTCCGGGTTTTTACCGTGGTTTAACCCCAACAATCTGTTTTGCATCATGCCTGCCTAACATTGACAAGCTGACAAGCTGACAAATCCTTAATACAATTCAAGCGATGAATTGACATGAAAATGATCTTAATGTTTTGATCCCAGTAAAAGACCCAGGAGAAAATAATAGATTTCTGTAAAGCCGAACCAAGACTTGGTGGGATGAGCATGTTGTACACACTGTTCTCTGTCAAACCCAAAGGTTAATTAACTCCAGGCAGTAAAAATGACGTTTCTTAACACGGAAACCGTCCTTTTTTTGTTCTAATGCTGCTTCCAGTAAAGCCACCACAGAGAAATCAGAAGGAGAAAATATAATAATAATAAAAAAAAATGTTAATTAAAGACAGATAAAGAATCAGAAGTTCTCCATATTTCCACAACAAGCCTCTCTAAAGGTGTACATTATTAGCGCTAATGGACCGAGGGCAGTTGAACCTTCCTTGTGATTAGGATTTGGGGTTTCGCGCCGTCTTAATAGTTTACGGAAAACTAATTAAAAACACAATAATTACGGGAGCCCTGGGCTCCTTTACAGACAGAAATAAATAGCGTCGTGTTTGGGAAACTGTGCCTGTGCTAAAGGTGAAAGTGTTTTTGTGTGCAGTGAAGCGTGTCGAAGAGATTGAATAAGTGTTTTGTTCAGGCAGATGAGATAACTAAGCAGTGAAGAAAGACTGTCTACATCTTAGTCTCTTTTTCCTCTTTCTTCTCTATCTCAATTTTCTTTATTTGTCATTTTTTATACAGACATTAAAAAAAATAATTCTTGCTGGATAAACTGCTAGGGATTCGCAATTTCGCATATTCTGTTGGATAGAGATAAGTCGATTTTCATTTTTATGTAATTCGGTACCATTTAATCTACATAAATTAAAACTAAAACAATAAAAATAAAATCAGTCATTTTAAAGGCTATAAGTAAATTTAGGCAACCCAACTGTATAATGTACAGTAAATAAATATTTTGAAAATTTAACAGTGTTGGGGTAACAAATCTCAAGTAACGCGTTTCGTAATCAGATTACTTTTTTCATGTAATGAGTAAAGCTATGCAAAGTTACTTTGTTTTCACATTTATTGACGGACATCTCTTCTGTCCCCATTTTGAGAGAAAGGGAGGGTGGGATCTTATGCTTTCAAAGCTAATGTGTTTTTGCTAGCCTCTTCGAAGTTGCCTACTCTAACTTTAATCTTCATTGCTAACACAAAGCTATAGGATTAGCTTTAGCTATGTGCAAATGTGCTGCAAATACTCACAATGCAACCAAATACAGAAACGCGCTGCAAATTGCACAGACCAAAACAGAACAGCGCAGTCTCATCCCAATACGTCATACAACTGCTTTTGACCATACGTCAACATCCGCCGTTTTAGGGTACCCTTTAATGTCGGTTAGATGACACTATCTAATCCTAACCCTACCCCAGACTTAAACCTACCCACGTCACCTAATTGACGTTAAGGGTAAAGCGTAGGTTGGATGACACCCCAAGATCGTCATCTAACTGACGTTAAAGGGTACCCTAAAACGTCGACGTATGGTCAAAAGCATCAGTTAGTTGACGTCTTGGGATGAGACTGTGTTAAACAGAAATGTTTCAAAGGGACCCCAACAAGTGACGAACCTGTCTGGGACATGTTTATTGTTCAGTGTCTATTTATCAATGGTAATTTTTTGTCTATTTTAACCTGATTGTATGTGATTTGTGAGTTTTTGCAGCTCGCTGCTGTCAAACTGATGAAGATATTTTCTTAATTTGCTGGTGTGTTTTCTATTTGCAGTTGAGCTCTCACAGCCTCTACTTGACAGTGCACATCCTTACTTTCATTGAATGGAAAATGGAGCATGATCATTCCACCAAACATTTCTTTCTTTCTTTTTTTTTTTTGTTCCATAGAAGAAAGAAAATCTTATGGATTTGGGTTTGGTTGAAAACCGAATCATAAATGCCAGATTTGAAACAAAAAAATGGCAAGATTTCAAAAAGAGCAATCTGCAATTTACTGCAGAAAAACCAACAACAACACAATCTTCAATTTCTTCTCTCTCTCTCTCTGTGTGTGTGTCCATGTGTATTTAAGCAGGGCCAGCAGGTTTTGTAGTTTATTGATCTGATCATTCTGCCAGGGAATTACTGTCTTGATTTGAGAGTGTGTGCGTTGTTGTACGTGCGTTGGTATGGCAGAGCAAATATTGACATTCATCTCTCCAGCAACATTTTTCCCGGGGGCCACTTTATTTGGCCAGAGAAAGTCACCACAAATAAATGAAAGCTGACTCTCTAAAAGCTTGCGCTAAATGAACTATTTTTTTCTCCCTATTGTTCACACCACCTTCTCACGCTTCCCCACCTCCCTCCCCTCCATCCGTGAGAAATCTCAAGCCTTTTCCTCTGAGGTAAATAATGACATAATACAGCCAGATAAAGGCGGAGAAATAATGAAATAGCAAATTGCCATTTTTTTCTCTTTTATATGCCATTCTCTGTTTGACTTGATGAGTTCAGGGGTAAGAGAGTTGCTATCTGCAGCAGAGTACACACCACGAGTTTGTCCCTGTCAGTTTTATCACTGTTTTGACAGGAGTGACATTAGTAAAGACAGAGACATGAATGTGTGAGTTTTACAAGGGCCTAGCAAAAAACAGACAGCTTGAAGCACAGTAACCAAGACAGATGTAAACTCCACAGTTACAAAGCCCTGCAGCAAAAAAACAAAGAACAAAACCCATCCTAAACCAGCCTGAGTTTGAGCCAAATGGGTTAAGCTAGTCTGTTTTGACTGGAAGACCAGCTGGTCATGATTTTGCAATGGCAGTCCTCAATCTATAGCCATTATTCATGTACACAAGCTTACACTTCACATACGTATAAACTGTCACTCACGAGGGGGGTGTTAAGCTCCTAACTTCTCCAATTGAAGCACAATTAATCTTCTGGAGTTTCTCTCAGATTTAAAGGTTACGTTTTTTTAATGGTTAACGTATTTCTGAATTTCAGTTATTTAAGGAATCATTTTTTTTTGTATTTCGAGAACAAAGAGGCAAGAACTGAGAGGTAGACTGGATTTCATAAAAAACAGAGAAGTATAAAGAATGACTTGAATAGCATTTAGTAGTTCAGAGTCTATTGTGAACTCCTAGTGATTAAATATGCTTTAATCTGTCAAGCATGTGATGTGAGAGCCCAGAATATACAAGCTCGCATGATTTAAAGTAAGCGGATGTAGTCTGAAGGGTCAACTGTTATATTAAAGAGCTCATATTATCATTTTAGGATTTCCACTTATAAAGTTATTTAAGTTTTTTTTTCTGTTGCTGCTGTGCCTTTAAACCTATAGGGTTCTTTTAACATGTGAATAGCACAACAATATTGCAATCCTTCAATAACCTCTTTGGATATACAGATATATGGATAACCTCAAGGATATGCATTGCTGTAGGTGCTGCACATGTTTTTTTTTTTTTTTTTCCAGTCCACAAACTGGCCATGTTTATATAGGGGTGTAAAGCAGTTTGGTAAGATTTCAGTACAGCAGGGGGGGAAATAAATCATTTTTTATTATTAAACTGTGGTTTACTGAACAAATTATGTCCGTCTGTAAATAAAATAAAGTCTGTAAATTTAGTTGCAACACACTGGTATTGTATGGTGCTATTGTAAATGGGAGAAGAGATTTGAAGTGCTTGCAGTTTTGTAGGGAAAATATGTTAGAAAATATTTTAGAATAAGGGTTGAATTATTGCACTCCCGTTCTAATTCGCTTTATCTATTTGAAGCGCATACACACGCCGACACTTGTCTGCAAAGTTAAATGTGGACTCAGGATAATTTAAACGTGGGCTCATGGATAATCTAAATGTGGATTCTGGATAAAGCTGTGGGGATAATCCTTTTTGTCAAATGGAAATACTTGTGGGAATTTGTAACATTTACAGGTAAGTATAGCCATGATAAGATGCACTGAGGAAAACGTCCAAAATGCATTAAGCAACACACACATCTGACAGGGAAAGCCATGTATGTATTGTTTAGGCTGAAATTCAGTTGTGATAATGGCCGCATCGTTTCCTACATGCACTGTAAGCGATCGACCAATCACAACAGATTAGGCCATCTGGCCAATCAGAGCAGAGCAGGCTTGCAGTAAGGAGGGATTTATAGACGGAATCTTCTGACCTTCGAATGAGGTGATGTGCAATGCATAATTTGAGAAAATGAAAGTGTTTTTTGACCTTTGATGCGTAGGAGACAACAAAAATTAGGAACCTTTAAAATAGTATTATAGGGGCACTTTATAATCACTGGCTTTCAGCAACAGCCATACTATACAATATATGTTTAATTATGGATACTTTTCAAACACCTCACTATGGATACTTTTCAAATCACTTCACTTTAAAAGCATTAATTAACCCACTGATGTCATATGGATTACTTTTATAATGGATGGATTCGCATTTTGGAGCAATACAAATTTGGGAACTATTCAATGCTTTTACAAAGCTGGCAAGAGGCAGGTTATTATCTAACATAACTTTGATTGTGTTCGGCTGAAAAAAAGAAAGTCATATACACAAAGGATGGCTTGAGGATGAGTAAATTATGGGATCATTTTAATTGGGTGAACAATATAAAGCACCACCCATGTTTAAGCCTTAGATCTTGTACTTATCCAGCATCAGCTGTGTCCTTCAATGTTTTTCAGAGGTGTTTGCAACATAGAAATATATTGATATAAATAAAATTGTCTCATCCTTTGGTTGGGGGACTTGTTTTTTCGTCCCACACACTGTGCTCGTTCAGTTCCCATGTGTACCAAACCAAAAAAAATGTTGGAATGAGTTTTGTGTACTGTTACACCTCAATTTTTTAGTAAATTTAACACTTACATTTTTAAGGATTATGCAAAGATTTAATTGTATGTGTCTATTTAAGAGCTGATGGACTTTACTATTTGACAACATTGGGAACTTTGCCTTAAGGATTGAAGCACAGAAAAGTGAGGCCTGGGATAATGCTAGAATAAGTGAAGGTCCTGCACCAAAGTGTCTTGTGTGCTTTCTTACCTAATCCTCTGAAACTAACCCTCTGCTCTTCATGATCTCATCCTTCATCACAACATCCCCGAATACCACTCTGTTCAAACAGATAACAGATTTTTGAATGGCTCCTAATTTAGTCAACAGCTTTGAAGGTCACCAACTCTTTGTTCAGCTGGTCTTTTTGGCAAGAGTCTCTAATAAACTTTAACCTTTGTGGATGAGAGCAACTACTTATGGAAATCAACGACAGACATGCTGTTGATAGGTTAAGAGAGATCATGTCTCAGAACACGGGAGCAACTCTTTCTGAAAGCCTTCGAGGTCAGGAAATACTCAAAGCTTTCACTGAGTGCAGCAGGGACAAATGAATAGGGGATCAGGGAAAGTGCCACTGAAAATGAAAAAAATGAATTTTTTTGGTAACATCACCAAATATGTATCTCTTTAGATATTGTTTTCAAGGCCAAGCTATGACCAAGACTCGCACAGAAAAACTTCAACAGACATATTTCTCTCCAAGAAGTATCGAGAGTGAGGAGTCACATGCCGTTTTGGCACCGGTCGGCCATGATGGTAGGAGGTACGCTACCATCTACAAATCTACAATTAAATTTCCTGTTTCTGTTTCAGCGATTTATTGCTTGACTTATTCACCTGGTCAGGATATAAATTTAAGCCAAACTTTTTTTTTTGTTTATTCATGAACAAAGCTGCATTAGTACAGTCTGATAGAGGAAAATATTATCTGATGTACAGTATTGTTGTTATTAAACATCTTAAAATGATGTGGTATTTGTAAGGGACTGTATTTATGAACCGATTTGTTTATATTAACATAAGTCTACTCGCTGTCGTATAACACTTCAATGAATGAGTTACAGTTTCGAGACTCTCATATGAGGCGAGGAATGCAGACTGGAAAAAAAAAAGAGTTGTTTGCTTTGCAGGGACTCAAACATTGAAAGAAATTCTGTAACTGTTCTCCTCTTTCTCCTGCCCTGATGGATGGACACACACACACACACACACACACACACACACACAGAGAGAGAGAGAGAGAGAGAGAGAGAGAGAGAGAGAGAGAGAGAGAGAGAGAGAGAGAGAGAGAGAGAGAGAGAGAGAGAGAGAGAGAGAGAGAGAGAGAGAGAGAGACTACCACCAGCATGCACTGACCAATTTTCTCTTTCAACAGACAGACAGAGACATTTGGTCTCCAAGGTAACCAATCATTTTGTCTATCTCGTTGCCAGGTGACTGGTTGTCATAGAATCCAGACATGTACATTTAGTATTTGATACAAATCTCCAGCTGTACTCTTTTTTTCTATCAGCGTCTCTCTCTATTTATCCTCTCTCCCATTCTCTTTCTCTCTTCATTTCATAATTTTACTGTTACTTTAAAGAATTTCATGACAAATGGCATAAAACCTATTTTCTAAAATTCAGAACTCTGTATCATAAATTTGCCCCTAGTTCTCCAACAAAACAAGTGCAGTCCCATCTCACTCCAGCAGTGGAACCTAAAGCAGTAAAAAGGCATCATGAATGGGAGGACAGACAACCTGGGACACAGTCAAATAGACAACAACTCCCTAAACCACCCCGAACACCTTAGTGACCGCCTAGCAACTCTCTAGACACCACCCCGAACACCTTAGCAACCGCCTAGCAACTCTCTAGACACCACCCCGAACACCTTAGCAACCGCCTAGCAACTCTCTAGACACTACCAGGAACATTCTACCACCTGCCTAACATGCCTCCTGCAACCCGAGTTCGGTTATTGGTTTGTGTTCATTACCAATCCTGTTCCCCTCTCTCCACCCTGCTTTCCATTCTGATCTCCACACTGTCCAATAAATTCATAAAACACCACAATTATAACTTAAAAGAATGACGGACAGACAGACAGATATATAGAGTCTGAATGTCTCAATAAAACATGGAAAACCCAACGTGTGTTGATGAAGGCATGTCTGCCCTTCAACTGACACAGTTTAGAGGAAACTGAGAGTAGTTGGGTAAATTTGGCTAATTCTGCTGATGTGCCGCGGGAGAGAAACACACTCCAGCTGACTGAACTGGGTTAGTATTAAATGTAGGACGATGTTCCAAACCAGAACCACCAGTCACACACACACACACAAAAAAAACGCTTTGCTAAATACAAATGACAGGTGGTGCCAGAGCGTCCGTGCCACACACTCTCTCTCACACAAACAAACATTAACAATCACCTACACCAAGCTGGCATAAACATACACAAACACACAAGACGCACAGCTAAACTTTCTTGGGATCCATGTACTGCTGATTGTCTGTCGTGTAAATATTTACCTTTACACTCACCAAATTCCCAGTTCCATTCATCTGGTCCACAATTTACCCTGCGCTCCTAATGTGGAAAGACACACAATCACACACACAGAATCTGTTTACCTCATCCTCAAAATAAAATACACAGTGCTAATGAGAGAGAGTGGCAGGCGAGACACGGAGAGAGAATGCTCAGACAAATCCACACAGACATGTATGCACACACCACAAACACAGATCCATGAGCAGAAATCATTTGTACATCACACGCACACACACCACTCACGCAAGTCAAGAGATATAAATGCATTTGGACAAACTACTGAAGCAGCAACAGCAAACCGGATTCAGTGGGGAACAGAAGCTAACCTGACATAACACTTCTGTTCAAAGAACAGCAGCACATCATTCCAGCTCGCATCATTTATTGAAACTAAAAATATTAAAAATTATCCCACTGTGATGATACTTTATTGAAGCAGTTATTCTTTAAAGACCTCATAAAGCCCCCAAATGACATTGAAATAATTCATAAACTGAGCAATGCAATATCTGAACCACTTATGGTTTTACAGAAAAATACATTAAAGTCTTTGTGAATTGACATTTAAATCTCTAAAATAATAATAATAATAATAATAATAATAATAAAAAATCTTGCTGGAAGATGATATCCTGTGATTTTCTACTTCAAGACCATTTCGACAAAACCTCATGAATGCTAGTCAACTACTAACAAAATTACCTTGATGATGAAATCAGATCAGCAGAATTTGTAACCAAAAAGTTTATGAAAAACATGGTTAAGGTATGAAAAACAAAATATAATCAAATGTCAGATTGACAATAGGCCTGGTTGGATAGGCACATACCGAAAATGTTTTTAAAATGTTTTACAGTGGAAAAAGCTTGAAAATCATTATTTTTTCTAGACATGCGTTCCCATGTGCAAACTTTGAGAGTAATATTTGGATTGTTGTCCAAAATGGAGGAACTCGTGCACAAGACTGATTGTGAATATAGTCACGGGTGAGACTTCACAATATAGCACCTCTCATACCTTAAATACGAAATACCTGCACTATATGCGGAGGTGATAAACACACTGCAGAGAGGCAAGAACTTCAAAAAAGACTGCGAAAACAGACGCAGGGCATGTCAAGAAGACAGCAGGCTGCAGAAAGACAGGGGAAAGAGAAACACAAGAGACAACACAGAGATAGGAGACTCCAGAGGGACTTTCAGCCTGGACCAATAATACATGCAAACAGTGTTAATGTCACACAGAGCATGATTGGTACTCTGTGCTTATGGGAAACACTGACCTTTTACAGAGAATGAGAGAGAGAAAAAAGGAAAGAGAAAGAGAGTGTGTGTGTGTGTGTGTGGAACTCAGTCAATGACAGCTGGGATTCCTTTGAACAGCTCAGACTCAAGAGTCAGCAAATATGCGAGTGTCTGTGTCCAATGTATGTCTAGAGGGTTGAGTTACACCACATCTCGTTTGCTGCGTGGGGAAGGGTGTGTGTGTTTAGGGTATTTGCCCTAGTGTGCTGTTGCTGTTTGTGCCACGCATTGCCAACCTCCCAACATTAAGATTAGTAATTTCCCCCCAACTTGTGTTACTTGTGTTCTTTGTTTCTTTGAATCATAAGATGGATATATAAAGTAGGCTACATATATAAAACTCACAATTGTAAATAAAAATTCAGAAATGTGAGATAAAAAGTCATAATTATCTTATGCATGTTTTAAATTCCCTGGTAGAAACATATGGAAGTTTAGATAAAAAAAAAAGACTTTTAGTCTCACAAATCTCTTTTCTTTGTAGAATTGCATGAAATGAGTCGCAATTGTGTTTTCTTTCAGAGAAAAAATACTTTATTTCTCAGATTTGCAACTTTATATCTCAAAATTCTGATTTTATTTCTTTCTCTCAAGTTTATATCATGCAGATTCAGAAAAGTCAGAATTGTGAGATAAAAAGTCGCAATATATATATATATATATATATATATATAATTAGCTTTAATTTATTTTATTTATTTTTCTAATTTAAATAATATATAAACAATATATTATTTAAAAAAAATAATTTAAATAATATTTAAATATTTTATTTAATCTGATATTTACATTTGATCATATTTCAGCTTTATTTAAATTAACAAAAAATAACCTTTTAATATTTTAATTTAACATTAACAACACTGTATATGAACATTTTTAGATTTAATTAGATTATTAGATATTCTTTAATATAAAATATTACTTTATTCACAATTACATATACAATATCTGCACAATTAAATATTATATATATATATTCATATCTACTGTTCTATAGTTGTATACTCACATTCACACTGTTATGATTACAATTTATTGTGTATTTTAGTAATTTTATAATAAAACTGGTATTTTTTGTCACATTTGAAGCTTAACACCCCTTGTGCTGTCATTGGATGGAAAAGAGCTTCAATATTCAGCTCTTTTTGTTTTCCAAGAATGAAAGAAAGTCATATGAGTTTGGAATGATAAGTGATGGTTTTCATTTCTGGGTGAACTAACCGTTTAACCAGATCTACACTTAAAACCTAATCCACTTTTCAACTTCATCTGCCCTCGGTGATATTTTATAATCCGAAGTTTACGTTCCTACTTAAGATTCAGAAAACACAGGGCGTGAGACACTAAGGAAGTCAGAGTCTGTGTATTTATGTGTACGAGGAGAGAGTTTCTTGGTCATTAACAGTTTCTTCACCCCCAAAAGCCTCTACACTCCTCCAGATCTAAACATGCACAACTATTACCTTCATAAATCCCAGCTTTTTCTGCCACAAACTCCCCTTTCAAAAACAAATGTTCTTTCTAACTGTCACACACACACGCAGACGCGGCCATGGTTCACTGCCTCTGTGCACAGTCTTCTGTGTATCTTTTTGTCTGATGGCTGCCAGGCTTTGTTTTGTGAAGAGAAATAACAAAAAGCGACCCCCTATTCCTTGACCCGCACCGCCTCTCGGCCACTCTAAACCCCTCACACACATTCCACACAGTGCCCGGGTCAAAGGCCACGACAAGCACAATAATGAGTTAAAAAGGAAAGGGACGGATCGGGTGAAGTTCATTCACATCTCAAATCCAGCTCGGTAGAGAAAGAGGGATATATATATTTAAATTATTCCGTGAGGGAAACAACCCTGTATGTATGTATGTATATATATATATATAGAGAGAGAGGGGGGGGGGGGGGGATGCGCTTTGGGACTGTATCCTTTGTCTAAGTGAGCTGAGGGATACTAATCACATGTATATAAGGAGAATTCACTACATCAATGGCATCAGCGCTGATTGTGGGCCTGACAGTAAAGAACATACAGCAGCCTGCATGGTTCTGGATCTATTTTTTAACATTTAAAAAGCCTTGAACCAAATCAACCACTATCAAGTTTCATTATGTTCATCCAAAGTATTTTAAAGTTTGAAAAAGACCAATGTACAAGACTGTGCACTTAACTGGAAACAGATGCAAATCCAACCTCATTTTACCAAGATGTGGGTATATGACATCATGCAAACATGTGGACATTCGTAAGCACAAAAAGGTTTTCTCCAGTCATAATCGTAAAACAACAAAACAAATTCTACCAACGTGGAGTCACGGAATGAGTGCCATTTGCAAATTATTATTTTCTAGATTTTTTTTTTAATAATATGCAGTACAATCAATCCATTTGTCAGGCTCACACATAAAAACCTTTGTTTGTTCTCAGCCAACCCAACACTTCATCACAAATCTTCCAATATTTAACCAAGGTTCTAGGTTCTTTAACCATAACTCCATCCAGGACAGCCAGGAACCTTGAGTTGTGATTGATGATCAGTTAAACTTGACAGGCTAGAACGGTCTGGTCCTGCTGATTTACCTTATACAACATCAGGCTCATCCCATTGGAGAACTCCTCGTCCAAGCTCTTGTTCTATTCAGGACTATTGCTCTCTAATGCTCTCTTGGCAGGGCTTCCAGCATCGCAAGTGATCCAGAATGCTGAAACAAGAGTGATATTTAATGAGCCGAAGAGAACGCACGTCACACATCTCTTCATAAACTCGCACTGGTTTCCAATTGCAGCTCGGATCAAGTTCAAGGTGCTGATGTTTGCCTACAGAAGATCCACTGACTCTGCACCCCTATACCTAAATGTATTACTCCAGACTTACTTGCCATCCAAAAGATTGCGTGCAAATGAACGTCGACTCGTGGTGCCATTTCAAAAATGCACAAAATCACTTTCAGACCTCCAAGCTGGTGGAATGTCCTGCCTATCTCAACCCGAGCTGCTGAGTCTTTAGCCATTTTCAACACTTGACCCATTAATACTAACTTTCTATTCTATTCATGTACTGTGCAAGACTAACTGGGACTAGTCACAGCAATTGCATATAGCCATTTTGTTGGTTTGCCTGCTTCTATTGTTCTCCTCATTTGTGAGTCACTTTGAATAAGCATCTATTAAATGATTAAATGTTAATGGAAATGGAAATGTTTTAACAGACTTTCTACTGCACTGAGACTCTATGAATCCATTATAGATATAATCACTTGGTGGTTTTCACAGTTCACAAAATATAACATTATTGCTTGCACTTAACATATTCAGTATGAAATTAATCTTAAAAATAATAAAGCCGTACTATGCCTAGCAGTTAACACTTATGCATGAACAACCCAAGTTTTAAACTCTCCTAAGTCAAATCTAATCATCACATCCTCATTGGTGACAGACTTGTATGTGGCAAAGTGGAATCCTTAATCAAAATGGCTGCTCTGCTCCATGTTACCAAAGTATGGCCTCTTAGGAATAGCATTTAATAATCAACAATGTGACTTAAAATGGCTCAAAGTTATGTGGACATAGTTGACAAATCTGGTAAATGAAAAATAACAGTGTACAACACCTTACCATATTTTGAACATGGCTCCCCTGAAGACAGAAATGATGTCACTTCCTATCCTATTGATCATGTAATTTAAAGAGACAGTTCACTTTTCACGGGTAATTCATCTTTTTTAAATGATTATTTTTTCATACAAATGTTATTGATCTACTTTACATATTTTATCAGTAATTCCTTTTTTGTTCCTCCGTTAACTATTAGCCTGGAATAATCACCAAAAAAAAAACTTGCTTGAAGATCTCTCTTCAGCATTGTGGGTACTAAAGTACCCTACTTTCCTGTAAATTCACCACAATGATTTTGAAATTATGGACTTGTTGCTTCACAGAATATATGATCATCTAACATCTAACCTCTGCTCGCTGTGGGTCTGTTTTGAAAAGTTTTCACATTAAATCAATTTCTTCATGAAGACTTTAAATGGGATTTTTACCTCCGGTAGCAATCTGTTGTGCTCTATTGTCTCTAATTGTGTGTGAGGGCACAATTGTGAGGGCACTTGTGTGAGAGACAGTGTGTTCTTGTCGAAACGAGTGTGTGGGAGAAAGTAAGATAATTAAAAGCTGTTGTGGTCTCTGCACAGAGCGTGTCTCTAGAGGCAGATGCTAATCTTTATGAGTGCGTAGTGCGTGCATGCGTGTGTGTGTGTGTGTGTGTGACCTGTGTCTCTTAGGGAGGATGTCTGTTCTGATGGAATGCTGACCTAGAAACCAGAGCATGGATAATCCTGACAAGATCACAAATCTCATTCTGTCACCAAAGAGATGACTATGTGAGTGTATTTGCGGTTGTGATGTGGGACGGTAATGAAAATTACATTTTATTGCTCTGTTCCAAAATCTAGTGAGCTATATCTATGAGGACAGCATTTTGAAAGAATCACAGTTATACTGACTGGAATGCTCTGACAAAATATAGGTAACTTGCCTTGTAAAAAATAATATTTACCAAATATTTACTTTTTTTTAAATAATTTTCCAAATATTTACTTTTATTCTGAAGCAGCACATGTTTTCTTTGAAGGCAATCCCAGAATGCACTATGACAAGCTCAGTGACGAAAAATTAATTCAAGATGGCAGATGATGTTGATTAAGTTAAAAAATAGTTAAAATATCCATCTGAAAATCATTGAAAATTGAAGAACGTTGGTCCATAGGATGTTCTTGGAACATACCGTCTCTAAAAAAGTTTCTTTTTAAGAAAATAAAACATTTAAAGGGGTGATGAACTGAGAAATCTAATTTTCCTTGAGCTTTTGACATCTAAGAGGTCATCATATTATAAGAATATCCTGTAAGTTTCAGAACTAAAAACGTACTTGTAAGTCCAATAAAAGCTTTTATTGACACCAGGCTCAGCAAACGACTCGTTTTTCAAAGTGGGGAACTATGACGTCAAAGAGGTTAAAACACCACCCCCGCAGAAGAAGATCAACGCCTACTTCAACACGGTCGGTTTAGCCCCACCCACCGAATCGCGCATTACACGCATAGCTAAATAACATAGATGCCTACCTTGTGATGACAAACCGGATCCAGCTACCGAGCAATACAAAATATTGTGCAGTGCCTGGTTGTGGAAGAAGACAGTCGCTGCATGCTTCCTCTGGATTCCAATAGAATCCAGGTAGATTGTTTGGTCCCACGCCGCCCCTGTAAAACGTTATTTCATTACCTCATCCATGAACATGATTTGTGAGTCCCGTTAGAAAGATTTCCATCGGCAGTGGAGGTGAAGAGGACAACTCCCATTATTCCCAAGGGGGTAATCCATCGACCGGAAGTTGAAGCCTCGCGGAAGCTGCCATCTTCACTTGCGTTAGCATTTCCATTGACTCCCATTCATTTTGGCGTCACTTTGACAGCGAATAACTTTATATCTGAGGCGTTTGAAGAATCCATTTGTCCATTA
Source organism: Pimephales promelas (assembly GCF_988280905.1). Taxonomy (NCBI): domain Eukaryota; kingdom Metazoa; phylum Chordata; class Actinopteri; order Cypriniformes; family Leuciscidae; genus Pimephales; species Pimephales promelas. The sequence continues at coordinate 8,844,442 of NC_142791.1, forward strand.
TTTATTTCTAAAGAAACACAACAATGTTTAAAATTACCTTGTAGCTTGTGTTATGGCCCCGTAGAAGCAGTTTTTTTTTTTTTTTGTAAAAGTAGGCTAACGATTGCTTCATACCCCGTATGGACAGGAAGAGAAGCTTGCGGCCAATCGGGGAAACGTGGAGGCAAAACGACAACATAATTAATCAAAATACCTAGCAAAAGTTTATCCTGCTCCTAGCTCATGGACAGCTCTGCAAGTTTCGGAAGGGAATGATTCAGATTTCTCATGCCACAGCCCCTAGAAGACAGACGGGTTGCTCACGTCACATCTACGTCGTCAAGCTCTGTTTGAGTCGGTTTGAGTCTGCGCGTCAAGAATGGAAGTGCTGAAAAATCGCTAAAAATGGGCTTCACTTATCTCAATTGAGTTCCAATGGGATGGCTCTGTCCACAACATCATCAAGCTAAGCTACGCCTTTGTTATTGTTTTGAAAAAGCAACCTCTAGTGCAGGGTTCTCAAACTCAACTGGGGGCCGCTGGAGGTAGAGTCTGGGTCAGGCTGGGCCGCAACAAGTATTCCACAAAAAACAGTATTGAAGTATTCCAAAAAAGGAGCATAACTGATCCAATCTTCTCAATCTTTATTAACGTTTCTTCTGAACTGTTCGTCTGAATTTGAACATTCCTTTCTGTACATGATTGGCTCATGAGCTGTCCCTCTGATAGTTGGAAGTTAATTTTACAAACTTTCTTTGTCTATCCTTATAATACAAGAAAAATGATTATTCTTACATTGTTTTAGAACAGGGGTCGCCAACACGTCGGTCGCAAGCTACAAGTAGCTCGTGGTCTGATTGGTGGTAGATATCGCGCTCACATATTTTGCGCGCTCAAGTTCGTTATTTCAAATGTAGGCGTAATTCTCATAATTGAAGTGACGCGCTCATTTTTTCCCCAGGCGCATGTACGTTTGTACTTAGCGGTTGTCTGACAAACCCACCGTCACGAGACTGTCTATGGTAGACCATAAGGGGGGTTAAAAAAAAAACGCGGCACACGCAATGACAGACGCACTAACGTTAAACTTTAATGTCAAGTAGGGGGCCACAAATATCACCCCGACATTTGCGAATGTTTGCTGCAGCAGGCTATTTAGGGACCCCCTAAAGTCCATGGCGGAAAAAATTAGATGGGGAAGGAAAAGAAGTCAATGCTTTTGTGTTCTTGCAAATATTTTGCGTCCCCCCGAGAAACCCGAGTTCGTTACAAGAGAATGCAAAATCTATTAAAAATGTAGCTATGGTGTGCAAAGTTGCTGTCCAGAGCATTCAAATATCACTCACTTGGTAATGAGGTTTCATCACGGGTAGAATGTTGTCTGAAAAAGCAAAGAAACTTACTAGATTAAGGATCTTATGTGTTTGTGTTTCAAAATCACACACTTTTGACCAGTATTATGAACAATATTAATTGTGCATTCTAGTATTTGCACATGTGTATGCGATGCATTAATGGTACACAGTTGTTGTGAAATTTGTTCATGTGATTTTTTAAAAAAAGAGATAGGCCCTATGCCTGGTATGTCAAAATATCAATAAAACTTTACAGCCATGTGTTGACAGTTATGCAAATGTTGATATGGATTAGCCTAGTAACATTCAAGTTAGTAAGACCAGCTCCAGTAAGGGTCAATAAACAGAAGAATTTGAAGGACGCACACCATACATGCAAATGAAAAGATTCAATACTAACCTCTAGCCTCTAGCCAACCCCCTTTAATTCACTGGCGAGCTCTCCGCACACACAAACAGACGAATGAAAACAAACACGGGTGCACACAGTTCCACTATCTATGAAGCCCAGATGGACCTTCTCCCCTCAGGCGGCCATTACCAGAGCGAAGGTGAGTTTCCAGAGGAAGAGGAGTACACCCCATATATTACGACCTGTCAATCATGCGCACAGCATCAGAGGAGTATGAAAAAAAATTGCATTTAAATTTGACTATAAATGTCATATTGTGCGGGAACTGCTTTAATAACGCAGCGGTTTTAGGCCGAAGTGTCTGTCGGTACAGATTTTGAATAAATATTCGGATAGAAGGAATGTGTTTCATCTCCAGGTGAATGAACTGAAACAAATGAATGATTTTGAAACTGATCAAATGTAACAATATCTTGAATCAAAGCATGTGTGTCCATCTGTCTTAACAGCTTCATCTCTGACAGCCTGTCAATGGCCTGCTGGCGTGGATATTACTGGGATGAAAAACAACTCTATCACACTCCGCCAGAGTCTGTTTCAAGAACAAACTGACGCTCAAACGCAGCAGCCGACGGTACTTATGACTGTACTGTGAGGGTCATGTGGGGTTTTGGTAGTGAGGGGTTTTTCCAGCGCCTGTCAAAGTGCCAATTTGATTTAGTGCCCTGAATTGACGGGGGCAACACATCAAACACTGATATAGAGAGATGAACCAAGAAGGAACTTAAAGGAAGACGGAAAGAACAAAACCAGGAGGGGAAGGGAGTGAGTGTGCTGTTAAAATGCCAGCGATGTCATCCAGCACAGCATTACGAGCCAGCAGCAAACCGTATCGCCTCATGGACAAAAAGAGTAACAACAGTGGTGGAATGTGGGAAGATATCATGAGATCAAGTAGAGAGGATAATCTAACAATATAATGTCGAAAACTGCATAAAACAAAAAGTGTTAAAAATGCCCTCGGTGCGATTTGAGACCGTTCTAAAGGTGAATGATAGCCATGATAAACCAGCTCAGAGGCAACTTTTCAGTTTTTATTAGTGGGTTTTACTGCATGAAATGTAATTTTTATTTGATATAGTGTCTGGGTTGGAAAGAGAGAGAAAAGGGAGAAAAAGAGAAATGTCTGGTATAAAGGAACAAACTGTTTTCCCCAATGTCTTATCTCAGCACCTTTTTTAAACACATTTTTTTTACAGAATCTCTGAACATCAAGTCCTGTCCAGTACAACTGGACTTCATAAAACACTGAAAAAAGTCCTCTTGCCTTCTGAAATCAGCATTATTTATAGAAATACTGTTAAGAGTTGGTTAGAAACAGTCTTTATCACACTTTCAAGGCATCTCAATTAGTTAGTTAACAACGTTTCAATGTAAACAAATATAACAGACATCATTAAATGACTATGTAAAATGCTGAAACAGGGTTTAGTGTCCTTGTGTGTTGGCATTTAGTTAGGTATTGAAATGGTTTGGGTGGCTTTTATGTCGATGCTAGTCAGGCCAGAATTGGCTTGTCTTTGCTCAAAAGAGAAACTGGACAAAAAGAAAAAATCCTTAACCCATGGCCTGACTAGTAGAGGAAGTGATTTATGTGTTAGGATTCAGGCAGTAGAGTATATCACATAATGCTGGTGTAAAAGAGAATTTATAGTATACATTGATAAAGTCACTAAAATAAGAAACGAGTAGGCTTGACAATGTTTCCTCCAGGCATACAGGGGGCAGTAGTAGGAATTCATCCCTATAGAATACCACAATAATAGACTTCTGTATGAAAACTAGCTCCTCTGAATAGATGTACACTGGAAAAAAAAATAACAAACAAAACAACAACAAAAAAAATTCTGATTTCAAAAAATAAGTACTGATTTTGCAGACATAACTAAAAAAACAAAACAAACAAACTAAAAATATCAGAATAAAGTTCTGCTTAGAGATTTAATTTACTTGGTAAATATCTTAAATAAAACTTTCCTTATTTTTCTTCTTCAAGATTTTATGTCTTCAATGATTAAAACCCTGATTCCTAGACAAATTACTCTGTTCTCCTATTAGTAAATAAAAGTTATTTTAGTCTCAAGGCTTCTGGGACCTAATCAGTGTATTTCCTGATTTAAAGATGTGACTTTTTTTTAGTTGGTCGTTTAGTTGGTAAAGATTAATTAATGTTAAAAAAATATGAAAATACTAAATGTTTTGACATGTTTAGTCTTTTTATTTGGTACATAGTAAGGAGTAACTATTGGACTGCATTTATGCCACCATTAAAAAGTCTGTGAAATATCATTAAAGTCCATTTAACATCAGACTGATGATGACAGTAAATGCAATAAAAATCGCATTTCTTTTTTCCCCCAAATATATTTTCCTTAGAAGTACTAAAATAATCATCAATGCAATTGTTCAGGGGAATCAGAACCATAAGTGTTCAATTCAATTACAGTTCCCATTGCTAGTCACCATTGAGGGTTACCATGGCCAAACGACTATTCTCATTCGCTCAATCTACAAAAAAATCCACACTGTGGAAAGCAACAAAATGTGACGAACAAAACCATGAAAACCCATAACAGAATGATTAAGGTGCCATTTTTGGTTTTTAGCCATTTGATGGCAAGAACAGGAAGCTCAGGTCACTCAGGCTTGTAACATACGGTCTCTTCTTACATCAACGGATGATGTCATGTCTCTTCCAGTAAAATAACTCAGGTGGACCTGAAGCCTCAAGCTGGCACGGTGATAATGTCAGAGATGGTTCGGAGACATCACCCGAAATGTGATAATGAGAGTCGAGACGAGATTGTAACCAAGCAACTGGTGTGTGTAACACTCAAGAGGATGTGGAGAGAGATTGGGACTGAATTAATTTAGACGCAAAGTTACATTGTCCGTCTTAGTCCTGCTGTTTTCAGCCTGAATCACAGTCACAAAGCTTTGAAACACATACAAATGCACAGCTGGAGTCCATCTGCGGGAGTTATCACAAGAAAACACTAACTGCTGTAATGTGAATGTGTGTGTTAAGTGTGTATAAGTTTTGCATTGTGTGTCTACAGTAAGTAGGCAGTTTATCATGGCATACACAGTACTTCAAAAGCTCGGGCAGAAAGCGAGAAGCCCTCAAATCATCATGAGTGACGGACATGAGTGTTTTTCTTCGACTACTTAACTTTGACCTCCAACCTCTTGGAAGAGTCTCCATCTGAAAAAGTCGATCATCCGTCAACACCTCCTCCACATGCGATTCCTGCTCCTCACATAAAAATGTTTAAAAAACCTCAAAAACAAACAACCAGCCACTGAGGAGTTGTTATAGGAAGCTGATGAAGTGGAGGGAATGAAAAACTGCTTCTTTGATGCACAATAAATAAATCAGATGGAGGTCTGAGTTCAGAAAAGACAAACATTTACAATCGGATAAAATGAGGAAAGGAAAATAAGAGCAGCGAATTCACTAAACTGCTGCGCTACTTTTGTGTGCGGGACACTCTGCATCTCATTCACTAATCACCCACAATCCAGTTTAATAAGCTGAAATCTGCGCTGGAATAGTAGGCCTATTTAAAATATTTCGAAAAGTTTTTGAATTATGACTTTTTTCCCTTTTCAGCACTAACATGCTTCCTTTTTATGCAAATTAACCTTTCCGTACAATTCGCAAAAATAGATCCTGCCGACTACGCCAAAAATGATAGATTGTTTCCAGTCTCGCAAGAAAATTTGGGTCAAGTCTTCACCATATCCCGTCAGATGACATCTGTTTTGTGTGGTATCGAAAACTGTCCAAAAAAATTGTATTAGCATTATGCTAATATTTTAGCAGAGATTTAACGAAGAGATTTTTTCCTACATTTTCGAGTGATAATGGCAGCAGTAATTCATATATTAGCAGAGTAATGGGAACATATAGACGCACAATGGACTGTGAAACATTTTTGGCTTTTTAAAAATCTTAGTGATGCTGTACAGTCTCAGTAAACGCATTTTTGCAGATTGTGCCTGGCTGCAATTCAGCCTTCAAGATGGGGAACTGTGGTGTGGAAATTGCGTTCCGATCTGTTTGCTTTAATGAATGAGGCGCTAAAACAATGCAGAGAGCATGTGCAAATAACCTCCAGAGTGTAAAAATGCATTAAGTATTTATATTATTAACAGTTTTTTTTTTCTCTAAAAGTATGAATCACTTAAAAGTCTCACTCTCTACAGTTTGGTTTTTAGGATAAGCACAATAATTCAGTTACGACCATCGGATGTATAAAGTCGTCTCAAACAGGCATTCACTTGCACCTGAGCACATGTGAAATCCGTGACCCGCCTGCATCATGACGCACACAGAGACACACACGTGTAAATAAACGCAAAAACACGCTGCTATAACATAAAAGCTGTATTTACAGCTTTTCTATATGGTACGATCAACTCAACTTCAGGTCCAAGTTCTTGTAACGCTCTTACATATAGAGTCACGTGAACACAGCGAAGTACGATTAAGTCAGGATGGGTTGTCTTTGTGCTCGCTGATCTCATACTTTATAGTAAATATTGGCTGGACTCTGAGGGGGCATCTCTTGAACGATGTAGACGGGGTGTCCGTAATCGCCGCTGACTTTTTCGTAATGGGGGCAGTATGCAGAGTCAGAGGTCCGCAGGGGAATGATGATATCACTGGGCTCTGAGCCGTTATTGTTGCCCCCACCGGCCCCAGTAGCTGCCCCGCAGGAGCTGCCCCTCTTTGGGGTAAGAGAGGACAGTGTGAGGGCAGGGTGGTGAGTTTCAGAGTGCTTGGCTTTCCGGCGGCGGTAACACACCACAGCGATCACTACAGCGATCAGGACGACGAAAGCTCCCCCCGCACTACCGGCGATTAGAGCGATGTTAGAAGCCGATACGGCGTCGCTGTCTCCCCTCTCTCCGGCCTCACCTCCATCATTCCCTTTAGATCCACTTTCTGTATCTGAAGAAAAGAGCAGATAAATCAATGCTTGCATGGACCAGATATCCACATTTGAAGTTCCCTTCCTATTTGGCTTTATCTTCTACGAATAACATCCTGATAGTATTTAGATTAGATTTGATTTAATCCATCACTAGCTTTGATTTCAGCCGGCTTGAATTAAAAAATTGCCTCATGTTTGGCTTCAACACTGCTAGTTTCTCAAATGTTTACCTTATGGAGATCAACCAGTTCAGTCTAAGCCTCCAAGAAATTAAAAATAGCAATTCAAAGAACACTAGACATTGCGCTAACATGACAACAGATGCATATGCAGATGGTAGCAAGGTTAATACATAAATGTAGTTGAAAGCAGACCTCATTGGGATTTTCACCATTAAAATTGTTCACTTAACAAACTTTGGGTTCCACGTTTCACACTGTACACTTTTGAACCCGGGTTTACAATCTATTTCATTTTAGTATTATTTACTATTATAGTATTTATTAATATTTAAAAAGAGCTTTTATGTTTACATTTGAATCTTAGTTTCAGTGCTTTTTCTATTTAGCTTTAATTAACATTCATTTAAGTTTTAGTAATAGTAGAACTTCAACTTAAACTTATTATATTTCAGATACTTCTCAAGGCAAGATTTCTCATTTGTTCATTTTTTTCATCTAATATTTATTTTCCATGTTATTTTACCTTTATTTCATTTAAAAACACGATTTTCATTGGTTTTAGGGAACACCAACAACACTGTTAATATTTACATGTTTATGATATTTAAACATCAATTGAAACGTCACCACATAAACCCAGTATATTTTGTCAAAAGTCTTCTAAGGTACTACAAAAATAAAGAAAAACATGAAGGAGGATAACACAGATGAAACACTAAACTAAACTAATTTCTGAAGGAATTTCTGAATATTAAATGAGGGCATGTTGCTTATGACATTGGGAGCTGTTGTGCTCACGGGGACCCAGGTTAAAGCCTGACCTGGGTCATGTCCTGAACCCTTTTCCCTCTTCTCTCTCCCTCCACTTTCCTGTCAAATGTCCTATATAGTAGAAGAATAGTGAGGGAGAGAAAAGTACTGCTTCCGGAGCTTTACTAGAAATAAAATGTTGCTTGATTCAAGATTAAAAGTGGCATTAATTCTGGGTTACACTTTTTCAAAATCCAGGGTTAAGCTAATAAATGAATCTGAAAAGCCCTCAGAAATATTCTTTTGGAAGCTGGTTGTTACCTGGGGTTCTGCTGTTGGGTCTGCCTGGGTCAGGTTTGGGTTTTGGGGGAAGGCCATATGCAGCTATGAAAGCAAAAAAAAAAAAAAAAGCAAAAAAAAAAAAGCAAAAAAAAAAAAAAGATGTGAAACACTAAGTACATTTTGATGCATGGTTCAATTACTTCAATAATGTGAGCAAGTGTGTGCTGGTATTGACACAACATTTATTGAATTTGTCTGCAACTCTCCCTCAGTGCATACTGTAGGTTGATTCATTGATGTGCTTTTGGAGGTGATGACGATACTCACTCTGTCCCACTTTGAGAATCAGCTTCATCCCTCGTGTCACGCAGACGCCTCCTCTCATGCTGTCGATTCCTTCTTTTGTACCGTCAGAGGTAGCTATGGGAAGAGGTCGAAAAAAAAACCAGAACAATATTAATGTCAAGGATTTTTCTATCATCATTTCAAATGGTGAGCAATGGCAGCTGACTGGAATCCTGTGACTTAGCAATAAAACATTGCTTTATTATGACTCTCCATTAATTAACAGCAATGTGCAGCGACTCAATCATGTAAAAGCGTAACAGGCACTTTCTACGAATGCAGTACACTTTGGCATCCAATTACTTTTTTAATTAATCATCAGAGGCACAAATCATGTTTTTTTTGTTGATAACTATGAGATATGTTTGATAAGCTAACATAACAAATCCTAGCATGAAAAGTAGCAGTTTTAAGCAAATCACATGTCTGTATCCCCCTTTAGAAGTGTGATTTTGGCTGGTTTTAAATATCAAACAATTAAGTTTTGATATAATCTGTGGAATTGACTTGATTCACTGTAGTTGTTATTTGTACAGCGCTTTAAACAATACACATAGTTTTAAAGCAGCTTTTCAGACTGGATTACTACTGTATATTGTGATATGTATCATTCATGTTTTTCGAATTAAGATTTTGGTAAAATAATCCACCATTCTGCTAGAAAGTTAACTTAATTCTTAGTAAAAAGTCATTTAAATTATATATATATATATATATATATATATATATATATATATATATATATATTAGCTAGGTTCCACATTTTGTACACAATCCTGATAACATGGTTTGTGAAGGAACCAGCATGAAAGGAAATAAAATATCTTATTTCATTTCTCAAGAGTGCATTCATCAAGCTCAACTTCTAAACAACTATTTTCATGTTTATTTAAAATCTCACAAAACAGTAAAGTCCCTTTTTGTATGTGTACGAGGTTGCAAAATTCAGAAATCTCATAAAACAAACCAAAAAATAAACAGCTTGTGTAATATTTGGTCAAGATCAACATCTTCTGAAGGTTCAGCATGGCTTCCACAATCCATTTGATGAAATTAAGCTGTTTATTTTCAAACTAATTTAAGATAATGTAATTTTAATGAAGTTCAAATTAATAGAAGTTTAATTTAGTCAATATATCAAGTCATGCAGAATATATGAAACTTACATTTTCATTCAACTATAATACTTGCTGTCGAGTAATTCATATTTGTAATAATACATTAATCAACAACATAAATTAAAAATATAAATTTTATTTCCATGTCCCTGAACATTGTTTTGAGTTTGCCGTTGTGACTGAGGTGGTCGTGTCGTGTGTGTTCCTGTATGCCAGCGTGCTTGGTGGGTTTCTTAGTAGCTTCTTGCCTATTTAGTACTTGCTTGTGTCTGGGCAGCTTTGTATATGGGAAACTGTCTCTCATGAATAACAGAGACTCGACCGCAACTATGTTGCCTTTTAACCATGTATACAATCATTCCTCAACACACACACACATACACACAGTCTCTGAAACACACAGTCATTCGCATCTTCCAGCATTCACATTATTAAATATTTCATAGGTGAAGTGTCTCTGTAAAAACTTGGTACTTTATCCATGTAAGTCTGAGTAACTCAGCATCCATCCAAGCATTGAATACTGCATTCAAACAATGTTCAAGCTCCCTCCCCACAGTACAAAGAGCCTCATCTTCAAACTTATTTTCCTTTCCAAATATAAAGCCTGCTCATGAGGGCGATATTGAATTCTTCATAGCAGAAACACTTTGCATCTGAACCATTCAATATTTTATTGAACCTCCGAACAACACAGTAGCTAATCTGCAGCGCTCAGAAAGCAAGGCGCTGATGTACAAAGACTCTTCCCATCCAAAATATCTCTTCATCATTACGTTATTAGGAAAACATTTACAGCAGACGGCTGAGGAGCACAAGCAGACGAGGGGTGCCAGTAAACATTTGATGGCTTGAGGGTAACAGTTTTATTTTAGGTGAAGCTTGATACAAAGGAACTGAAGCCGAGTTGGGCTCCGTTTTTTGCGCCGGTTGATTTACGGAGTTTATTTTTTAAAGCACTTGCGTGCAATGACGTTTTTCATCAGATTTGTGAGAAATGGTCTGGATTCAATGCAAATTAAACAGCATCTGTGACATGCTGTCAATCACTCCAGAAATTCATTCAGACAATTCAACAATGCACAAAGGAAGTCTAAGGCATTCAACAGGGTTTCTTAGAAGAAATGCGAAGCTGTTATTTGGTAAAACTTTTATATTAATTCTTCTGTACAAAAAAAAAATAAATTGTCTAAATTACCATATTAAGTGGAAGGACTAGTGTTCAAGGCAGATTAACCTCTGGTTATGTTTCACTGGCATAGACCATTCAAAAGAGGGTCAGTAAGTACAAAAAAAAAGATGCTGGGCAAGCTCATTTATTTGAAAATACAGTAAAACAGTAATATAGTGAAATGCTATAATTAAAATAAGTGTTTTCTATTTTTTTAAAATATAATTTATTCCTGTGATCAAAGATGAATTTTTAGCATTATTACTCCAGTATTCAGTGTCACGTAATCCTTCAGAAATCATTTCAATTCATTTCTTTAGCATTTCAATCAATCAATAAACAATTCTCATTATTATCTATGCTGAAAACAGTTGCTTAATATTTTTTTTTTCTGGATTCTTAGAAATAGAAATCTTTTGTAACATTATAAATGTTTTTACTGTCACTTCAATCAATTAAATTAATCATTTGAACAGTACTTCTTGTCTATGTACACTGCCTTTATGGTATCATTGTGTATACAAGTATACAAAAGAGGAACATTGTTATATAACTTTGAACAGACCCTTAATATCATAAAGAAAACATAAATAAAATAAAAATAAATGATCACAAGTCTGCATTTTAATTTTATAAAAATGTAATCCACTTTGGTAGACCTCTATTATACTGTAAGTGCACTACTTACACACAAATGTATGTCAAAATCAAGAACAACAAAAACCCTTGGATTTCATCCAAAGAGCCTCTTACTATAAAGCCAAATATTACAATCACCCCAAACTGACTCAAATCAAGAATAATCTTTAGAGAATAGACACAGCCTATAAAAGATCCACCCCCTCACATGTAAACACACACAAAAATGCATACAAATACACACTCATGGATTGAATCCAAAAACATGACCTTTTTTGTGCTTACGGCAGTCATTAGTCAACATGCTGGAGGTGTAGAAAAAAAAATGATTCATCACCTAATGGCTCTCATTTTGTTCTTTACCTCCCTCGCTCTCTTTTTTCTCCCTGTGGGGATGCAGAGACAGTTCAGTAAAGGTGTAAATGCTGAACTTGATCAGTAAGTTAAAGAACCATGTCACGGTACCAAAATCATGTCAGTTGTCAATAGCAATACCAGTGAATTCTTGATGCTGATTTTGATACCACATAAAAAATTAATATCCTAATGGACCAAACCCTTTATTTAGAAAGTAAAACAATATAAAATATAAAAAATATTAAAAATATTAACAAATAAAATTAAAACAAAGGTATTTTAACAGTAAAAAAAGTGTTAATCTAGCCTAGCTAACGTCAGACGTGGTTTGGGAACCACATGTTAATTTTCTCGTATTTGAGGCGTGGTTTACGAATGCCCAGAGCTGTTTATTGGGTGCTACGAATGTCTATCAAATTGCTTCATTGTGTCACATAGACATCATCAAAAATTTGGTCCATGGTATCCAGATTGCCTAGCATCGTGAATAAAATCGCTCTGTGAAAACCAGGCTAGTGTTAATCAATGATTCATTTTCTCAAGCATCAAGAAATGACTAAAATATATACACACTAATACAAAAATAAAATAAAACAAAAAAAATGGCATATTGGCATAGTCAACACTGAATTCAGGCATTTGAACAAATCAAATGAATGAATGCAGAATTGCAATTCACCAATTGTAGCTGAAGAGTAGGTAAGCTTTGGGACATATACTTTGTCATAACTGCACTGTTCAGTCGCTTAGTTATGTGCATCCTGTCACCATTTAAAACAATCATTGAGTCACAGTTAAAATCCTTCACATTCAATTTAATTTAATTCCCTATTGTTTCAGAGAGAAATGTAGCAGCTTGTTTATCTGCTCGTTGGTCTTTCATGCAGAGAACTCTCCTCATGTGTTTGTGATTTGCATAATGATACATTTAAAAGTTAATGACTAAATCATTACGAAAGTTCAAAATGCTGTTGCAGATGAAATATAATGTGGATAACATTGAATACATCTTTTCGTCCTGTTAGATACCGATTATTATTAAAAACCCCTTGCAAGTCAGCCCTAATTTTAGCAAGTGATGCATTCATGACATACCCAAAATAAAAAAAAAGGTTTCTGCTCATAAGTCATTCTGAATAGACACATAACACACATATACACTCACCTAAATAATTATTAGAAACACCATACTAATACTATGTTTGACCCCCTTTCGCCTTCAGAACTGCCTTAACTCTACGCGGCATTGATTCAACAAGGTGCTGAAAGCATTCTTTAGAAATGTTAGCCCATATTGATAGAATAGCATCTTGCAGTTGATGAAGATTTGTGGGATGCACATCCAGGGTACGAAGCTCCCGTTCGACCACATCATTTCGAATACTGTTTAGGACAGATATATAAAGAGTTCAGATGCAAAAGCCTCTAAATGCCATTTGAAATTTTCTTCTTGAATGATGATTTTGATCTTGTTTATTTATCTTGTTTTTAACTTGTATATTTAAGTTCAGTAATTTCACTTAAATAACAATTAATAGGTAATTATCATTGCCATTTAAGTGAAATCACTGAACTTAAATATACAAGCTTGATAAAAATGATCATTCTAGAAGAAAATTTCAAATGGCACTTAGAGGCTTTTGCATCAGAACTCTTCATATGTTTTAGTTTCTTATTTAGAGTACTATTTTTCCATAAAGGAAATTATTTCATATTCCATATAAAATAAAATAAAAACATTTAAAGGATAATTCATCCAATTTATGTGTAATAAATTCTATATTGAATAATATTTCTTTGTTGGGGTGCAATTTCAATGTCATGTAATAGTTAGATTCAAAATGAATCGCTTCACAGCATTAATTTTAATATTTAAGGCTTTGTTGGAACTGTTTATTTTCAGAAGAACGTCGTTGTGATTCAATAGACTATTTGTTAAACTTAAGTAAAAAAATCTCTTTCTCTCTCTCTCTCTCTCTTATCATTGACTTGGTACAGAGGTATGTAGACTTTTGACATCCCTTCAAGGAACTGAGAAGAAAGAGGAAGAGGGTGAGCGGAAAGGTGAATGGGTGTAGAAAAACAGTAGTCTGGAAGGTTCTGATGATGGTTGTGGAAGACAAGAGGCCGTGGGTTTAAACAGAAGATGAAAAGCAGACATGACACACACTGCAGTGCAGACTTTACAGTCTACATGTTCATAGATGAGAAAGAACAACGGATGAGTTCGGTAATTGAGACGATGATCTGCGGTGATGTAGAGAAAGGCATGTCTGGAACAGGGGGGAAAAAAAACTGAACGAAGAACATTTTGAAACGACCCACATACTGACCCGCTCCACCACTCTCCCAAAATTACCCTGCCCCCACACAACCCCCACCTGAGAAATGGGGACTGACCCATGATGACCAATCATGGAAGCAACAACAGCTCGAAAAGATGGTTTTTAGCCCTGACAAATAAGGCCAATGGCCAAGTCAAACTATTCAGCCCACTAGGAATTAGCACAATCTGTTTGGGCTGCACAAACCCAGAGTAATTTTCCCAAAGTAAGCTAAAGTTCCTGCTGGCAAGAGGGCCTCCATGACCTCATTATCTTGCAGCTGTGCCAGGGCAAGCCTAAAGGGGGCAGCACGCAATATGAGACACACTGTGTGTGTGTGTGTGTGTGTGTGTGTGTGTGTGTGTGTGATTATTTAAGAATACATTCCAACATACAGAAGAGGCATATCACTGAAAGAAAATATCTACAACAAAACCATGCCAAGGTGGGATTGTCCAAAGACACCTCAGGAAATATCTTTAAGGGTTGAGTTCTCTTGGACCTTTTGGTCTTTAGCCCTGGTTCACTAAGCATTCACACTGTCATTTTTAACAATGCACCTAAATACATAAAAACAAAAAAGGCTTAAGGAAAAGGTCACAACCTATGGAAGCTTGTTTCCGCCACTGAATAAAAAAATAAAATAAATAATTGCGACTTTTTATCTCACAATTCTGACTTTTTTTCTCACAATTGCGAGATAAAAAGTCCGAATTGCGTGATATAAAGTCGCAATTGCGAGTTATAAAGTCAGAATTGCGAGATATAAAGTCAGAATTGCGAGATAAAAAGTCAGAATTGCGAGATATAAAGTCAGAATTGCGAGTTATAAAGTCAGAATTGCGAGATAAAAAGTCAGAATTGCGTGATATAAAGTCGCAATTGCGAGTTATAAAGTCAGAATTGCGAGACATAAAGTCAGAATTGCGTGATATAAAGTCGCAAAGCGAGTTATAAAGTCAGAATTGCGTGATATAAAGTCAGAATTGTGAGATTTAAACTATTCTGATGGGGAAAAAAAAATTGGCCTAATAAGTCGCAATTGCGAGTTTATATCTCACAATTCTGAGAAAAGATGTCAGAATTTCGACATATAAACTCGCAATTATGTGTTATAAAGTCAGAATTGCGAGATGTAAACTCGCAATTGTGAGAAAAAAAGTCACACTTCTGTCTTTTTTTCTCAGAATTGCGACTTTATATCACACAATTCTGACTTTATATCTCGCAATTCTGACTTTATATCTCGCAATTCTGACTTTATAACACACAATTCTGACTTTATAACTCGCAATTGCGACTTTATATCACGCAATTCTGAGAAATAAAGTCAGAATTGTGAGATATAAACTCGCAATTGTGAGAAAAAAAGTCAGAATTGTGAGAAAAAAAGTCAGAATTGTAAGATAAAAAGTCACAATTCTTTATTATATTTTTTATTCAATGGCGGAAACAAGCTTCCATAACAACCTTATTGGAAGGTTTAATGATGTATTTTTTTTTTTTGCGATATAACTTGCTGAACATCCACAAAAATGCAGTGTGCTTGTACGTGTGTCTGTGTACATCTGGTGGTATTTTACCAGCTGAGAACTCACGTAGAGCTTATAAAATGTGTAAAGGAGTCAATACAGAGGCAGAAATTCCCCCATTGCACAATAAACAAATATCTGCTGCAAGGAGAAGCGGATCCGAAGCCAGTACTGAACTGTAATGGACAACATGACTATGACGAGAGTACCAGGTCTTCAGTTCGTTATAGATGTCTTTGGACAGTGCTTATATTTCAGTTAAAATGGACCAGAGTTAGTTTGAAAGCCTATATAGGTGGCTCTTGGCCTACTTGTTTGGCAACATTTAAGCAATGGTAGAACAAAGGTGTTTACTAGCTGTAGCAAACTTTTCCAGAACGCTCATTTTGGCAAGCGGTTTCAAACTCCCAAAACAAACTCCAAACAAACTTCGTTTAGGCATAATTTTGTCCGAAATCACATTACAGCAGTTCGTTCTTTGATTTCACTTGAAGTATATCAGGGCCTTTTACACTTAGTCAAATAAACAGAGCAATCACACCAGAGATCGTTTTAATCTAACCAAACCTTCCAAGTGTGCAAAGACCTTAAATCTAGCTCAATGTACCTTAATGGAATGTTGGAAAAGTACAGAAAAGAATGGGAAACTTATTATGAACCTTATCGGCTTGGCTCAAGAATATTATTTAGGTGATGAAAAAATTATTTGCTGAAAGGCAGGTAAGTGGACTCTACATTTAGTAGGATTCCCATTACTTCTTGTTCGTCAAACAGCTTTCTTTAGAGTGTCCAGATGCTGGAAGATGGGAACTTACATTTCCACTAAGTTGAAACCTTATTGGAACTAAAAGAGCACATTTTTGACTGTGGGAATGCAATGAACTTTGCAATAGAGTTCAGATGATCTGGTTTTAGGGCCTGCTGCTGTGATCTGTAACACAAAGTCTTGTCATCCAATGGATTGTGGTTAAACAAGTCTCTTTCATCTGCCGCTACGCAGATGTGATGCACTAAGTGAGCGTGTTTATGAGGAACAGTTGTTCTGCTGCTTCACTGAGCTGTGTAGTGATTGGATGAATGGCTTAAAGGGATACTTCAGCCAAAATGAAGAGTCTGTCATAATTTTCTCACCATCATGTTGTTCCAAACCTTTCTTTCTTCTGTGGAACACAAACGAAGATATTTTAAAGCAATACTGAAACCTACTGAATTTCATTGTATGGAACTTGTTCACACTTTTGTATTCTGCAGAAGAAATAAACCCATACAGGTTTGAAACAATGAGGTTGAATAAATGAGGACAATTTTTATTTTGAAGGAACTATCCCTTTAAGTGAGTCCTCTGATGATTGGTCACAACTCTTTTATATGATGTCAATGAATGGCTCCTTCTTTTCTCTTCCAAGAAAACGGACTAAATTATTAGTAATTCATAATATACTAAGGGGCGTATCCAATGTTTTGTTCAACCAAATGCCCCGTAGTAGACAGTTGAACCATCCTTCACCTAATACCAGACTAGGAAATATGATATAAAATAAATATACTGCCAATTTTTTTTTTTTTAAAAGGCCTTCAATATGCCCCACACAAATTTTCTGTTTGAATACGAAAACAAATTTAAACCAAAACAAACAAACTGCACTTGTCAAGCAATTTCATGGGGTGTTTAATTACGACCAAAACCAATTTTCTTCTTCTCTGATTCTTTAATTAATGCCTCTAAGTCAAAGCTCACAGAAAATCCCAAGTATATCCAATGGTAATAACAACATTGTGAGAACGTCCATCTCGTAAATACAATCATTCCGGTAAGTCTTGAAGGCAGCATGTGACTGTCTGACACAGAGTGAGTGACAGGAGGAACAGTCCCTATGGAAACAGGGCTGAAATCCTACAGCTGTAATCTTAAATGTCATCTTTGGTGAGCAATTGACAGGTATTAACCGCTAATCCTGTCAGACATCCTCTCCACACACACACACACACACACATTGAGTTTTCCTGTTTTAATGACTGAACCGTTCAGCAGCTCAGTGGAGAAACGTCCAGACAGCGCACAAAGATGTGACCCCTGCAGTGCACACAACTGAATGGCATAACTCAAACACTTCTACGAACAACAACATACCAAACTATTACTTTAACAAGGTCATAAATTCACAGCCCGAGTAATAAGTTCAGCCACATCTAATGAAACAAGACATTACTCCTTCCTAGTTAACTGGGCTGTCCAGGCTTCCAGCTCAGACAAAAGACACTTATGTGGCAGAGGTTCTGAAAAGGGTCTTGTAAGCATGGTTAAATAATTACAGGAACTGGTCAAATATTCAAGTGAATCCCTGTGTTTTGTACTTTCGTGGCTGCTTTTAATGGACATTTTCATGAGGGTAACATTAAGAATTAATGGTCTAAAACGGGCCACGGATAATAAGAGAGAAAGGGAATGAGATGAGATGAGTAAAAGATAGAACAGCATAGGGGAGTGAAGGACAGGGGATGAGAAAGGTGAGAGGCCACAGTCTAATTTAAGAGAGTTTAATGTAAGGGAAAAGGAGAGAGAGAGAGAGAGACCGAGAGAGAGAGAGAGATAGAGACAGGTGAAACATGTCCAGGTTATATATCACAATAATAATAAATAGGACAAAAAGAAAAAAAGATAGGTGTAAATAAATTATATTTTGAATAAAGACTATTAAAGGGCCCCAATTATGGATTTTTGGAAATTACCTTCCATGTGTGTAACATAGCATAGAAGAATGAAAACATTATGATAACTTTTTTCATTTAATAAATAATAAATAAATGCATAAATCTAAACTTTAATAATAATAATAATAATTATTATTATTATTTCTAAATTCTTTCTTGGGTGGTTCTCACTAAACGTAGGGCAAAAATCTCCTAAGAAAATGTTATTCACTCCAAAATCTTTTTTTTTTCATGATAATTAAGCATGATAATTAAAAAGTCTTGTTACCACAAAACACACATAAATATTTAATAAATAAATAAGGATTTTTGTTCTCAGAAATGTTTTACTGTTTATAGTTTATTGACAGAAATAAAAAAATATATTTTGCATAACAAATGCTTAATATATGATGAGATGTATAGCGAGATGTTTTCCATTGTTGGGAAGAAAAAAAAAAGAAGAAAAAAAGAGGAAATGAGAAATGAAGTCAGACATGACCTGGACATGATTCTTGACAGATTTCATACGATTCACCTTGGTAGAGAGAAATGGAGCGAGAGCAGGAATGACTTCGAGGAACAATCTGAGCGAAACAAGAGTGAGTTTGTAAAGGTTTTCCTCTAGGTCATGTTCATGTCAGTAATGTTTGGACGAGACGGAGAGACAAGGACAAGGAGAGAGAGACCTACTGTCGCACTTTTAAACAGCTTTTAAGGGCAAGCACACCTTTCAATCAGACAACAACAGCAAAAACCCACACACACACCACCTGCCTAACCTCACACTTTCAAGTCAAAATCCAAACTGCACATTCAGCAGTGTGAAATATTCGTCCTCATGTTGGAGGCGAGTATATGATGCATGTTTGAAGAGATGTGGGAAGGCATTAACAAAACGAGAACTCATTATTGCTCTGTGATGCCTCCTCCCTCATCCGATTCCCAACGCGGCCCCACCACCAAAACCCTGCACCACAAAGAGCCCAGATAAAGACACATTATTGAGAATCAGCCTGCTGAAATAACGCGCTCTGACATCTGAGTCAGCCCGCAGCCAGCAGCATGGAGGTGGGGACGCAGGGGAACAGTTAAAGAGAAGAGAGAGAAACTCTATGAACTCTGTGCTGATGAGGTACCGAAGTAGACATCGCAGAACTCCGTGGATCTGTGCACAGCTTGATGCGGACTAAAGTGCTATACATTAACGGCATGAAATATGCATATTTTAGACAGCTGCAGTCCTAATTCATCGGAACTTGTCAGGAAACATGGTTCTGAAAGTGTATTCATATTTAATGAGAGCATCATCTCTATTGGCAAAAACCTTTTTTCAAGGTTGATCTTTCCTCTGGATCTGGCTGATGAGTGGAAATTATTTTAAGCATCACAAGCCAGAGGAAGACCTCTCCTTAAATAAATACAAAATCATGATTATGGTTAGAATTTATTGCATTTTTAGGTGAATTCAGGTACATTTCCAAAATTAAATAATAATGAATAATAAAAATGAGATTGCATTTATGAAAGCTTTGACTTTACTGAAGTATTTTCATCTTGAATTGCTACTGGTCTTCTTTATTGAAGTAAACCATCTATCAATGCCTTTACACTCTGCAATACATGCATTTTACAGATTCCATGTGCACTGAGAAAAAAAAATAGCATTCTGAATGTCGTAACGCCAAAGCAACTGTGATGTGGAATTAAATCGAAAGCACTTTCCATCTGGAAATGCAAACCTAGTCATTTTAATGTCACATTGTTGTAGAATACAACAAGTCTTAAAAAGAAACAATGGAGATATCTTCATTTGCATACATACTCCATCTTCCCCTTTCAAGATTACATAGAGCCACAATCTTGAAGCTTCAATTTTTAATGCACTGACTCAGGTTCTCAGTGTGTTTCCCTGTATTTTGGCACAATGCAGTCTTCACTCCATTTTAACAAGATGCCCAATCCCTGCTGGTCAAAAATGGCCCACAGCATGATGCTACACAAGCATACTTCACTGCAGGTATGGTGGTTTAAGGTGTGGGCAGCGTCTGAACCTTTGAATTCTGTTCAAAAGCTCTACCTTGGTCTCATCTGACCACACAATCTTTTCTAAGTCTGCTTTATGCTTTTCCCTCCCCCACATGGTTCTTTCGAAATAATGGCTTCTTTTGTATCACCACCCCATGTAGGCCAGAGCTCTTGATTTGATTGACTTTATAATGTATTTTATTCTCAGCTACTGAACTCTGTGGCTTCTTCAAAGCAACAGTTGGCCTCTTGCAAGTCTCCTTCAGAGTTTTGAAGAACAAGCTTTCTACTCAGTGTCTTGTTGGTTTGATATAGCTTGTAGTTCTTGATAACTGAACAAATAACCAGACATGATTTGTTATTGATGTGAATTGAGATTAAATAGTAGTGGTCCATGTATTGTAACTTGTGCGCAAAATGGCAAGTCTTTTTAAGCCTTTCAATCCATTATATGGCTTCAGAAGACTTGAAACAGTGTATAAATCATATGTACTACATTTATAGTGTTTTTTTGGAGGACTGGCCAATATACATTTTATTTTTGCGTTCAATAATAAAGGACATTTAAATGGATTAGATCCACGATTACAAATACAATGGTGCCGTATGTTGGAGTAAGGCTGTCTCTTTCTCTGTCTCGTTTCCTCTGAGGTAATTATCTTAATAGGTTGACTAATAGCACCTCTCAGAAGTGTGTCAATGGTCTGGGAGGGATGAAGCGGATTGGATGTGGTTATAGAAACTGACAACTGACAACGTCAACCCAACCTACATCAAGAAGCAGTCCGGATCAGGACAAGCCATTCAATTTCACTGTGTTAGGACCACAACAAAATAAAACAAATCAGAGTTTCAAGCTGTGAGGAACATAAGTATAAACATGTTAAAAATATCTGCCAGTGCAGTAGATTTTCTATGTAATTTCTTATTCAGTGTTGCTTTTGAAGTACATTTTAGTACATTTCTAAATATTTTTCTAGTAGTTTATTTAAGCCGATAGTTGACTAATTGCACGTTTATGATAATAATTATTTAAATGAGGGGTGGCATCAGCAGACGGTTTGAGTTTCAGGGCTGAGAAAGAATATTATATTTGTAACATTGCTAACATTTTTTCTACATTACAGAGAAATACCAAACTATAATTATTGAGCCCTTAAAATATAAATGAAGCCCTCAATCGCACACAAAGCTCAAAAGCTCATCTGTAGAGTATAGTGGACACACCTGTTGAGAGAAATGTATCTTTCATACACATTAAATAATCCGAAAATATTTGTTTGTTTTTTACTTGAATATGTTCAATTAAAAGTAAAAGTTGAATAGGTTCAATTAAAAGTAGTTTTTGTTTGTTTTGCTTTTTACAGTTTTGAATGTTGTCTTACTATTATCTTATGACCAAAAATGAAATTCTGCTGTTAGAGCGAGCGGCCATGCACACAGGCAAACGTTACGGTTTCATTTTTAATTCAGATTAATGTAACTTAAATTGAAATGACTTAAACATCCAAGTTGATTGTACTTAATTTAAGGCAGTGTACATTTGGATTTATTACTGCATGTCTCCATTTAGAAACAGAATCATGTTTTCAATCAAAAAATCTCCAAAAGAGTGTGAATGTAGAAGACTGCTGTTCAAAAGTTTGGGTCAGTCATTTTTTTGGTTAAAATAAATGTATACTTTAATACCTTAACAATTAATCCAGCAAGGACACATACATTTATCAAACAGTGTATTTGAGTGTATTTGTGCGAGCCAATGTGTTTATGTTCAATAATATTTCCATTTCTACTCCACAGAGCCTTCACCTACATAATCATCTGAATTCTCTATTCTCTTTCCCTCACACCATTCTCTCCATCCATCATTCTCTCCCTTCATCTTCCTCCACCCTGTCTCTAGTGAACAGCTGGTGAGGAGAATTCCCACAATCCCTCACACCGTAATCTCCCTCCCTCTGCTCGCACGTCCATCCATCAAAAGAGCCTTTATTCACCCCTGCTGCTGCTGCTGCGCTTGTGTGTGTATGTGTTGGGTTATGTCTGATGTCACTGTGAGCATTATAGTTAGCTCTGTGGAATGTTTAGCAACATAAAATCAAATTAAATCTTCATGTGATGAAATAAACACACCAGCCAGTGTCCATAATGCATTTAAGAAGATCATATGTTAGCAAGACTTACTTTGAATCGTTCTACATTTACACAAGGCCAGGTGTGTGTATGTTTGTGTTTTTATGTATATGTGTGTGTACTTAATGACTTTAAGCGCAGCTGCAGATGCCAGAAGGTTAATGAATCTCTGTGTTAAACCGTCTATATCCCATTAACCTCAGACCTACAGCGTGATCTTTATCAGGAACACACACACAAACACACACACAGATCGTTCAGATCAAACCGTCGCATGCAGAAGTCAAAACAGAGCAGGAAATTCAAATGGACACATTCATAGGGATAAACACAGACTCCATGCACACACACACACCAAACATAGTGTGGTTTGGGGATCTGATTGCTGACCTAGTTTGGGAGGGACCTGTCACAACTCATAGCCATCAGATAGCAAACTCACTGGTTCAAAATGGCAGGCACACAAAACATGCACACGCATCCACAAACTCTGAACTTTGGAACAGAGAGCAGTGCGTCATCTGTGTGAAATTAAATAGTACAGTTTTAATTTTAACATGGCTTTAAACTGTGCAGCTGCAGCAAGGTTATGCTAAACGTTACAGCTAAAAATACATACATAAATGTGATGGAATGTGATAAAGTGTGTGTGGACAAGCTGGTAAAACCTTTCCCGTTTCTACACTGCAAGCACAGGGTTCCAAATGTTAAATAAAGTGTATTTCAAAAAGGTGACCCAGTTTTACCACACTGAAAAACTCACTGGTGTAGAAATAATTTCCACTCAAAAAGTCAATTTCACAATAATTACATAGAAATGGCACGTAACACATTGAAATTAACCTGAATATTTTAAATGATAAACCTAAATAATAAACCTGACATTTTTAAGTAAAACATTCTCCAATAATCTTTGTTTGATTCACAGCTTGAAAACTGAAAAATTACCACATTTTCCACACTATAAGGCACATTTAAAAGCCTTTAATTTTCTCAAAAAACAAACAAACAAACAAACAAACAAAAAAACGACAGTGTGCCTTATAATTGAATTCGCCCGCTAACTCGCCTTATAATCCGGTGCGCCTTACAGTGCAGAAAATACGGTATTTTTACTGTAACAATACATTTCAATGGGAAACAAGAAACCCAACTCAGACTATGAAGAAAATGCTTAAGCTCCTTCCAGTCTACCAGAGTACATCGATTTACCCTGATTAGATGCTCATTCTGATTATGTTCTAAAAAAAGGTCTAGTACCATTTCTTTCCTTTCTGAGAAAACCCCGGAGTGAAATCTACATTGATCCACTGATGTTTTCAGACTGTGAAAAACTAATGATCATGGTGTTTTCAATCTTATCTGAAATGAGCAGTGTTGGGTGTAACGCATTACAAGTAACACGCATAAAGTAATCAGATTACTTTCTGATGCAACAAGTAATGCATTACAAGTAACGTACATTATGTAATCACATAACTTTCTGATGCAACTGCAAATTATATTCTACTAACACAAATACATTTATTTACAGCCAAAAACATTACTGCAGACGAAGTATTTTCAAGAACAACCGTCACAGTAATAGTATGAATTGTAGCTGAAATATAGCTAGTGACAGATGATAAGTGATAGCGATAAGCGTTGAAATCACAAAAGACCTTAGTTTCTCAAATCAAATCAATCTAAATGCAATTTTTAAATTCAAATCTTAAGTCAATATCTTAAGTGTTCAATCTAAATGTAAAATATAACATCTAAATTTTAAATACAAGTACAAATCAGTCTTAAAAATGAATCAATTTTAAATGCATTTTTAAAAATTGGAATCTCAAATCAAAATCATGTGTTAAATCATGTAAAATTTTAAATCTGAATCTTGAAAAATGTATTTACTGAAAAGATATGTCTAAAATCTAAATCTAAATGACTCACGAGCAGACAATGTATTGCGTCACTCGCTCACAATGGGAAGTTATGCATTTGTACACACACAGGGTAGGGCCGGAGTAGGGCTCATCTCTAATATTTCAGCTTAACCTTGATAAATAAACCAACAAGACCTTTTCAATAATTAACAACCCCTCACCACAAGTCTAATCCAGTGTGACACAAACATAAACATACACTGATGCTCCAGAGCTGAAATATAAATGAGTAGATGTAGGATTGGCAAACAAAGGCATAGGCTACATGTAAGTCCACGGTAATACACTTTTCAATCTTACCGTTAATATGTTCAGCAATGCAACAAGGCGACTACTGTAAATTATCGACTGTGTTAGTATGTGCTGGTAAAGGGGAGGTTTTGGAGAGGGATTCTAATGCATTGGGGTTTTTTTTTAAACGCTTTTTTAGGGTAAAGTGCTCCCCTGAGATCTCAGTTAGCGCCCAGTGATCAAAGTTTTGACAAAAGAGCTCGGAGCGTTTGATACTCTCTGATACACTCTCAGCAGGGAGAAGATCTCAGCTTCAAACAGTGCAGATCACAGGGGAAACAAGCACCAGCTAAAAGCATCACTCGCAGCCACACACACCAGGACGAAACCACAAAAATCTACATTAATACATTAATGCTGTTATTTATACGTAAACAGTTTAACAGCACAGACACAATACTTGGATATTTGTGCATGTGTGTTTTACATTGGTCGGGCTGATGTCTCTAGCTGCTCTTAAATGCCCTTGAGTCTCACAGGCCCATTACAGCCAATTAAGATCCACATAATCACAAACGTGTGCAAAACCGCACAGCACCAGACACTGTCTTTCTCTTTCTCATTACGGGCATATTGTAGAAATTAACAACTGCCAACATAGGTTAATTAAAAGTGATTTCCCTAGGGAACAAACAGTAACACGCACACATATTCTCTGTTTTATCGATGGATTCATCTATTGGTGGAGAAACTATGAGGTACATTTAACGGGACAGAATTCCTGCGGCTAACGCGTGTTATTATTGCACTTGGACAATTAGCAAATGTTCCCTAAAATGTTTGTCCATTACATTAAAAACGCCCTTTGGGCTTTAACCTTTTTATAATATTTAATCATTTTAATTCAGGGCTCTCAAATTCATAATTAACCCTTACGCTGTTGAAAAACACGCCACACTTTGGTGTTTCCGGTCAAAAATGACTGGCCTTTTAAAAATTGCTTGTAAATTGCTGTTATCACCAAGTATTGGAATCAATCTTTATGACAACTTGTTTTCTTTCAATTAGGACAGGTTTTGTATTAAAAACTGGTTTTCTTTCATTTAGGACAGGTTTTGTAATCAAAACTGATTTTTGTAACTGATTGATTGTAGGCCTCAATGATTTGATCTTCAATTGGTCAAAAAAATTGGGAAGTAGTTGTACCATTTGTGAGCAAAGTCAGTAAGTTTTAGTCCAATGTGATAATATTAACTAACATTTCTGGGTAAAAGAAAATCCTCTCTGGATCAAAATGACCATAACACAACATAAGGGTTAAATCAGTCAACAAGCACCATTTGAGTAGCTGCAACAATTTTTTTTTTTTCAAACTTTAACTATACAGTTATCATACAGCTTAGCACACAACCATAACAATACTGTTTTCATGGATGTGAATCAAATAAATAAATAAATTAAATAAATAAATAAATAAACAGGTGAAAGAAAAAAATAGATATTGCGGTAAAGAATTAAGAATTTATTCACACGATTTATTAATTCATGGCCATGTTTTATTTATTCCTTCCTTCCCTTATTTTAGTTAACTTGTAGCTATATTGTTGTAATCTGTTCTCTTGTTTTTATTTAATTAAATCATGGCCACGTTTAATTAACTGAACTAAAATGAAGCAATGAATTAAGTCGTGGAACAAATTCTTAATTGGTGACCATGATATATTGTTATTTTCTCCCCAGATGTCATGTGTGGGTATCTGTACATTAAAACCAAAATGCAAAAAGTTTCAAAATGCAAAAATTGATTTGTAGGTCAGATGAGAGTATAAATTATTCCTCACATTTGAGGAGGGCACAATTTAACACAATATGTGGGCTAAATTTGGCTTGTTGGCTGACAATTTAATAATAGTTATAATAGAGGGTGACAAAAAAAAAATTGCAGAAGAAAGTGGAAATTAAGATTATTGAACATGACAAGGCTCACAAATGTGTTACCAACTTGAACACCAAGGAGCAATATGCCTGCAATATGTGTGCTCACTACTGCACTGCAAACTCAAAATATGTTGGCTAGATACATTTTTTTTGTTTTTTATTAAAATAATGGAGGCACAGTACTTCCTTTTACTAATGCTAAATCCCATTCTGTACACACATCTATGGTTATAGATGGCGCTTCATTAAAAACTTCCAGGTGCAGACACACTGGTTTGGTAAAAAATAGCCCAAAGTAAGGAATTGACTGCACTCTCTGTTTCTTGTCATTACGATATTGGTTAAAATACACACACTTACCTATAATGTAGTAGTCTCGTAAGTTCTTGAACTCGTGACCCCAGAGGTTGGGCGAATACTCCTGGAACTTGATGGTAAACCTCATATCGCTGTTGGGTTTGTCGCAGGTGAGCAACAGGTTGGGGGCACCCATCACCTCACACTTGTCGGCCTGCTCTCGTGAGGACACCAAGTACAGTTTATAAAACTCATATTCAGAGGGAGAGGTCGGCCCCAAGGGATTCGTGGCAGGACACACAAGGTCCAAACGATCCCCTATTTGAGGGTAGAGTATATATCCCCTCTCATCTCCAAACCTGCAGAAAGAGAGAGATGAAGAGTGAGTGACAGACTATAAATAAATGTTTCCATCTCCATGGAAACTGAGATTGACAGTCTGATATTTGCTTGCATGTACGTGCATATGAAACTGCTAGGCCTGTTTGATGCTGGAACTGCCCTTTTGTTCATACATTTTTTTACACAAAACGTAAATATACATGCCCTTTGGTTCTGGAGAGTGTGTGAGAGGGCATATGTATGGCTTTGCTTGCCAATGTGATGAAAATGAGCGTGTGTAGAGGTTACGTTTTGTCTACAATAGTAAAACCTGGAATCGCTTAGATTGTGTGAAGCAGCCAAGGGCTTAAAGGGAAAGTTCATCCAAAAATGTATATTTCGGTCATCATTTACTTACCCTCATTTCATTTTTAAAACCCGTATGACTTTCTTCTGTTAAACAGTCGCTCTTTTCAATGCAATGATAATGAGTGGGGACTTCCAGGTTTCAAAAATGACTCAAAAGCACCATAAAAGTATCATAAAATAATCCATACAACTTATGCAAGAATCAGAATTTAAGCTATCATTTAATTATCTTCCCCTTCAGCGAGACGTTAACAGCTGTGTCCGGATCATTGAGTCAATGAGTTAACAGCGAACTCAATCAGTTTAATTTCTAAATGAATCGGACCCATTACACCCTTGTTTTTTGGGGGGTCTACTACTGTAGAACACATTTTCATGCGTGAATGTTTACAAACATTATTTTTCACATTTTTCACATTGCAGCACCTCTTTTCCCAGTCGGTTTCACTCTCAAGAGCACAGTGTGCTCTGATTTTGGCTGGACCAGGGATTGTAATTGGTCAAACACTTTGAGTGTGCTTCTGAAAAGTCACGCCCCTTACCATCAACACAGTACTAACTTATTTCATCCATGCCTATTTTTTTTTTTTTTACATTTTTGCCTATGATATAGTTGGGATTTCTATAAATGAAGAATATTGTGGCTTGTATGATCCCAGAAGAAAACAAGTGTACAATCTAGGTACTTCAGAGAGAATTTAGAATCAGTGATTACTGATTATAGAGATGGTAAATTTGTAACTTTGCAGACCTTTTTCATATTCAAACAGTAACATTACACACTAAAAGTTAAAAATGCAAACAAGCATAAGACCCCATTTAAGAAGAAAATTACAGGCTTTGGTGTTTTCTGAATGCATTGTAGTTTATGCCAAAAACTCACTAATCAATTAAATGAAAAAAACACACCAAAGGCTGTCTTTTTGTGCTGCTTGTATTGCCGTATTAAGGCGAGACACTGCAGGTGAATAGGATAAAAATTGTAACAGATTTCACCATGAAACTTTACCAGTTGATTACTCGCATTAATAGGAGAAAAAAAATGTATTGCAAGTATTCTGTAATTTTATGTTTACATATGCTAATCAGGCTATATCTAATTAAATATGTGCTAATATGCATTTATTTTGAAGTGACGAATCTGACCATTGAAAAAAAACAAGGTTTAAAATTATGTTTGCATTTTGTTGAAAAGACGTTTTCAGAGGGGATTATGAATATCTCCTTTTGTTACCCTGTAAATCAGAAAATACTGTCAATAGCCTTAAAAATAGATTTCCACCCTATTTTTAGGCATGAAATGTCATAAATCAGGCCAAGAATGATATATCAACAAATCCATCAGAACAAACCTTCACACTATAGTTAGGAATACGGCTGTAAAGTTTGCTGTATGTAGGTGTTACAGATGTGGAGAATTGAGCATTTTTGAGTTAAATGGCCCATTTTACTTTCATGATTGGTTGCTGATAAACAGGAAATGACCATATTTGGATCCGACAGCAATGACGAGGAGAGAGAGAGCTTTCTAACGATGTGTGCGATGACAGGGTGCGGATTGCGATTGCGGATTGCGATCACAGAGTAGCGGGATGATTTAGAATGCCAACTTTTGAGGAATTTAGGTGAAATCTACACACGTAAACAGACAAAGTGTAGTAAAATAAAGACCTAAATGTGTATTTTGGACTTTTTTTCAGCACAAGTCTGAAAGAAGACATGTTATTGAATACAAATAGGCCAACATCTCAAAATTGACCAGTGAAAAAAAAAAAAAAAACAGATTAAAAAAAAAAACAGATGATAGAAAGAAAAAGGGGATTATGTGACAATATCATATGCAAATATATGAAAGTTTTCATAAAAACAACTTTGAGCACAGCACACAACTATTATTCAGTATTTCATAACACATTTTCAGTAAAAACCAAAGACCAAAGCTAAAACACAGCACTAAAAAGCTCCTATACCTGCATCCTCTTGAGACAAAAAAAAGCTGTGGCATTTACCAGACTGACATTTTAGCTCTATTCAGAGACAGAGTCTTATTCTGAAGTTGAAAATTTACCTCCCAAGTAACCCCACTGCAGATAAAGGCATTTTGTAGGCCCTTCACTCCTCGCTCTAAGTGTATAAAGCTTGACATTTTCATCAGGCCGAGACATCCAAGCAAAACTCCAATTAACCACACCGCAGTTTGTAAGACACCATAGCACAGAGAGACGGACAGATCTAAAAAAAAAAAAAACCTTCCTAGTCAGCCAGATAGGAAGGGAAAAAAAGTTAAAATCATGTGACAGCAAAAGCACCTGATCTGTGTATCAACATATACATTAACACAATGAGTTTAGGCCTCAATCAGTCATCCGTCACACCTAGCACACATGACCAAGATGCAAACAAAGCCAATGTGATCTTAGCCTATTCATTAGCTACTAACATAAGGGATCAGACTGAGGGCAAAATCATATGATAATCAGACGCTTTAAATTATCAAACGAAAATTCAGAACACCACTGTTTGGCGCAAAACACAAACTAAGACTTCGAGGTTTACATTGTGCTGCTCATCGAACAAAGCAATTTAACATAGGCTTTGAATTGTGATGACCACACCACACACACATGCACACTCTGACCATTGATGAACTGGGTTAATCAGACTGTCTGTATGTTTAGTTATATATAGAGACCTGTTTAATCCTTTTGTCTGTGTGATATATTTACCTAATTGAGTGCGATAGAAGACACAGGGGGGCAATCTGGCATTCTTTGCTGGTTAAACTGGACTGCGATTGGTTAGTGAACTCACCCCACACTGTTTAGATAAAGGTTAGAGGCGGTTGGCCTGATTACGTAGGTGTTGTGGATTTCTGTGCTGGTTTGATGCTTCTCATTGGTATGTTTGAATCCCAGTACACTTGCACTGCAGAAGTGGAGTGACTTTGGGCCGCCCTTGGGTTTCCAAGGCTGTCGGAAGCTTTAAATCCAGACTCTGTTTTCCCCTTTCACTTATCAACAAACTTCCACTTCACTCACACCAACACAACATTTACCCATGAACCCATGTTGGGCTTCCCAACATGGGTTTGTTTTCAGCAAGATAATCCGACAGACTGAAAATGAAGTGAAAATCATAATAATTCGCTATATAAATGCCTCATTCATCCATAATAATTCCAAAATCATGCGAGTGTCTTATGTTATTTGAGAAAAGCAGGTGAGGGCTTTCATTGTAAATAACCATCAAAATTAAATTTCTGGCTGTGGCAAACTACCGTCAGTGTTAAAAGGGTCATAGAGAGGGTAGAACATGATTGTGAAATACTACATTGTGACTGTTTTGGGACATTCAATGTTGTCCAAAGTGTAGTAGAGTATGGCCCCTTTAATTTCGCAACCGAAGACAAAGGCACATTTCATCTAACACTCATTTAATCTTTCATCTTGTTTTCCTTACGCTCAAGCAAATGGTACGTTAACCTCAAATCCTGCCACCCCGCAGATCCCAACTGTTCTGTCTAAACGGAAGACATTTCTATCAGAGAGCTGTCAGACCCCTGCTGAGGCATTCGAAGCATGGCGACCATTACCAAGACCACCCCAGAATAGCAAAAGGACAAAAATCAAATCTTAGCATAATACAATATATTGATGGAGGAAAATGTAACATGCTACATCTGTTTCTGACTACACTACACTGATTTTTCAAAGGCTTTCGAGCATGTCAAAATTTCCCTGTTATGCGATCATCAGTTGACAAGCTGAATGCATTTTTCTTTCCTTTTCACTGGAAAAAAAAACAGCTTTGCTTATTGAAGAAATTGACTGTTATTGTCTGTTCATGGTTCAAGTGAATTGCAGAAATATTGTGCGTTCTTTGCAGTGGTTATCAGACCTGCCAAAGTGAAATTTTCTTTCGGGTTGGTGATTTTTGCAAATATATTTATTCATGGAAAAGGTGATTTTTGGTTAAAACTTTAGTAGAATCAAACTTTTTTTTGCACTGAAGTGAACAGACAATCAAAGTGAGAAATGTCTACATGCATATTTGAAACATTCCATGAACTCTGATTTTTAATACACTGCCATCTGAAACTGATCTTTTTATGTATGAAAGATGCGGCATGAAATGACGATGTTTATCTTCATTTACATGGAAATTTAAGAAACATATTCTTGCATCGGAAAAATTACACTTCAGACTAGAAATAAACCCTCTCAAATCAGTTTAAGTACTTTAAAGTAAATGGATCAGAATTATACTCATGATCAATTCATCACTGCAGAATCACAAGTACAAAAGCTCCCTATTGCCACACTAAAGCAACAGAAGGCTGATTGAGCTAAAACTCAAACAAATCCAAGAAGTGAACCACAGATTACACTTCACCTCACCGCAGCAATGTGGAAAATTACCTCTATTTTGAGTTTATATAATGACACTATATTATTGTAATTTTTTGTAATTGCACAAAACTAGGGATATTTCCCTTCCCCATATCCTCTAAAAATGCATGTAGATCCCCTGAAGTTACAAACCCAGATTGTCTTTAAAAATAAAACGTATAAATATTGCAGTAAATAATTAAGTAAACTTTTTTCGGCGATTTAAAAACGGAGAATGTTTCTTTTAGGGTTAGGATTAGTCCATACTGAATCTGTGAACTTTTTTCTTATTATCTGCACTGTTTATGAGGTAAAATTATGCAAATGTTTTCATATTTAAATCGCAGTAAAGCATATAAGAGCAAAATATTTAATAAACGAACATAACAAGTGGCAATTTGCCATAAAATGACCATTCTGTGTTAATCTGATTCCATGTGGGTCTAGACTCCAGTAACTCGTATTGAGCTTTGATTAAAAACAAAAAAGTATGTAGTCATTTAAAAGAGTGTATGTGTGTTGAGTTTATGATCATCAAGACCTGCTGAGGGCACCAAGATTATCTTAAGGGCTCGGAGAGTGTTGTTTCATGTTCTTATCAGTGCTATTTAATTAGCTAAGGGCTGGAGATAGCTTACACATTCCTGAACTCAGTT
This sequence comes from Pimephales promelas, assembly GCF_988280905.1. Taxonomy (NCBI): domain Eukaryota; kingdom Metazoa; phylum Chordata; class Actinopteri; order Cypriniformes; family Leuciscidae; genus Pimephales; species Pimephales promelas. Next base: position 8,876,808 of record NC_142791.1, read on the forward strand.
GGACTGAAACTCACTTACCACGTGGCAGAGAACCACATGCCACAATTGTAAAGTGACTCCCATATGCAAACACAAAAAGCCTAAAACTATGGATGCAAAGATATGGAACTTCTGGGTGTGATAACGGTAAACTATAATCAACAGCTTGCCGTGGCCGATGCAATAACCGATACTTCACTTTTCGAGTTAACACATTCAACGGTAGCAGCTACCTAATTAAAAACCGGTGTCATTTGAAAGCTTCTGATCTAGATAAATCTTAACATCTGTAGCACATTAAACAGCAGTCTTTATGTTTCACAATTAATAAAATAATGTATAATCACAGGAATCTGTCAAATATCATCCAGATTAGATCATACAGTTGGAAAGGTCTTACTAACATTTTTGAAAAGTTTCACATGCTCATTAAGGCTCCATTTATTTGATCTAAAATACAATAAAAACAGTATTGATTTAAAATAACTGCTTTCGGTATTTTTGTAGAAAACATGATACATTCTTTGATGAATAGAATGCAACAGCCTTTGGTTGAAAAAAACTTTTTTGTTGCAATGCAAAAGTATTTAGTCACTTTTGGTCAAATGAATGTTGCTGAATACAATCTTACTGGCTCCAAACTTTTGAACAGTGGTGTAATTGAAAGCCCTCAGATGCACATGTAAAGAGTGTTGACACACACAGGATGGGTCTTTGTGATTAAAAATAGCTAGTAGACGGTGTTCAACAAAATAGTATCAAATAGAGGTCACAATTTTTCAAAACTGAACTACTTTTCACTAATGCACATTACAAAAAAAGCATGGTGCAATACTGAAAATAATAATGTAATATATATTATAGCTTATTGGCAAATAATATGTTCAGCCAACAACATGTTGTGCACCTCTACACAAAGCATATCTGGGTGGTCTTCTGTTGTGGTCAGGTTGAGGAGCTCTAGGGAGCTGGTGGGCCCAGAGGCCACTGACTCCTCAGCCCAACATGAAAAGACTCATCAAGCTCCAAACACGACGATGATTAAAAATGAACGTCACTAAAAATAACCTTCCCTTTGTTTGGAAGGGAGGGAGGGGAGGGCAAAGGGAGAGAGGATAACTCCCAACTCACTTTTCATCTGTTCTCGCACTTTCTCTCAACTCTCCGTTTTCATGTTCGAAACCGAGCCATGTGGGAATTAACCAAATCTGATTCTTTTTAAAGATTGTGGATAAAATGTTCAGAGACCTGTTTAGTATACACACATCTTTTCAGAGTGGAGGTGTGTGGGTCCAACAATTTCACACATTTTACCAATTTAAATCTGAAGATTCATTTTGGGTCTATAATGAGACATAATGACCACGATGCATTAGTCTATAAAAACAAATGCATGTTCTCATCGCTGTCGGTTTACTTTTCTTAAAGGTGTTTCTTGACAATCTAATGTTCATGATTCACATATTAGGCCTGACAATTAGCTACATTTTTCCTTCAGAAGCAATAAATGCTCATCCGAGCTTCATGAGGATGGCAAACAAGGTAGAAAAATAGAGAAAGAGGAGGAGGAATGATTTTTACCAATAAATTGAATAACATCAGAACCCTAATCCTGTATATCCTCAATCCATGGATGACATACAGCGAGAGTGAACAACAGCGAAAGACACAACTGTCGTCATCATAAACGTTGTTTTACAAGGGGTGCTGATGTTAACATGTACAGTATAGTGCAATCCTTGTGTCTGTATTCCACCGTAACACCACCCTCACCCCCCTTGGTTCAGAACAATCATCAGGGTAATCTTAAAACTGTAATTACACTTTCCACACACAGCACAGTATCATGCCAGGGCTTTGAAGGCATGCCAGAGACGCACCTTTGAAACCGAAAATTAAATATGAGTGAAACAAGAGAGGGAGGTTTTCATCGTGAAGATAGCAGGTCCAGCTAAATAACACTGAAACTGAGTGCTCAAAAAGTCAAACTATGAAGTTTCAAGGCTTGCTGGTACTGTATAAATCAAAGGCCTTGGTGAGAACCATAGATGGGGAATATAAATTAATAATAAAATAAGTAACGTAAACAGAGAATTCTGCTTAAATCTCGTTTGTCACATGTTTATCCTGTGAAAATGATTCAAGGACTGTTCTATGTCTATAGAGTTTCACAAAAGATCTCAAGGTCTCCAACTCAGCCTGATCACATTAACATGATTGTAGGTTTCGTACATACTGTTTACACATTTTTGTTAGGATATAGACTGAAAGGTACAATATGTATAAATTGACAGCATCTAAAACATACAAGTATTTACATAAGCACAACTTTAGAAACATAAGAATCATAACACTTCCAATTACATTTATATTACAAATGTATTGCTATAGTTACAGTTGTAATCTAAATTATTTAATTATTTAATCGAATACATTTTCCCAAATGTTGCCTTGTTTTAGCCTAAACATCAGGGCTGTGTTTGGATGGCTATTAGTTGTCTTTTAAACGCAAAATTGTTTTTTGCTGGGTCCACACAACAAATGTTTCAAGTGGTTTTTGCAAATTTAACTGAAAATGCAACTATGTAACTTTAATGACTTCTACAGTCTTCATTCTAGTCTTCATAATCAAGAGCTTCATTAGTTGCACCAGGTGTGCTTGAGCTAGAACATATGAAATATCTGAACTGGCTCGGCTTGTTGAGTGTCATGTTTGAGTCTGACTGCATGTTCGAAATAAGTCAATAGAATAGTCCAAAATGTTAAGAGAAGATATCATCACCCTTCACAAACAAGAAACAGGATACAAAAAGATAGTGAAGGTAGCAAATGTTCCTAGAGACACCGTTGGAAGCATTGAAATTGATCAAAACCATATAAAATATCCACAGAAGTTTTGGGATTCTGTTCTGTCCATGAAACAAAACTGGAACTTTTCGGCCCTAAGGATCGACGATATGTCTGGATGAAGAAGAATGAAGCATATGCTGAAAAGAACACTCTGCCTACAGTTAAGCATGACAGTGGCTCTGTGATGCTCTGGGGCTGCTTTGCATCCTCTGGCACTGGAAACCAGCAGTGTGTTAAAGGCAAGATGGATTAATTGAAGTATCAGAACACTGAGGAAGATGAAGCTTGAACGTCATTGGACCTTTCAACAGGACAATGATCCCAAGTATACCTCAAATTCCACCAAGGCTTGGTTTCAGAAGAGGTCCTAGAAGATTCTACAGTGGCATCCCAGTCACCTAACTTGAACCCTATATAAAATCACTGATGGGATATGAAGGCGGTGGTTGCAGCACACAAACCCAATAATATTACTGAACTGGAGGCAATTGCTCATAAGGAATGAGCTATGATTTCTCAGAAAAGCTGCCAGAAGCTGGTTATACATCTCATTTTCAGGAGCTCATAACAGCAAAAGGGTGTTCTACCAAGTCCTAAAGATGCTTGTCATAAAGGGGTTGAATAATTTTGAGACGGCAGAAGCCATTCAAAGTCTCATTTGAATTAGGGAAAACCACTTGAAAGTGAACACTTGATGTGTTGATCTATTTCAACTACATGTGTTTTATTTATTGCAAACAGCTGTAAGTATGTACTGATTTGCAATGGGGGTTGAATAATTTTAATTACAACTTTAAATGCAATAAGACTGAACCATTTAACAATTTAAAAATCAATGTATTAAATCCATAAATTTAATAGTCTAGGAACCCAAAATGGTTCATAAACATTTGAATGCCTCTAAAGTTGTTCAATTGAAACAATTCTTACAATCTACACAAGCTGTTAATAATGTACGTTTCAGGATCTATGCAAATGTATGTGTGCTAGATTCACACTTTGTGTGTGAATACCTATGATTGCTAATGAGATCACATTGTCAGATTTGCCTACACACAAGCCTCGAGGTTTCAGAACTCAAACAGTTCAAAGTTTCTTGACTAAGTGATGCAAATTAATCTCCTTTCTGTACTGTAAATATCTAATTTGTATTTTCCCAAAGAAATTGTAGAAGAAATATCATAGATAAAGTTGATATGAGCAAAGAAAGAGCAACATGTGAGCAATAGAACAGTAACAGAGAGCGGTGACACAAAAGAATGAGGTAATGAATGAGTGGGGAAAATGAGAAGATGAATAGGTGAAGGGAATGTGACAGAAAGGGAGAACCACATTAACCCCGGAAAGAAAAAGTGAAAGAGAGAAAGTGTGTATAGAGGTAGTAATCCCCTCATAGATGGCTTTGTTGCCCGTCTGATGATGGAGCAGTCCATATGATGAACTAATGGAGGGGTGTAGTGTAGAGGATTATCCTCCCACTCTCACACCCCTGGAAACTGAGGTCAAGTAGTACAATTCCATTTTCAGTCCATTTAATGCCACAATCACAATCTCTCTTTAAACAATATAACGTTTTCCAAGAGCTTATCTCTACTAAAAAACACACTCACACACACAAATGGCTAGGAGATATGGGAGGAACTTGCACCGTGAAGCACATTTACGAATCCTAAATCCATTCTTTCACTAACAATGTTTAATCTTGCGTTGCTCTCGGTCCTATACAAGCTCTATACAAGATCTCTCAACAAAGGAGAACCAATCATCACGTGTATTCACCAGAAAAAAAACAACTGTGACTACACTAGAACGGTCAAAAGTCTGAAGATCTGATTTTGGCTCAGTTCTCTGCCTGTCAGTTTTCCAAAGTATCTTTTCCTACACTTAAAATGTTTTAATTTGAAACGCTTAACCCAGTTAAGAAAGCTTTTATCTGGCTCCAATTAGCAGCTGATTCATTAAATATTGAGGGAGCCATGAAGGATTAAATTTTTAATGTTCATTTGAGGCAGAGAGTTGTACAACAACTTCCCCCGGAGCGATTCATGGAGACAGTCTGTGCTCACCATTGATTACGCTCATTGAGGGGCCGAAATCCACTCCTCTCCTCCCACGCACCCCTCCATCCCATAACCTGTCTGACCCGTTTAAATGTCTTTTTTTTTTTTCTCTCAGCACAAACTCTATGGAAATACTAATGATTTTCTCCAGACATCAGGTGCTACATGACTTAAGAACTTTTAGAGTTTATTGTCAGGTTGACCCTATTTACATTGTAATGCACATTTCTGGTCTTAATGATGTATCGTACTTCATTCTAAAAATTGTTTGTCTTTTTAATCTTTAATAAAAGTAATTAGTTGTTTTTTCCACATTTTTTTCTGCTGAACTTTATCACTTTTTTTCTTCCTAAAATATAAAATGTATATTGTTTGAGACATTATGAGCCATTATGCTTGCAAAATTAAACAATTGGCTTTTATATTATATTACTAACTGTACTTTAAATTACTGTACTGAAGTCAAAGCAAATTATAAAAAATATAATCTGGGAAACATTTACTTTGTATGAAGTTCAGTGAATTTCACATTTGTTTGTAAAGCACTTTTTATTGTAATTTTATTTTATTTTGTGTTCAATATATTTAATAAATACTGTATATATATAAAACAGTATTCAGTGTCTAATATTCATAAAATGAATCACAGCAAGCTCATGATAAAAAAAATCGTATTAAATTAATATTAAATTTTAATATTCTGGCGTGTCTGTATGGCTGCTGAAATGTTCAACTGTCTGGTGTGCATATGTGTTAATAGGCCTATATGTGAGAGAGAGAGAGAGAGAGAGAAGGAGAGAAAAGAAGTGAAAAAAAGAGAGCAAGATGACCTGGGAGGGATGTGACTGGTGGGGTGTGAGTAAACACGTTGACCTTTTCAGATATCATAGGGAACATTTGTTTCATATGGATGAGTGACTTTCTCCATGTCTTTTTTTATATATATATGACTTTATCTGCCCAAACCCCTGAATTCCTTCTCTTTACACAAGTTGAACGTTTTTTTTTTTTTTTTTGCTCAGCCTCAGTTTAATCTTTTTTAATCTTTTTGCTCTTTTAACCAATGATGTTTATCTTTTCTGCCTCTGACTATATGTCTCTACCATGTGTACACTTTTTTTTTAAACTAGTCTTAAAGGAACACTCTGACTTTTTGGGACTTTAGCTTATTCACTGTATCCCCCAGAGTTAGATAAGTCCATACATATATCTTTTCCATCTCCGTGCGTGCTGTAATTCTACCTGACACAACCACCGCTAGCCTAGCTTAGCACAAAGACTGGATGTAAATGGCTCCAGCTAGCATACTAATCACAATAAGTGACAAAATTACACAAACATTTTGTGATTGTATAGTCACAGAGCGTACAAATAACAAGGTCATATGAGACACAGACATCTTTTAACCGTATAAATACTGGGAACTATATTCTAAGAATGCGAAGCACTGCTACTTGGGCGGAGTGATTACCGCAGCACCTGAGACGCACCTTCAGCCCACGTTTCATGGTCCGTGTGGCAAACTCAATTTTTTCAAAATAGTCGTCCTCAGTGAAATGTACTGAGCAAACACGATGGTCCTTGATGATCTCTTCAGGTTTGTTTGGATCTAACGTTATATCCAGAAAAAGTAACTTAGCCATTGATTTATCAGGTCAGCGTGTTTAGTTGGAATTCTATGAAACATGGTATTACCTGGTCTCAACTGTTTAATGTCACAGCTCTTTACAATTTTACAATCTAGTAATTGCTGACTCTATACTCCAACTCTGAACGAACTCTCTGCTCCTCACCACGGTGCTGAGAATATAGTTCCCAATATTTATCCGGTTAAAAGATGGCTGTGTCTCATATGACCTTGAAATTTGTACACTCTGTGACTATACAAATCATAACATGTAACTAGGAAAATGTTTGTGTTATTTTGTCACTTATTGAAATTAGTATGCTAGCTGGAGCCATTTACATCCAGTCTTTGTGCTAAGCAAGGCTAGCAATGGATGCGTCAGATAAAGTTACAGCACGCACGGATATGAAAAAAAGTATGTATGGATTCATCTAACTCTGGGGGATATGGTGAATAAGTCTCAAAAGATCGGCATGTTTCTTTAAAAAGAAAGGTTTCTTTATTTATTAAACTTTCTTCACACTAGGGAAAAAAAGGTTATTTTATGAATGGTTCTTAGGGAAACCAAAAAACGGTTCAATGGTATTGCGGTGAAAACATCAAGAATGTAGTTCCCTAAACAGAATTTTTTTCCCACTTAGTTATTCATGTTCTTCTCAGAGTTGAGTGAAATCGCTAATTCTGTCACTCACTCAAGGTTTAAACTCTTCTATATGTGGCTTCTCATTTCCTCTTGTCCAGAGAGCATCCTCAGCATGGACAAAATTTTGAGTACCTTTGCGTGGGTTTGCAGATTGTGTCACTGTGGGTGAAGCATAAATGGTTTATCTAGGGAAGGCATGCACGCGACCCATAAACGGGAGGCAGCCAGCCGGAAAATGCCCTCCCGTCTCTCTCAGTCGATGGTGTCTGTCCAAACCGTTAACTAGACTGCATCCCCTGGCCAAAGTCACCCCTGTCCCAACTGGGCTTAAATTTATGTGTACAAAGTTTCCCACACTTTCTGACCTATTTCAATGATTGTTCTATCACTTTTCAGTTGACTGGATAATGACTCAGTTTATCAGTAAAAAAAAAAAAAAAAAAAAAAAAAAAAAAAAAAAAAAACAGTTCATAGAAATAGCACTCAGAAAACAGAAAATCCACCCAAAGAAAAACTTCAGTCCATGGCGCACAAATGTATGAAGAGTTCAGATGCAAAAGCCTCTAAATGCCATTTGAAATTTTCTTCTAAAATGATAATTTTTATCAAGCTTGTATGTTTAAGTTCAGTAATTTCACTTTAATGGCAATGAAGATTACCTATTAATTGTTATTTAAGTGAAATTACTGAACTTAAACATACAAGCTTGATAAAAATGGTCATTTTAGAAGAAAATTTCAAATGGCATTTAGAGGCTTTTGCATCTGAACTCTCCGTATAGAACTTTAGAAATCATCCTATATTTTTTAGGTTTTCCAGGACAACTCTATGTGGTTTACAATAAAATTGACTAAAATATCTGTTAAATGGACAATCAAAATAAATATACATTAATAAAAATGCCAAGAATCATCTTATGGTACAACATTTTGTTCCAACTAGCTCAATGCAAGGAATATGTGCATGAATGTGAATTGACAAATTGTATTTTTCATACTACATTTGACTCTCATAGTCCATAGTCTGAACTTGTTGCAAAATTTGTATCTGGGTGCATTAGTTTTCCATCAACCACCAACGTACCTTCTGTTTAAAGAGTTCCAGTAGACTGGCTCCATGTTGGTCGCATCCACAGCTAAACTCATCATCAGGAAGATTAAGAGAAATCCCAATCCACTGACCCAGTCCGAGAACGCCATTGCCACCCAGGCTCCCCTCGTCTGGACTCCCATGTTCCTCCTACAAGACAAATGAATGGGACCTAATGGAGACAAAAGACTAGTGGGGTGCTGAACTTTACTAGATCCCCCTGCAATTGAGGAGATGGTGTGACCGCAACATCCACATCTGAAAGACTCGGAGCATAAATCTCGGAATGTTTGTATAAAGAAAGCAGATTCAGAAACATCAACCTCCTTTTGTTCCATTCAAAGGAGGCAATGACCTCAGCTGAAAGTCTCAAGTACTGTCAGATTTGTGAAGGCAAAGCCATACGAATCTGAATTGGGATGAATTTAGAATAATATTATGATCGTGCATGGGGTGAAGTTAAATGTTTTTGAAGTGCACAGAGACTGGTGAAGGGCGCCAGGTCCACTGCGGGTGATTTCCCCCCCCTAGAAATGTCTCTCCATAAACCGCAGCATTAGCATTTCTGTCAATGTCTTGAAGTTGTATTTTTACTCATGCTGAGTAAATGACGACGACCGGCTGCAAATAATTCGGTCCGTTGGCGGACAAAAGTCTCGCTGAAGCAGAAAACTCAGTTCAAAATGTAACTTTTCGCTCTCATCTAATATCCAAAATATTCACGCTAATAATGGCCAGTCCTGAAACAACGTTGAGGATGTCCACCAACACTTCAGTTAATTACCAAATGAATAACAGTCCGACACGAAAAACAAAAGATAACCCCGGTTTAGGGCAGTAAAGGAAACTAAAGTGACAGTAATCGGTAAGGGTCGTTTGAAACAAACGTAGAGACGATGTGAACAAGAAACGATATATTCCTGTGGTCCATGGAAACAACGCGTGCTGTTCTCCGCTCCGTCCGGTTCTCTGCTGCTCCGCAAAGTCTCGCGCTTTGACTCGCGCGCCGGCGGCGTTGTTGCCAGATCTCAAGAGAATCAAGCAACATCTCCTGAAAAACACAAGGCTAACCGAATTAGATTACCACTGTTTTTATTTTATTTTTATTATTACTTATAAAGATTTGGTGGTTATTTATAAATAAGGGGGGGGGGGGGGGGCTGCTTAATTTAATTGATCAAGACAGAAATACATATTAAATATAATCTAGACTGAGGACGGTTAAATATGCAATACAGAAAAAAATATATTAAATAATAGTATTTTTTAATTACCTATTTCAATAATTTAGGTAATCTAAGGTCATGTCTTTTATTTGCCTATAATAAGCGGACATGGCAACACCTGCTGGAAGTAAGCGCGTGTTGCTGACTGACGGGGAGGAGAGTTTGTACATGAGAAAAGCTCTTCTCTGAGGTAATAATTTGAATACTACCAAATTTAAATGTTACTACAGCTCGCTGACCAACAAATCAAAATAACCATGCTTTGACTTGTGAGGTTAGAAGGGCTCGAATTGATTTCAATTCATTGTAAATCATTTCAATGAGTCGTTTGTCAAAACGCCTCAACTTTAACAAATAGCTCGAGGCGTATCAGGACAGGGTTTGAGCACTTAAACCTTATGCCCTGTTCTAAACGGTACAAAAGGGTGATGCTGGGTTTCTTTAGGGGAATCAAAAGGTGAAAAGAGGGTTATGCTCTCTAAAGATTCAGAAGAACTGAAAATTTGTAGACAAAGTAGCCTACGATGATTTTTTTTTTTTTTTGTATTTATTTTTTGGCAATTTAATTTACCTTATTGAATTAAAACGTTTGAGAGCTACAATCATCACGGAATCTTCAAGACAATCTCTATGAGGTTCTGAAGCAGAAGTGTGATAATACTGCCTCATAGTGGAGAACAGCCGCAAAGTAGGAGTCAAATCTGACTACCGGGTACATTTGCACAGGACTAAAAACAACTGTAATCTAAACCAGGGGTTCTCAACTCTGGCCCTGGAGGTCCACTTCCCTGCAGAGTTTAGCTCCAAACATGATCAAACACACCTGCCTGTAACTTTCTATTAAGCCTAAAGCCCATGATTAGCTTATTGAGGTGTGTTTAATTAGAGTTGGAGGAGCTAAACTCCATGAATGGCTCTTGAGGGCGAAAGTTGAGAAACCCTGGTCGACACCCACAGTAATAGCAAAATAATGACCAAAAAGCTCAATATTTACATTTTTTTTATTTTCGATTTAACATATTTTGATCTTTTCAAAGAAAACCTAAGCCCCATATTCTGTACATACTCACCTTATTTAAAACTCAAAAAATTTAAATGATGAATTGATAGAGGAAGGCAAACCTCTTTTTTTAACCTTTACAATTCTTTTTTTATATTCAGTATGTGCCAATATTCATCATCAACCTTTATCTATACATGTCAATAGTTGCAGTTAATTACTTGAACATTAACATACCAACAATACATAGAAACACTGTGGAAACATCCCACAGCCTGGTATGATGAGTAAAGTCAATGTAGGGGAAACATCCTCAGCCAGGCTTCGACTCCTTTAGATGACCGAATGGTGTACATACAGCCTGTGCTGTTATTCTAATAAGCGTTACATTAAATTTCAAGCAGGGCAGTTCTATTTTTTACAATTAAGGCATGTGAAACACCCAAAATGATGGCCTAAGATGGACAGAACTCAAACCAGGACCAAAATCATTTACATTATTTACAGCGCACCCAGTCCACATCTCTCGCGAGCAAGACGGGAGAATGTAAGAGCGTCTTTCTACAGACACATACAAAGTCTCTCCACGCACCTAGTCTGTCTGTGGCTCCCATTTTACGTCTCTTTCTTGAAAGAGAGAGGAAGCGAAAAACAAGAGAAGAGAAAGTGGTGGTCTCTTGCTCAATCCAGTTTGACGACATCAGAAGATATGTTCTGGTGCATGTGACGGTCCAAGCAGGGTTACGTCCATCCTTGAAGAACTGAAAAACAAAAAATAACAGGATTAAATCACAAGCACAATGAGTAAAATAGTTCAGAATCTCAGGCTTTCGCATCTCACCTGCTTCGCTGCAGTTCGGTTGTTTCAACTTACATCCATGAACTCCTTTCATGTCAACAATTTCTGTAATAGTCCCAATTTCTCATTGTATAACAGACAATCATGACAGGTCTGTGTCCTTGAGGTTTAGTTCAAGTGAAAAAACGAGGGGAGTTTGTGTCCGTCCATCTCCTCCTCTCCAAACATTCATCACATCTAGACTCCTCAACCCTCAGCAGGGAAGGGAGTTTTTGAAGAAATGATTGATAGACGTGAGAATCTGCGGTTTCTCCACACAGTAATCTTCTCAAAAAGGCATAAAGGGTTTTTCAAATCAAACATTCAAAATGAACACTTTTTTTCAAATGCTATAGGACTCTCCTTCATTTGATAGTGTTGCAAGAGAGCAGTGGGGATTGCAGCACAAAGGATGCAGAAAACTCCATCGCTTTGGTGTGGATGAAAAAGATCCACACGTACTCCCTCTGTCTCTCTGTGTGTAGCACTAAATGCAGCTGGTTGCCACTCCTTTCCACACTCCAGGATGGCATTTGAGATAGTGCTGATATCCTCTCCGTGCTTGTTTTTAGTCTTTGACTTTTTTTTTTACAAAAATATATTCCAGTCAGAATAAAGAGTGAAATACGTTTAAAGCAGGAATCTTTTCTTTTCTACAGATCAAGTACCACGATGTCCTTCGTTCTGATCCTCAGTCTCTTCCTATCCAGGTGAATAAACATTTGATGCAAAACGTCACATATTTCGATCCCAAAACCAATGTATTGGGGGAAATAGATGTCTTTCAAAGTAAAAAAAAAGAAAATACTGCTACACACTGTGGATCCTTGGCTCTCAATGGCCCTGTATCAAGAGCGCAAGTAACAAGATGGAAAAACAACAGTTCCATCAAGATGTTGGGAGACAAACTCAATCTCCGGGTGACGTGAAAGTTCTGGAAGAGCACCAGCCGGAGACCGTAAGCTCAGTGAGGGCCATGCGCTCAGATAACAGGCATATTCCGAATGGTGAGGCGTGTCCCATTTCGCTCGAGACACTCAAGCCTTGTTATAGACACGCTGTTATACATAGTTTCTTTTGGAATACATTCATTCATAATACAACATCCTCATGAGGCAAAAAAACAAAACAAAAAAAAACTAACAAATAAAAACATTATTCAAAAATACAAGGTAGCAGCCTAGAAAGTGCTCCAACTGATAAAGTTCGAATACTTTGTATAGAACAATAAAAAAATAATTCATTCATCCTTTTTCAACAGCAAAGAAAAAGTAACAACTGACATACAGGATCACAGCGCCCTCATGACTGTCTCAAAACACCAGCCAACAGAATCCACACACACGCTTTCTGGACAGAAGGCAATAGTTCACATCGTGGACAGAGAATGAGTGATTGGGGAAGAGATGAAATGTAAGTGTATTTTGTGGACAGACAACAGAGGAGCTACATTTAAACACAAAACAAACCCCGGTTGCCCTCTTAGAACAGAGGCAAACGGGCCAAACAGCACCTCAGTCACGCTTTGAAACACTGAAGGGTAAAAACGCAATGCTTGACTGTCCTATCGGTCTCTTTAAGAGCCTATGTACAAACACTAACTTCTTCTGCCCATTCACACACACACTTTAGCACACACGCTCAATGAAATACAAAAATTGTGTTGAACAAAATAAAAGCATGGCATTTGTTTTATACAGGTAAGCAATAAAATTTGTGCAGACTTCATCTCTTACGCACACACAGAAATCCTCATAACCTATCCTACGTTTTTTGTTTTTTTTTATCTTTTTTGTTTTTTTTGTTAAACAAGTGCAAATCTTCAAGTTTTCAAATTCATATTTCTATAGCTTTACCAAGAACATAAAAAATACAACAGTGTTTGTCTGTTAGGAGAGACGCTCGACTAATCTCCCCAAAGAACGTTTCTCAACCTCCGTGTTCGATACGGCGGAACCCACTCCGTTCCTACCTCTCGTATGTGTACTCATACAAATATTCAACACATAATATATGCAACAATATATTCACACATTTTGCATTGTAAAAAAAGGACAAAAACTCCATTTCAAATATGAAAACATTAAAGTGCAATGGTTTAGGTAAGGTGCTTTACTGAAGGGATGCGGAAGAAGAACTCCTCTTCACACGAACCTCCTTCTGCTCCTCTCACAGTGCAGAGTGAGAGAAGGAGGGAGAAAGAGAGGGGGCGTGAACAAATATTGCCCCACCCCTTCCCTCACTGAGCAGTGCACATTCCTCTGCTGATTTGCTCCAGGTTTAAGGCCTCAGGTAAACTCAAGTAGACGGGTTGGGTCAGTAATCCTCCACCTGCTCCAGCTCACCTCCCCCCAGGAATGAGTAGCCTGCGGAGGTGGGAAACAGGAGAACAGAGGTTGAAAGGTCTGAGGGTTCGCAGTTTCTACAAGAAATGTCCCATCTGGGAATATCCTAATGACTAATTCATAAACATTCCTTGAACTTTTTTTCCCCTTGAAGCAGGGTAGAAAACGCTTTTCAATAAGCATATCAGTAAACGGATCCTCCTCTCTAGATGAGGATCTTACTATGACCCAGACAGCAAGAATTTGACTAGGAGCCAAAGCACAGATTAAAACAACAGTAGTTGCGAGGGTCATTCTAGGTAATGTATGCATGCTGACGGGTAAAACTGAATGCAACCCAGCAGGGGTGCGTGAGTGTTTATGAAAGCATGCACACTAACCGAGGATACTGGGGTCAGTGTGGAGCATCATGCTAGGCTTTTTCTTTGCTTTTCCTCCCTGAGTGTCAAACACACTGCTGCCCTTGCTCATGTGAGCTGCCTGGAACATTGACTTGAGGAGAAACAACAGAAGACTTTAAAATACAACAATGGACAAGCAAAAGGGCAAGTGATAAATCCAGATGTATCCAAATTAGGGCTGCAACTAACAAATATTTTAATAGTTAGTAATGATATATAACTATGTAGTATGTACCAATTTACTAATGCTCTCTCTCTCGCACAATCTCGGACACACTCGGCCTCTCTCTCGCTCGTAGAGTTCGTTTTGCCTTTGCCTCAGTCCGGTGCCTCATTGATCTACTCCATTACGCGCTCAACTCAAATTTGTTTAATTTATACTCAAAGATCTCTGCGAATTATTGCCTGCCGTAATAATCGCGCAACACAACGAATCGATAATGAAATTCATTGCCAACTATTTTAATAATCGTTGTTGCAGCCCTAATGAAAATAATTACTGATATCATGATATCGAAGATTATAATATGGAATGTCTTTTTTTTTTTTTTTTACCTGCAGGGGGAAGTTCATGTTCAATCCAGAGACTTCCTTGGATAGCTGTGGAAAATTTCAGTACATTAAGACTAGGGATGCAACGGTACACGGTAAAATCCCGGACCGTTCGGTCAGCCCTGCACGGGACAATCTACCCTCGTGTCCCGCGGGACTTCGGTTTTGCAATAGAGTTCGTGCGGATCCTTTTCCCGTATTTTCCGCACTATAAGGTGCACTTAAAAGCCTTTAATCTTCTCAAAAAACGACAGTGTGCCTTATAATCCGGATCGCCTTATGGAATTAGTTAACAACGCTCCGCGTTATTAAATTCGCCCGCGAACTCACGCTCGTGTCCAGCATATGCCCGCTTTGTCACACGGCGCTGCTCGCGCGTCACAGATGTTCAAAAAAACCGCTCCCCGTTCACAGTACCGGGTCGTCTCATTCAAAACAGCGAGCCGTTGCTGCAGCGAGCCGCCGCACATTGAATATATGAGTCAGGCTGCGAATGTACGTTGTGCCCGCCCCAGCGCGCTCACGCTTACTAAATAAACGCCTCACCAGGCTCCGGCTCCGCGCACTCGCTACATTCCCAGCACATCTAGTGGATGCATAACGCAAACCCAGTCAAACGTTTGACTGCAGTTTTGCACAATAATCTCTCAATAGTGGATGAGTAAATAACATTGCACTTTGTATCCTGAATGAAGTTTTTTTTAATTATATTATTTTGCTCGGCTCTTTTTATTCAAACCACAAGCTAATTTATGTTTGTTAAAGGTAAAAGTGCACTTTTTCTTTCACATTGATCACTTTATATACCAGTTATCAAGGTTTGGAATTGGGATCCACTTGAATATTCTAAAGTGTGTTTGTTTACATTTTGTATTTTATAAGTGGTAGTTGAAGAGGTTGTATTACTTAGTTCTGTTCAGTACAGACTAGAGTGTTAATTTATTTCATACACATTGATGTTCTTCCTACTGTGACATTATGTTAATGCATATAAGAAAAATAAAACATATTTTTGGGATGAAATAGCAGTCTCTTTCTGCACAAAACATGTACCGAAACCGAACCGAGACCGTGGCCCAAAAACCGAGGTACGGACCGTACCGTGGGCTATCTGTACCGTTGCACCCCTAATTAAGACTATTGCATGCATAAAAAAAAAAAGACAACACACAAAAGAAAAATTGATATTTAGAAACCTGCTGCTGTTGTCTCTGGTGGTTTGCTTTCTGTTTGGCACGGCGCTCCAGGAACTGCTTGGCAAACTCTTTGGCTTCAATGGTATCGCCGAGATAAATGCGGATAAAGTCATTAACTTCATACGGAGACTCTACTTCCTTCAGATACGCCACAATGGTGGGCACTACAGAGAGAAATATAAGAATGCTAATTTCAGTTCCTCTTGGAATAGAGAGCAGGAAGACAAGCAAACAACAAATGTGACAGTTACCATCTAGTGAAGAGGAGTTATTTGCAGAACTGTTGAGAGCATGAAGCATCTGTTCACACCAAGTGGTGAAACCGTCCTGAGGTTTCATCCCTTGAAGAAGCTTCAGAAGCCTTTCCTCGTCATCAGTACGCTTACGCCGATTCAGCAAGTACTGATCACTGTGAACACGGACACGTTTGAGGTGAACACTGCGTGTAAAAACATTGGTTTATATGGAGAGGTAAATTGTGTGAGTGTAAATTTGTGTACCCGAGAGAGGGACTGCTGCGGCTGTTCTTTAGGCCAATGTTGCGATGGCTGGCCTGGTTCTTCATGGCCTCATCCCACATGCCCATAGCAGGGTTTCCACCTCCAACCTTCCCTTCCATACTAGATCCTGACCACATCCCAGCTGGCCCATCACTCCACTGACCCATAGTCAAGCCTCCATGCTGATTTGAAACACACATGAAGAGTTAAAGCAGAAGAAACAATTTCCTTCTAACAGCAAGTGAAATAACAGTAACTAATACAAGGAAGACCTCATAAAACATTCCCAAATGAAAACGTTCAGAATGCACATGAATGTCATCCTTCAGGAGCACTTTACAAAAACACCCCAAACTAATTTCCAGCCATTCGGATGCAGTTTTAAACAGATTTCAACTGCTCATGTGGATGTCAAGATGTTTATACCCTTTGCTGTGCTCTCTGCTGCTGCTGTAGTTTGAGAAGTCTCTCTGCCTCCAACTCTAGGAGTCCCATGCTCTTTCCTGAAGCTTTGCCTAGAGAGAGAGCTCCTGCCTGGCTTCCACTCCACCCTGTGCCCCCTGACATGCTCTGCTGCTGGCTCTGCTGCAGAAACTTCATGATCAACTCCTGCTGCTGACGACACTGCTGTAAAACACAAAGGTGTTGGACTTTAAACATTTCATAGTGCAGCAGTTGTGGCCCAGTGTGTGAGAGGACGCTCACCTGTTTTCGTCTATAAAGATCCTCCTCCTCTCTCCTCTTCTGTTCCTCCTGCTGCCGGCGCTTTTCCTCCCTCCGTTTCCTCTCCTCTTCTTCACGCTTCACCCTGAGTTCAGCTTCACGCCTCTCCTGCTGGATCTAACACATGGGCGGCACATGCTCAATTCACAAAGTCAACACGAAACGTGATCACCTAGATGAGCTGTCACAGTGCAGCATGTTTTTTACGTCAACGCTAGGGATGTATACAGCAGGGCTTGCATAAACTAGTAAGGTAGTTAATAATCTAAGCACTAGTTGGCATTGTCGGTAACCATTAAGTACTAAAACGTACAATAACCGTAACTTCATATCGACAAGCTTTTTTTTCTTAACACAAAACTACTAGCCATGACCGCGACTAAAGATAGTATACAATGACAGTGAATAGACTATATTATATATCTTATTCAAAATATAGATGTATGTTTCGATTTACTGTTCAAGACCTGTGAAATGGTATATGAGGATGCTAATGTTGTAAAATAACCCTAGGCTAACTGTTAAAATCAATTTTATTAATAAGTGTATGCACATATTGTTTAACATCAAAGGTGGAGATTTGCATGTCAATTGACAACTGGTAAAATTCTAAATGAAACATTTTGGTTTTATAATAGATGTTAGAGACATGTTTGTTGCAAAAATTGGTCAATTAATAAACATATTTTGCCTTTGTTTCTTATTTTAAATTAACAAACCACAAATACTTCTATAAAATGCCATTGATCAAGACAAAACCAATAAACTTCAGCACGACTGACGACTTAAGTCTAGAATATGTTGAATGGAAGTTTAATTTGAAGATTAAATAAGTTGCCTACTTTCTGCAAATGTTCAAGAGTTGGACCCTGAGTGGAGCTACTCATGGTTAAGTCCCACAGACTGGTCTCACCGCCTAAAAACGAAAGATCAGAAAAGCCATTGTGTGAAGAATAAGACTTCACAAAATAAAGTGGCTATTACAAAGCATCATTGCAACTGGTAGTACCTGACTGCTGAGAGACTGAGGTAGGCATGTCCCACAAGGGCCCGGTATCTGGCACTGACATGGACCTGTTCATCGCAGGCATCCCAGTCTCCCCACACCTGAGACACAAAAGCATCACTCACAAACCCAAAACACATCATGTATATACTTGGTTAGCTTATTCATTAATCGCAAGGGGTTACCGGTTTATGTGCTGAAATCTCATCTGAAGTTGTTGGTACAGGGCTGCAGTGGCAGCTTGTTCTAATTGTTTCTTTAACAGCTCCTGGTCCATGTTCCCCTAAAGGAACAGAAAAAAAAGACTAAAATTTACTTCTATTTAATATTTTAAACTTTTTTTTTTTTTTGGATAGTGGAGAACAGTAAGGCAATGATGGTGAAGGACAGGAGGATTTGGGAACAGGAAGAAACCTTGAAATGGGAACCGAAATTGGATTGCCCATGATGCTACGATATGTCAGAGCACTGCCCCCAAGGTTATAGCACCAACAACTACTTGAGTATTTTATAAAAGCAATAAGCAACCTGAGATTTGCTTGATTACACATTTAAGAACAGTCCATAACCTGTAAAGCTTACTGTATCATAACTAATACAAACATTTCTAGGACAATAAATGATGTTTTTAGCAAGTAAACGGGCTTTTAGTATTATTCTAAAAATGATCCACCTTTAGTGGTAAATGTGTCTTTTTGCTGTAAAATCTTTATTGATTTTTATGAAGTAAATGTAAGAGTAAAATTTATATTCTTAGTAATATTTCAAGATGGACATTCAAGCAACTCAGGTCTATTTGATTATCCATGTATTCGTTTTTTGTTTTGTTTTTTTGTTTTTATAGAGAAATGTAAGTATCAAGGAATGTCAATCATCATCAATCATCATTTGTTTCGGTTCCCACAATAATATGTATATGTAGTCTGTTATAATGTTATAAAGATCTCATTGATTTACATTACAAGCTATAAGAATTTCATCTTACGTTTTGGCCATATAAATATAAGAAACTGCACCAATTTACAGATTTTTTGCTCAGTTTGGGCCTCTAACTAAAACTGATGTTTTTTTTTTTTACTAGAGTATGAGCTCCATATTCTACTATAGTATGCCATAGTAAATGAGCCATAAAAGCCTGATGTATCAAATAGAATACTCAAAAAAAAAGCATTCTAATTTTTTTCTTCACATTTTGTCTGAAGGTTAAAAAAAATAGTTCAATTTAAAAAAAAAAGAAAAGAAAATTCAGACTACTATTTCACGTGAGCATGACAGGGTTAAAAATAGTAAAATATTTGTAAGACAAAACCCTGAGTGGCTTATTGCTAATACATGACAAAGTTTCATGAAACTCTTTTTGGAATAATTCCCAGTTCCTCACCAGAAGCGGAGGAGGGGAGGGGCCAGGAGAGAAAGGCACACGTCCCCACATCTTGATAACCTCGCCCAAGGGCTGAAATCCCTCATCACAGCCACGTTTGACTAGCAGGTTAATGGCGAAATACCCCGCTTGATACCACTCACACATCTCCACTGTAGTGAATGGACCTGAAAGAGAGACAACCAAGACAGCTCAATATTTTAAGCTGTAATAAAAACCTCCACTTATGATCATTGATGCGGTAGTGAGCTTTACCTTGAATCTCCCCTTGAGGGTCTTTGTAGAACCACTTCATTGCGGATTCGTGGGAAAGGGGCAGAGCGCTAGCGGAGTGCGGGAGAGTGTGCGGGGTTGAGTGAGAGTGTGTGTGGGAATTCGGGTGATTGTGAGTGTGTGTCACGTTGATGTGGCTCTCCTGCAGAGCTTGAGTGAAACATTCTTCTTCGAGGGACGTGTCTTGCAGAGACGCCACCATCTTCTCAGCCTCCTTTAAAAGACAGATCTTTTTTTTAACTTTACGCTTCTATCTTAAGAATGTAGAGCAACAAAAATAAGCAACACTGACCTGCTGAAGGTGCTTCATGCCATCTTCCTCCTCGGTGTCTCCGCCAACTGTTGGACGGTCAGTACCAGTGTTTGAGGGAGGAAAGGAGCTCTTCATCTGAGGTGTGGTGCCAACTAAAGCTGCATCTATAAGAACAAACGCAATGCTATTGTGTTCCATTGAAAGTTCTTGATACAAAAAGGAAAAAGGCTCGAGAAAAAAAAAAGCAAAAGAAAGTGTACCTTTGGCTGGCTGGGGTGCAGGTTTGAAGGGAGGAGGAGCTATGGGTTTGGGAGTCTCTTGCTCTGGAGGGTGCACAGGAGCAGGAGCAGACACAGCATGAGGAGATGATGATGATGACTTCCTGTCGCCATCCCACACAGCTGTTGCCTCGCACTCTTCAGCTAAAATAAGAAGAGACAAATTTAGAAAAGTGTTAAAAAAAGTGAGAAAACATTTCAGCATGAGAAATGAAGACACAAATGGTTTAATGCCAATCTAGGTCAGATGATCCAGAATAGAGGGCAACATCCAATTTTTGTAAAATATACGACATACTGGATCACATCAAATGAGCTTCTGAAATACTATGCGTTTTCTTACGTTTATCAGCAGGGCTGTCTGTCTTCTCCTGACTACTCTCCTCTTCCTCCTCCAGAGCCTCAAATTCCAGTTCCTGGTCTTCGGGGATTGCATCTCTGGAGTTTTTCTGAAGGGTCACACAAACCTCATTTAATACATTTCATTTTTTACTTAAAGGGATACTCCACTTTTTTTTTGGAAATAGGCTCATTTTACCACTCCCCCACAGTTAAACAGTTGGGTTTTACCGTTTTCGAATACATCCAGACGATTTTCTGATATTTAGAAGAATATCAGTAACCAGACAGTTTCTGGTCTCATTGACTTCCATAGTATATTTTTTTTCCTACTATGGAAGTCAATGAGACCAGAAACTGGCTGGTTACTGATATTCTTCTAAATATCAGAAAATCGTCTGGATGTATTTAAAACCCAACTGTTTAACTCTGGGGGAGTTGTAAAATGAGCCTATTTCCCAAAAAAGTGGACTATCCCTTTAAGAATGCATCTTAACTTGGGCTGGGCGTTATATATCGGTTATCGGATGACATTGTTGTGCGAATCTCATCAGTAAATCCGGTTCCTTGATTAGTAGTAAATCGCTATCACCTGCTATCAGATGGAGTGACATTTACTACACAGAGCCGTGGTTCACTGACAAGCTTGAGCCATATCGCATTAATTATCGCAGGCGATACGTCCATGACAATTAATGCGATATGGCTCAGCTTGTCAGTGAACTACGGCTCTGTGTAGTAAATGCCACTCCATCTGATAGCAGGTGATCGCGATTTACTACTAATCAAGGAACCGGCTTAACTGACGAGATGCGCATAACAAAGTCATCCGATATATATATATCGCCCAGCCCTAATCTTAACTACATAGTATTTGAGGTCACAAGCAAACCTTGATGCACATGAAGGCCCCAGAAGAATCAAAGGTTCCCATCTCCCCCTCTTCTTCATCAGTGCACCATTCAGGCAGGCCATCTCGATCTTCCTCTCCTCCCTCACTTCCAGCCCTTCTCCGTCCACCTTCTCCATCTCGGAAGTCAAAGTCAAACTTCCTACGACGGCCGTCCCCACTGGCATGATCCCGCCAACCTGCGGAACGAGGACCCCCGTCTAGATGAGAGAGAAGACAAGTTTAAACAAAGAAATATAATAATACAAATGAATTTAATGAAAAATGAATGAACCTTCACGACGACATCCGGCAATCCTCCAGCTTCCCCCAGGATCTGTCCCATCATCTTCCTCCGCCTCCTCTCTGAGCGTCCGCCAGTTATCGCTGTCTGAGCGCGTATAGTCCTTCCTGCTTACTGCTCCGCCCTCCTCAAATCCACCACGTCCACCTTCACGCCTCAAGGGCTTCTCGAAGCGCCGCTCACCTCTAAAACAGAAAATATTATATTAATGATCAGCATAAGAGAACATCTCACTTATATGCACTGTATATTACCCACCTGTCATCCCAGCTCTGGCTGCGGTGCATCTCTCGTCCTCGGCCAAACCCAACCTCTTCATCCACACTTCTTTGGTAGAATCCACCTTCTCCTCTGCCTCTCCCTACAGAAAAACAAAAGATTATTAAGTATTTTAAATAGTTTTCTATTAACAATATAAATAAAAAAGTAATATATATTTATATAAAACATAATACATTTCTTGGGAAGAGGTGGAATGTGACCTTGACATTTCTTTGTAATTATATATATATTAAAAAAAAAAAAAAATATGAAGAAACGCATGTAGCTGGAAAGATGATCTTCATTGTAGTCACACATACAGACACACACACACACAAAAAAATCTAATTAATTTCACACTCATGTCCATACAGAAATAATTTTATAAATAAATCATGTAATTTCAGCACGTGGAAAAACAATGACCGGTTTCAAAGTTTTTCTAAGCACTCGCCACTTCAGCTGACCAGATAGTCCCGTTCCAAACTCACACCAATGGTCACAACCCACCTCGACCTCCTCGAGTGCTTGTGCTTCCACGCCCTCTAGCTACACCTGTTGGTACAGCGCCACCTCCTTTACCCATAAGCCTTAGCACAGCCACACTGTTCACAGACATCGAGAAGTTTCTCTGAAAGGTGAAAGGAAAAATCAATCAAAAAGATGACTGATCTATTTACAACGAACAATATCATTCATGTTTATCCAAAGAAATTAGATTCTTGTGACAATCACAAGACGCATCAGTGAAGACTCACCTGTTCCTCCTCAGTCAGGGGAACCAAGGCCAATGGCTGCTGAGGCTCATCCTGCAGGATAGCAGCAAACTCCTTATCCTGCATGTCCTCAGGGATCTTAACACACAAAGCAAATCTCAGGTAAGAATGTAATGGACAAACACTTATTGACTACTACAAAGAAAAAAAACCTTGAGTAATAGAGGCGGCCTTTAATTGATTAGACTTTTACTACAGATGGCTTGAGTCCCTCACCTTGTTATCTTTGACATAAAGTGCTAACATCTCCTCGCGGCCATAGCGGTAGTCGGCCAACTTGGACTTTGGCATTGCAGGGGAAGCGGGAGGGGACGTCACACTCCCCCCTCTTGATAGTGCACGGAGCCTGAAGAAAGCAGACACTGTCATGACTATTTATATAATGATTCTGGATTCAATATTGTGTATAAGCAGAAAACAAGAGGAGAAATTGATTTTTTTTTAATTATCAAAAAAAAAAAAAAAAACACACACAGATTAGTTTACTCAAAGAGGAAACATCTGTTTCCTCCTGCTGACACTTATGGAGGAAGCCAGATTTTTTTTTTTTTTCATCTACAATAGACAGTCCCTCCAGGATTTCACGATTTTTTTGTGTGATTTTTGCGATCAAAATGACTGATTTTGTGTTGGTAATTTCCAAAAATTTGTGACAAAATTTGCGATTTATATATAACATTTGCCATAATAGTATTCAGTCTTTCCAGGAAAACGCTGAGTTTTTTTTGTGATTGTTGCGGGCAAAAATTGATTGATTACGCGGCCCGTTTTCTTTAAAAATGCGATGGAATATGCGGGATATTTATGCAATTTTATGCGAGGAATTTGCAAAAATTGAGGGAACTTGCAAAAATTGTGGTTTGATGAAAAAGAGAAAAAAAGTGATTCCCCCAACATCCTGTTCTCACTAGGCTAATGTAAGAGTCATTTCTTGTTAATTCCTTTGATAAGCAAGCATACTACATCATAGAAAGTGCTGGGAATATTTAATTTCTCATCTTGTTTTATTTCAGACTGTAACGAGTGTAAATAAGGTGTGGCCCCTTTAAGAGCTCTCTGCAGTGTTATATGTGCGCCTCGAACACCCCATGTGTGCGGGTGATTTCTGTTTGATGCTACTTCTTTTATCTTATGTTGTTTATTAAGTAACGTTGTGACAGTAGAACGTGTGACAGACAGTTATACGAGTTCGATTTGTGAGATGTCGATCGCCTCCGTGAGTCTGTCTGGCGTCGCGTAATTGCGTCACTTCATAACGTTCCCATGGAAACAGGGGGAAATGGCTGCTCTTGTGTGAAGCAAACGCAACATTTCAACTTTCTGCTAAGATACATACATGTGACGTTTTTTGCAACGAAAATGCGAGGATTATGAAATTATGCAAACCCCGCATATTTTGCACGGAAATCGGCAATTTATGCGGCGAAAGTGCGGCGTATTTGAAAAAATGCGGCCCCCGCATAAATATGCGGACTTTGGCTGATTTTTACATTGAATTCAGCGATCGCATAAAATCGCGTTTTTCTGGAGGGACTGAATAGAATGTGGCAGTTTAGAAATTTATAGCATATCATACAAATAAAGAAAATCAGATTATCCAGCACATTTTAAAACTTGTTTAACAGGGTAAAACAATTAACTTCATGTTTCTAGATGTGCTGCATTAGTTAGAACTTAGATCAGATCAATGGAAGAAAAAGTGTGCTCCTCAAACATACTGCCAAAGAGTCTAAATCTTTATCCTTCAATCATCAAAGTGCAAAAAAGTACATGCTTGAAGTGCAAAAAACACTCTGCAAGTACCAAACGCAAGTAAATATTGATTTTGGCGAGTTTCGGCCAAGGGGTTGGTAACTGAAAAAGTTATATTACCATTCTGGACCGAAGTTAAGTGTCTCAGCAGTCATATTCTGTGTGTCCAGAGGGCTCAAGGGTTCTGTTATTAAATGACAAAACAAAGCATTGAGGTTTCTGAGTCTCATTTATCATTCAACATACACACATCGAAATATAAGACGTTATTAATATAAAACAATAAAAAAAGCATGTCATGGGAAGGGGTCAGTGTGCTTACCACGTCCAAAGAACAGGACTGTACAGGAGCAGGATAAACGGGGGGACAGGAATGCTGCGGTTCTGTGCGCTGAGGTGGACTTGGTAATTCTAAACTCTGTATTAATATTATTATAGCTGCCAGTTTTAGGTAGATAAAGGCTGATGAATATCTAGCGAGATATAAGAGCTCCAAAAGATGGCACACACCCTAATGTGCCAGTAACTATAGATCTTTAAAAAAGATTCAGCAAATTGAAAACACTTTACAGAGGAAAAATACACCAATTAAGAATTTGTGGCAGCATAAACAGCAACTGCTGTTGGACAAAAACTTTCAGGGCAGTTTGTAATGCTGTAACTAACTATTGCTGGGTAACTCTCCTCTCTAATCTTGATCTCTTTTATTTATATTCTGTATTTTTATGAATTATTTTTTACATATGCAAGCCTTCAGCTCCCAACTTCTCACACCTGCAGACAAAAAAAAAAAAACGCTTATAATGCAAATATAAATCATGAAATGCAAGTGGCTTAAAGAGACAGAATCAGGATAGTTCTATTCAAATTATTAAATTCACTTTTCAGTAGTTTCAAACAATGATAATGTTCATTCTTTTCCGAGCAGTGAACGGTTGTACATCATAAAAAAAACAATTTCAACATTTTTCCAATTGTTGTTATGCATAAAATTTGTATGGATTCATGGACAGATTACATGGAAATCTAATTTAAATCACACCTACAGGTAGTGTAAAGTTATGTATAAAATACGAATACTATTACAACACTTTACAGTAACATTTTAAATGTATTTTCATATAGTCTAATCAATTGTAGCAAAAAAACAAATTCTTCTATTCATCTAAGTTTTTTTGTCCGTTCGAACAGAGATGGTGACAAAGAGGAAAAACTGCAGACTGCAGATTTAATTCAGCTTAATATTTTTAATTTTCATCATTTTTTCCCCTTTAATATATTTAGATATTTTCAGCTTTATTTCAACAATTATTTTAATAGTTTTAAGTTAAAACATAACACTGATCACAGGACTATTTAAGTAAATAACAATCACACACAATATTGACCAGTTGCAGAAACTTAATTATACACTATATAACATATATACATATCATTAATTTTACCATTCAAATAAAACAAACTGCTTTTAACCACCATAAATTCCAGATTTTTTACAGCTAAATGAACGCAAATAAACAACAAGAGTGAAAGACTTCTCAGTTTCTCAAAAATACCTACTAGTCACAATTTAGCTAATAATTTACTGACAGGCTATTTTGTCGGCAACGAAATTTAAATGCACATTTACCTTTTACTTGGTTTATGACACTAATAAAATCTACAATTTTAGCATGTGTATCAAAAAGCTCACAAATCAAATGTGACCACTGACAATCATTGATACCCTGACTGAATTAAAACTATAGTAGTAGACACTATAAATATTATATGCACCAATTACAGAAGTTTTAGCTGCATTATGAACATGTTTAATGGAAATGTATCATGCACACATTAAAGAAGAGCAACAGGAATGAAACAGCTATGGTCATGAAACTATTTCAACAAAACGTGTAAAAAATGTGCACATAAAATCAGTCAGTCAGCAGCACATTTATTATAGATGAAAACTGTAAAAACAACAACTTTTACAGGTGGGATTTAATCAACTAAATAACATTTATTTGTATATGCCAAAAGGGGAGCAAATAAAATAGCTCACCATCAACAAACTTTCCAAACTACAATCATAACTCCAGAAGCAACACAACCAGCTCAACGCAGCACTTATACAACACGGTTGAGCCACAGAGAAGCTTTCTAGTAAAGGTTAAGAAGTAATCTAATTATAATCAGCGAATGAGAGGTTTTAAGAAGACCATGAAAAGGAACCGCAGCGGAAAAGTCTGAATATGCTCGCGTTGCGCCCTCGCTGCAGGCCTTCACTAACGTTACTCCACTCTCCACTACGAGCCATATGAATGATACTGTGCGATTAGCTCGAACCACATAGATGTGCGATTAACACTCAAATGTGATTTCACCAACCAATACACAAAACACGCTAACGTAACCCAATGAAATGTAGAAAAGGATTTAGCACGTACCCTTTATGCAAACCTGCTGCTGGCCAGCTAGGCTAAACTAGCCAGCCACTGTTTTCTCCGGAGTTGGGTCTTCTTTAAAGAACTCACTCCTTCTGCACGTTCGTGCTTCGCAGTAACCGGTGGTTTCAACTGGTATGTCTCCGTTTTGATCACTTGTCTTGTGTGAGTTTCGATGTTTAATTGAATATATATTTTCCCGTATCTGCAACGGTCGCAATTTTTCTGTCTCGCTCGGTCGTCTTGTTGTTTGTGTTTTACAAAAATGGCTGTTGGACATGAACCACATGAGAAATTCATCCAATGAACTGCGATGTTCTTCTTCTTTTATTTTTGGTTGACGGCGGGTAGAAAACTACAACAGCGCATTACTGCCATCCACTGGCAGCGGGCGGCACAACATGTTTTTTTGTTGTTTTGTTTTATAATGTTATATTTTAATCATTAATACTATTATTATCATTTGTCATTGTGATTTTGCTTTATGTTGCATGACTTTCTTATATTAGCAAAACTACAATACAACCTTAGAGGACAAGTGTGTGAGGAACCACAAGTGTCATGGAAATAGTAATAAAGCATTTTACGTATTAATCAATAACCAATTGGATAATAAAAATAGGCATTAATACATTTGCTTACCAATTAATTAATGCAATGAATAAATGAATGAATGAATGAATTAAAACACTGCAAAGCAAAATACAATTGCAATGTAATTAATTTTTAAAAAGAATAAAAGCGATTGAAAAATAATTTATTCTTTTTAAAAAGGGATTTGCAAAAAAACAGCACTTAAGAATACAATAAGGAATTCAAATTGCACTTGAAAATACAAATTAAAAAGTATTGAACTATTTATTTATGTATTAATATTTTTTCACTAATAAAGGGTTTAACTACTGTTAATTATTAGCTATACTATATTAATTTAGCCTATTGATTAATAAAAAGCTTTATGACTTTTAATTGGACTATCTTAAGAGACGATTACATTTAAATTTAAAGCCATCTTTATTTATGAAATCTTTATTTTTGTAGAAATTCTGCTGCGTAAATATAGCTATTTCAGTTAACGCTGTCCTGTATGAGCAACTGCATGAGTGGGGCGTCAGGTGAGTGGCGTGCAGTTATTTGACTATCATTGCAGTATGAAAAATGGGCACACTTTCTAAGGAGCTATTCAAAGGAGATTTCCAAGGAGAGCAGCGGTGTTTCATTTCAATGTAATGGATCACCGGACAGTTTTGCAGGTGTTTCTCTACTCTCTGCTCGTGACTGTACGCTCAGAAGTGCAGAAAGATTTTTCAGAAGAATGCCGTGAATTTATGTATATGGGCACCCCCCCACGGGGTCTGGAGAACCGGTCACTTAAAAAGATCTGTCAGCGTTACAACGGTAAGCCTCGGTATGTCAGTCTGTACGACGTAGTGGATCACATCCCGGTGTATTCTGCCTACACATTCAAACGCTCCGACGGCATCAAGAAGG
Organism: Pimephales promelas; assembly: GCF_988280905.1. Classification (NCBI taxonomy): domain Eukaryota; kingdom Metazoa; phylum Chordata; class Actinopteri; order Cypriniformes; family Leuciscidae; genus Pimephales; species Pimephales promelas. The sequence goes on from NC_142791.1 coordinate 8,905,266, forward strand.
TTGACGTTCCTTGGATGTTCGAGCCTCAGGTAATAAACAGTTTGGTGAAGTTAAACTTTGTTAAAGTTTTAAATAATCATTGGCATCAATAGCTATTAAGTATTGGTGCATAAAAAGGCACAATTCTCTTCAATACGCAGCTGAGGAAAAACACACACAAACCAGCTTAAACTGGTTATTCTAGTCTTATCTGTTCTCCCAGCCTGGTTTTAGATTAGCTTTGGACACTATTATGATGGTCAGACTGCCGAACAACCTTCTTAGACAAGGTGTGAGACAAATGTTAACCAGCTAAACCTAGCAACCATCTTAGCCAAGGTGTAAGACCAATGTAAACCAGCTAAAACTAGCAACCATGGGCTGGTTTAAGCTGTTTGTAGTAGATAAGTTGCTGGTCTAAGATGGTCTCCCAGCATGACTATGAAAAGTGTCAAACAATCTTATTCTGCTGTAATTTATTTTCTACATGTGTATTTACTTGTAAACAGCTCTCCACAACATCAGACTCTGGTGAGATGCAGCCATTCCCTCCAAATGTCCACGGCAGTTTTTCAGACGCCCAGGCCGTCTTGGAAGACTACTCAAACACTGTCGATTTCGAGCGAGGTCATTTGAACCCAGATGAGCACCAGGCTCACCCCGATGACAAGGCGGCCACATACACCCTCACCAATGTGGTCCCGCAGGTCCGCGAGTTCAACATTGGCCACTGGAAACACCACGAGCACATCATCCGCCGCCGACTCAACAACTACTGCCGCGGTACGGCATACATAGTCACTGGGGTCACCACATCTGGAAGGATGATCCGTAGACACAACATCGACCGAGTGGCAGTCCCCACCTACCTGTGGTCGGCATACTGCTGCATTGACTACGATCACAACGCCCCGTTTGATGAGCGATCCAAATTCCCGGCCTTCGCCTCCCAAGGCCTCAACGAGAAAGTCGGAACGGAGGTCGTAGAGATGTCCGTGCAGCAACTGGAAGATTTTTTGAAGAGGAACACCTTTGTGGACAAGAAGTTTCAGATTTTCTTTGAGAATTGTGAGTCTAACAATGTCATAATGACTGGCAAGACTTAGGTGTCTTTAAGTTACTTGTCTATCCAGTTGATCCCTAAATTCATAAACACATTTTCGTATCTTTCAGCTGTTAGAGTTGTGTTCTGTAGAATGAATAATCTTCCTTACACTCTTAAATTTCCGAACAGAATTAATTAGAATAAGGGTTTTACAACCTGATGGCACGGTTTCCACAGAAAACATTCTTAGTTCTTTAGAAAACCATTGACGCATCTACAGTACTAACGATTATTGTTGGTTTAACTTTAAATCAAGTTACCTGGTTGCCTTAAAATTTGGAGTTCATCGAATTGTTTTATTTGAGTTAATACCATGAAGTAGATCAGTTCAATAAAAAGAAACTAGAAATAATATGTCATCTGAACCACATTAATTATCTAAGTTGATTTGACAAAAGATAAAAAGTTGTGATAACAAATTATGAAAATAATATTCGTGTTCAAAAGTTTGGGGTCAGTAAGATTTTTGAATGAATTATATATGAAGAGTTCAGATGCAAAAGCCTCTAAATGCCATTTGAAATTTTCTTCTTTAATGATGATTTTTTTATCAAACTTGTATATTTAAGTTCAGTAATTTCACTTAAATGGCAATGATAATTACCTATTAATTGTTATTTAAGTGAAATTAATTAAATAAAATATACAAGTTTGATAAAAATCGTCATTAAAGAAGAAAATTTCAAATGGCATTTAGAGGCTTTTGCATCTGAACTCTTCATATATTACATTAATAATGCAGTAAAACAGAGTAATTTGTGAAATTTTCATATAATTGAAAATAACTGTTTTCTATTTTAATTTACTTTTAATTCATGTAATTTTTACCACCCAAAGCTGAATTTTCATCATCATTGGTCCCAGTCTTCTGTGTCCTAAAATATATATTCAATATATTATTGTAATAATAATAATATGCTGATTTGTTGCACAATAAATATTTATTATTATTATCAATGTTTAAAACAGTTGCTCAGTGTTTGGCACTTCTAGCATACGTCCTCACAAACTGTCCACTTGACCCCAAACTTTTGGACCGTAGTGTATGTGCTTTAAATAACCCAGATATTATTGGATTGGATTTAACACTTTACTTTTCATCCTTTTTTGTTGTTTGTTTGTTGGGTAAAGTCTTTATTCATTTCTTTTAGTCTTGAGAATGATTTAAGTTTCAGAAATATTTGAAATCTACAAATGAAGAATATTTATCCATGAGAGGACAGAACACATAGATAAACTGAGACAGGTATAATGACTGTAATCATCTGGAGCCTCAGAAGTTTTATCAGGTCTATTAACTTCTTTATGAAACTGCAACAACTAATCTATTCTCACTTGGTAATCATGTTTCTGACAATAATTTATCTGAACACTGTAACTCTTCTGAAATAAAAATTGACCACTTAATCTTCTCTCTGTGCTTGTTGTCTGTCAATAGCCAATATGAAAAACATAAAAGGCAGGTGTTCTGGATTCATATTTTCAAAATCAAACAAATAAACCTGATATCAAACTCATATTGCTTGATCAATATAATATGTACACTGTCTACTGATTCTAAAAAAATCTAAGTAAAAATTGCTTTTGTGTGTGCATGCAAGATAAACAATGGTATGAATATGAGATAACTCGTGAAATATCAGATAAACAAATAAAAAGAAGGTGAACAGAGCCCCATTTCTTCCTAATCCCTTGTTCACACAAGGATACAGACAGGTTTATCACCTCTTCACACTCCACTGAGGACTGTTTGTTCTCTCTGTTTGTCCTGATTCACATGTTCTAGACAGCCAAGTCACCCATAAAGACGAAAGAGAACCTGCATATACATTGTTCTGGGAATATGTGATATGGTTTTTTGCACAGTATTTGCCTGAACAATCATGTCTATCCCTCCGTTTAATGATTAATCCTTCCAAAGAAAGCTGCAGGTAAAAAAAAGAAAGAAAGAAAAACGAGGATGGCTATTACTTATTTGATTACAAATTTATATATATATATGTGTGTATATAAACACACATATATATATATTCAAACAAGTATGGAGTATATAGAGTTGATATATATACATTATATAGTTGTTATATACTGTATATATATACATATATATATATATATATATATATATATATGGCGTTTGAGCAGTAATGTCATTATGAGTAAATTAAACACCTCTGATTGGCCAATGTGTTCAAGAAATCAACAGACATGTCTGCGATTGGCTACACTAAAAACTATTGGAATAGAAAACATTTGACGCTCTTTGCTTATGTCTCAGTTCTTAAATCTTTTGTGTTCATACAAATATTTACACGTTAAGAAATTTGCTGGAGAAAAAGCAGTTGAAATTGAGGGGATCTAAAATAGCAACATGAAAAAGTGTCAAAATGTTACAGTGTTGTATCCTAGATCAATGTAACTATACATCTGTACGTCTTCACAAAGAGGCGTGAAGCTGTTTCGCTTTTCACATTTAGGCAAAGTCTCACTAGTTCTGTTTTGCTTATCTAGTCAGAGGTATTCAAAGGAACCAGCTTCGACTTTCTCTCACTTGCTCATTCTAATCAAAGAAACACTCGCGTACGACCGTCAGTGAGCTCCTTTGACTAAAATGCATCCTTCGATCATCCTTCTGGCCCTTGTCATCACAATGTGGCTCTCCGAACACCGGGGAACTGCAACCGTGGTTGAAGACTTCAACCATGTTGAGAGATGCAAGGACTCGCTGTATATGGGCACCCCACCGCGAGGCTTCAGAGCTGTCAGGCTCAAGAAGATCTGCCAGCGCTATGCTGACAAACCCAGATTCGTGACCCTTTACGACCCCCAAAACCGCATCCCAGTTTACTCTGCGTACTCCTTCAAGAAAACAGAGGGTGATCGGCGTGTGGACTACCCCTGGATGTATGAGCCTCAGGTATGAATCACTCTCAGGAAAAAAGGTACACAAAGAGGTCACTGGGGCAGCAGCACCCTTTCAAAGCCTACTAATGTACAAAAATATTGTTGGTTTAACTTAAAAAATGAAGTAACCTGGTTGCCTTAAATTTTTTAAGTTCATTGAAATGGAAAAATTGAGTTAATACAATGAAGGAGAATGATTTAATCATCAGAAATTCAAAATATTATGTTATCTGAACTACATAAATTTTTTAAGTTGATTTGACAAAAGAAAGAATGTTGTGATTACAAATAATGAAAATATATATTTTACAGTGTTGATATAAAATGTAATTATGTAAACTATTGACTTACATATTATAATCGGACTTACTAGGTTACCTGAACCACCTTATTACTGAAAGTACACTGTATACAATAAAGTGCAACTATATAACTAAGTATTTAAATTTTGGAATTCGATTACATAATCTTGGTTACATATAATCAGTTACCCATCATGTACCATTTAGGTAGGCCTACACTTTAGTATAGGCTACCAATATGTATCTTTAAAGTGCACATGGTACATAAAGGTACCCCATTAAAAACCTTTAAGTAAATGGTACCAACCCAGTGAAACCTTTTGTATGCCTATACATTTTTTTTAAGAGTTTGAGGAATGGCTTTCTTTGTTATGATTTAATGAAGTGGTGACCTACTTTCCCAGCTTGCAGAGCTTGATGGGAATGGGAACATGTTGCCGTTCCCCACCGGATACTTACACATGAAGTTTGAGGACAGCCAGGCGGTTTTGGATGACTACTCCGACGTGGTGCAGTACGAGCGAGGCCATCTGAATCCAGACCAGCACCAGTCAGACCCACAGGACCGAGCGGCTACCTACACACTCACCAACGTCGTGCCAGAAATCCGCGAGTTCAACATCGGTCCGTGGCGCCAATACGAAGAGCGCATCCGCGTGCGCCTCAACAACTTCTGCCGGGGCACAGCCTTCATCGTAACTGGGGTTACCACTACCGGAAACATGATCCGACGCAACAACCAGGATCGTGTTGCCATCCCCGAAGATGTGTGGTCTGCCTACTGCTGCACCGATTACGACCGGAACGCGCCACACGTCGTGCGCGTCCGCTTCCCAACCCAAGCGGCCCTCGCCAAGAATGCAAAGGAGGGGAACACAGTCCAAGAGCTCTCAGTGCAGGATCTGGAGAATTACCTGATAAACAGAATGGATGTAGACAAGAACTTCCAGCTGTTCTATGATAACTGCATCTCACCTTCACCTCTTCCTCCATACCTTCATCATATCAACTGAATCGACTTGCCTTCAGCTTATAGCTTATAGCTTTGGTTGTGGTTTCGTTTTTTTATTTTTTATTTTAAATTTTTTTTTTTTTTTTTTTTTTGCTTTCTTCTTTCCTGTAGCTTCACCAACACTGTTTAATTCATATAGGCTACTTCAAAAGTTTGGGGTCAGTAAGATTTAAAAAAAAATAATACATATTTTTATTCAGTAAGGATGCGTTAAATTGGTCAAAAGTGTCAGTAAATAAATACATTTATAATGATATTCAAATAAATGTTGTTCTTTTGAACTTTCATATTCATTTATTAATTTATGGAAAAAAGATGAAGGCCTATCTGAAGGGACTGATTTCTGAAGGATCACGTGACACTGAAAACTGGAGTAATGGTGTTGAAAATGTAGCATTGCAGAAATAAAATATATTTTAAAATATATTCAAATAGAAAACTTTTAAACTGTTTTGTTGAATAGCATGATTTCAACAAAACAGCATGAACTACTTTTTTCTAAAACATAAACAAAAACTTACCAGCCCCTAACTTTTAAACATTAGTGTATATGCCAAAACATATTTTTAATTAATTATTCATACTTATGGGAAATCAAGGAAAACAATGATTGTGTGTGTAACTTTTTTCCTCTGCTTACAACTATTTTATTGCTTTTATCTTAACATTAATCATTATATATGCACAGAGTAATCGTGACAAAGTGCCTCAGTTTGCATATAAATGCTACGTTATTCACTGACACCACCTTAAGTTCTAGTTTGTGTTTTTTAAGTATGCACATATGGTATATCTTTATAAAGATGGTGTCTAAAAAACCCTGACATGTCACATTTTCCCATCCTTGTTGATTCAATATAACATGACTGATACAAAACAATAAAAACCTAAGGACAATTCTAGTCGAATTTCATCATTACACCCACTTGATCACAATTTGATATAATTAATATCAGGAATAAATTTCTGTAACAGATGCTGTATCAAATCAATATAACATTGTGAGAATGAGTTATGAAGAGAATTAATTATCATTATGATCTCTTAAAATCAGATGAATCTCCCTTTCATCAATGTTCAGTTGATCGGTTTATAAAAAACATTTCGTCAGTTCTAGACAGTCCAAATTTTCATTCATCATTCTAAGGATGAAAAGGATAAAAATGTCATGGTAAAAGATGTGAAGAGTAGATGAATCTGGAAGTTACTTGTTAGCCTGTGCACATTTGCAGTGACAGTGGTTTATAAAGGCCTTGAAAACAAGAAATGGTCATACAAGAAGTAGAACATCTGCCCACATCTTGCTGTTATTCTGTATGACCTAATTCCACGGTGATATATTCTGCCTGAATACCTATGATCCAGTTATATTTTCCCTTTAAAATAGCACAAACGGCTTCCAACACTAAGGAAATACAGCCTTTATGAAAGTCCACAATAATTCCCACGTCACATAGGACAAGTCTTTAATGATTGACCACTGTAAAGGTAGTACTATATTGAGATTAGCAAATTTGTATGATATTCCTTTCATTTCTTAAGGCTGTAATCTAATCTCAGAGAGACACAAATGAGGATGGATATGCAAATGAAGCTCACCAGGCTGAATAAACCAACTCTCTCTCTCTCTCTCTCTCTCTCTCTCTCTCTCTCTCTCTCTCTCTCTCTCTCTCTCTCTCTCTCTCTCTCACATATTCTCCTTTATATTCCTTTATGTAAATTGTCTTTGGTTAATATTATTACTGTCGTCGTAATTTTGTGTCTATAGTGCCATGGTGAATGAACTCTGATGCAAAAATATGATTTTTTTTTCTTTCTTGCTGGTTTCTGTGCAAGTTGGAAGTACTAGTCTGTTCCGAAAGACTTTGGCCCTATGTATATGATCAAAGACCCCTGATCCCAGATCAGGAAAACACACAGATGATGAATCAGGTGCCTTCTATCTCACTATTACAGAGCCTCAGGCCAGCGACTTTAACACGTCCCTCAGTCTAAAATCACCATAGGGTCCAAATATACAACATTGTTGTATATTTCCGCAATAAGGTGCTCAGAAGGCACTAGTGCTAAGGAAGACCCTAGGGCCCGGCCCATAATCCATGCTTGAGTAGTGCAACCTATTTCTACAGCTGTGACCAAACCTGGACCAAACGGTGCATGGCTGGCTGTAGTTTAGTAATTGTACACTAGATGGTGCTGCTGTCAAAATAAAAACACCGTAATCCTGACATTTTTCTAGTTAGAAGAAACATTTTTGAATAAATCTTGGATAATATTAATTAAATGTTGTTGTTTTTTTTCGAAAACGTAAATCATCAAATAATCGTATAAATGAGCTGGTGTAAGCAGGTCTGCTGTTTTTTCTCCCCTCAATAAGGCCTAGGCCTATTCATTTATACAGTCACCAAATATAGACTGTATAAATGAATAAATGAATGACTGTATAAATGAATGTTAAATGTAAATGTTCCTAAAAGCACAAAAATAAGTGCTTCTAGGAACCACCTCAAACGTGAGCCTTCCAAGGACAGTACACAGAGCATTGTGCAACACGGTGACTGCCAGAAGCGCAGACAGAATGCGCGCAGGAATAGGCCTACTATCAGGACGCACGAGGAGGAATATGCGAGGAACACGGTCGTGCACGAGATCAGGCTAGTCTGCAGACTGTGCAAAAAAAGATCATACTAAGTTAGTTTTGAGGCATGTAAGATTTTAAATTATAGAAATGAATGAATAGGCATACTATTATTCAGCAAGGACGCAATAAACTGATCAAGAGTGACAGCAAGGACAAGGATTTCTATTTCACAAAAATGCTGTTCTTTTGACTTTCCTATTTAATAAAGAATCCTGAAAAAAAAAATGTATGGCCACCATTTCCACAAAAATATTAACTGTTTTCCAAATTGATAATAAAATAACAAAACACTACCAATCGATTTGTTCTAGGCCTACTTGAAGTAGCTGCGCGGACCGATTGGTGTGACATCACTCGCTCTCGTGGTACTTTGATCTCTTCCTTTGGCATCATATAATTCATTTCATCGAAATACTACGCACATGGCACCCTCTAGCGTCAATATAACACGCAGAACCCAAGGTGTCATACAGGTGACAGGCATCCTTTAGCGTCAATATGAGACGCAGACCCTACCCCAGACCTAAACCGAACCCATTACAGTGCATGTTAAATTGACGCTAAAACAACAAACAACCGGAAGGAAGTGATTCAATTAATTAATCTTTTAGTAGGTCTATACCACTTTAAATATTCAAGTCTCTTGAACAAATTAAAGGGTTAGTTCACCCAAAAAGGAAAATGATCCCATAATTTACTCACCCTCAAGCCATCTTTTAATGCCACTTAAATGCCACAACCTACCTGGGCATTGTTTCTGACCATGTCCATCCCTTTATTGGCACAATGTACCCATCCACTGATGGCTACTTCCAGCAGGATAATGCGCCATGTCACAAAGCTCAAACCATTTTAAATTGGTTTCTTGAACATGACAATGAGTTCCCTGTACTAAATTGGCCCTCACTGTCACCAGATCTCAACCCAGAGCATATTTGGGATGTGGTGGAATGGGAGCTTTGTGCCCTGGATGTGCATCCCACAAATCTCCATCAACTGCAAGATGCTATCCTATCAATAGGGGCCAGCATTTCTAAAGAATGCTTTCAGCACCTTGTTGAATCAATGCCACGAAGACTTAAGGCAGTTCTGAAGGTGAAAGGGGGACAAACACAGTATTAGTATGGTTTTACTAATAATCCTTTAGGTAAGTGTATATATGGAGATGATTAGGAGGCCATGATGGACAGAGGCCAAGGGGCAAATTTGGTTAGGATGCCTGAAGGATCTCTAAAAATCATGGGATTTTTAATGACCACAGAGAGTCAGGACCTCGGTTTAAAGTCTCATCAGAAGGATGGTGCTCTTTGACAGTATAATGTCCCCGTCACTACACTGGGGTGTTAGGACCCACACAGACCACAGGGTGAGCACCCCCTACTGGCATCACTAACACCTCTTCCAGCAGCAACAGGAGGTCTCCCATCCGGGTTCTTACCAGCCCCAGCCCTGCTTAGCTTCAGTGGGCACCCAGTCTTGGGCTACAGGGTGATATGGCTGCTCGATATTATTTAAAATAACTGCAACTAGAATGGCTTGATTTTTGGGTGAACTAACCCTTTAAATCCCATCAACACCACGCTGGACTGCCTTCCCCATGCACTTATAATGCTTTAAGAGTAGCTGTGTCATGCTCTTTTGAGTGGCGACCCCAGTATGAACAGTGTCAGTGACACAATGATGAATCAAATGAAGAAGAATACTAATCAGAGGTATCTAATGAATCCTGGGAAACGTGGTGTTTGAGCTCAAATGTGTAAAGAAATTTTATATGATTATATGAATGAGCGACATGTTTTAGACATAACTGCTGTGCATTCTAAGGTGTTCGATTTAGGCTACAGTCTCTCAGGGGGGGATGGGTTCGAATCGCATTAAATATTCTGCTTGTGAATACCAGTTCCAAATAAAGAATTAATTTCCAGAGTAGCCACAATGAATTTGCTTTGAATATGGGTCCATTTTTCATCTAGTCTAGTTGGTTTGGTCACTGTCTCCCTTGTCTGTTAAGGTCTGGTGTCGGTTTTGATAGTATTTGTGTGGATGGGTTTAAACCAGGTCTCGCCCCTCCGACCCATCTGCGACCTGAGGGTTCTGGACCATTTTGTTTGAGAAGATTGAAATTCTGAAGTCATCATTGTGAAGTTTCTCTAGTGATTCACACAGAATGTCATGTTATTTTGAGAAACATCACTTCATCTTTCTCTTGTTCTCTCAGCAAGGGTGCAGAGGTTGCTGTGGAGTGATGAAATTCCACTTTGTTCCTCAGTGGTGAGTTGACTTCGCTGTTTGGGAATTTATAGATGTGAGTCATAATGTCTGTTTAAAATGATTAAATACAGGAGCATTATTATATTATAATCTAGTTTTGGTGTATTTTAAAGACTTTTAAAGGGGTCATGAATTGAGAATTCCAATTTTCCTTGATCTTTTGACAATTAAGAGTTTGTTACTGTAAAAATACCGTGTATGTTTCAAATCTCAAAACTTCCAAAAACTGCTTTTATTGAAACCAAGGCCAGAAAACAACATGATCTAAAAAGTGGAGACTTATGATGTCACAGGGCCGAAAAAGAAGAAGATCAACGCCTTGATCGACAAACGATTGATACCATTATATTACCTTTCAAATGATCTTAATACAAGGAAAGTTTTCTGAATGAGTGCATTTTTTGTTTGTTTTCGGTACATTTCACTGTGGATTATTTATTTAAAGGATAGTTCACTTTGAAATTAATTTTTGATATGTTTTAGCTTACCTCAAGGGCATCCAAGATGTAGGTGTCTTTGTTTCCACAGTATTTTCAATTTTGATATTTTTAGGTCAAACCGTTCTTGTCTGTTAGTCATATAATGGAGGTCTACCTCAAAGAGCATGCACAGAAAAGTCTAAATTAAACATGATTTAATGACTCGTAAATGTATAGCCTACACATTGATGGCCTAAGACCCGAAACGAGCGGATTGTGTGAGAAAACTAACAGTATTTTTATCGTTTCTACCTCGAAATCACAGTCACGTCCGAGTACTCTGAGGGCGGGGGCGCTTCTGTCTGCGCAAGCGCCGGAAAACATCGGGACTGGAGTGATCTCTCGTGCGCGTACGTCACTCATTGTTTACACAAAGATTTTAGAAGTGTTACCCTTCACTGTGAAGATCTAAACATATTTAGATATACAGGAAAGTGCAATGGAAGGCGATTTCGATATATCAACAGACAACGTTGATTTTTTTTCGCAACCGCGCAAGAGATCACTTCTGGCGCTTTCCGGCGCTTGCGCAGTCCGTGTCTTTCTTGTCTTAGGCCATTAATGTGTACTTACATTTACGAGTGTACTTTAATTTAGACTTCTCTGTGCATGTTTTTTGAGGTGGACCCCATATACCTCCATTATATGACTGACAGACAAGAACGGTTTGACCTAAAAATATCAAAATTGAAAATACTGTGGAAACAAAGACACCTACATCTTGGATGCCCTTGAGGTAAGCTAAAACATATCAAAAATTAAATTTCAAAGTCCCTTTAAATCAGTCGCAATTTTGGACGCAGCTGCTTGCAAACAGACTTTTACGTTATGGATCTGGCAAGTAACCATTCCAATGCCTGATCTGTGATCAGTGATTTCTGATGTGTAATCAAGTTCAGACAGAAAGTCGTTCTCTCAAAATCATTCAATACTGTTCATGCATGACTAAACGATCAACATGTCATTGTTTCTCTTAGATGAAAATAATCTTATTTAAATTGTGACGGTCTCCAAATGCCCAGGCTGTCAATCATAGAGCGCGAGTTTATCTGGACACTTGCCAAAACTTGTAATGAAATCAATGACTCTGTTACACTCCACAACGAAGCTCTCACTGGATTTACAGCGTATTTGCATTGTTATTTGGTGAAAGCATTCGTGAGAGTGCAGAAACTGTGTTGCAATAATGAGATCTCCACAGCAAGTGTATTATGTGAAAGCATTTTTACAAAGCAGTATGAAAGCATTTCAAATCATTGATGTGTCCAGATTCAAGGCATGGAGGAGGTCCAGACTGGAATGTCTGAGTCCTAGCGAAGAAAACAATGAGCAACTCTTCTCTGGCCAGCACTCTGGATAACAACACCAGTAACATACCACAGCCTCGGCCAGATCCTGCAGTCTTGATTTACAGGTATAGTAAGAGTGTCAGTGTGAAGTCTTGTTTCTTCTTGACGATTCTGACATTAACATCTTGCATGAGCCTCTTAGCTAATTTGGCATTCTAGGAAATTGTGCAAACATGCAGTCTGCCCTATAATTCTCTCTCTTATGTTGGCTGCAGTCAAAGCGCCAGCATCATTCTGGGAAGTGCGTTTTGTTTCCCCAAAGCTTGATAGTTCTGTGACTTTTGTGAAGGCAAAAATGATTTCAAGAAAAGCTCAGCGCTAGACAAGAATTTTAGACATGCTGATAGACATGCTGATTTGCTTCTCAAGAAAGCAACGTTGCTTCAATGTTGAAAACAGCTTTGAATAATATTTGTTCTGGAAACTATGTTTTCTGAAACATTTGTTCTGGATTTTTTTTTTTTTCAGGATTAACTTTAGTGTCAATTTAATGCACCCTATTTAAATTATTTTAATCATACTTACCCCAAACTTTTAATTGGTTTTAACACTGATACTAAGAGATGTTTCTTTACCACAAAATCAGCTGAAAATTCAGCTTTGACATCACAGGAGTAAATTACATTTTTGCTGTGTGTGTTTGTGTGTACAGTTGTAATCAAAATTATTCAACCCTGAATAGAATCCCACAACAGCACAAATCAGCAAAAAAGGTGTTGTCTCAAGCACACCTGATGCAAATAATCAAGGGCTTCATTAGTTGCACCAGGTGTGCTTGAGCTAGAACACATGAAATATCTGAACTGGCTAGGCTTGTTGAGTGTCACGTTTGACTGCATGATAGAAATAGGCCAAGTCAAAAGAAGTTAAAGGGGCAATGTGTAGGAATTTCTTCCATCTAGCGGTGAAAATGCATTTTGCATTCAAACGAATTGTGCTCTCCAGCGCCTCGCTTTTTCAAATGTGTGTTGCATCTACGGTAGCCATTATGTACCAAAAAAGCTATGACAGGATGTCTTCTAAGGCCCTGTTTACACGAGAAAGCTCGCGGGTGAAAACGTAAAAATATTTTATCGGATGTGCCTTTCGTTTACGTGGTGACGGCAGTTTTGAGGCTCAAAAACGCAAAAAAGTGAAACCACCCTCCAGAATGGAAATCTTAAAAACGCTCCACCGCCGCGTTCCTGTGTAAACGGTAAAAATGCAAAAGTCTGCTTGACGGTGAAAGTTGTACGCAGGCGCATGGACTTGGTGTTGTTGTAGTATGCACACCTTGCCGCCTGAAGTGCATACTACATTGAATTTCACACACTTTTGCGTCTCCGTTTGCACGCGAATTTCCCACACAAAACGCTCGTCTAAACGCAGAATAAAAAAAGATGACGCAACGCCACTTTTGCGTTTTCTCTTCAGAATCGTTTCCGTGTAAACATAGCCTAATAGCACTAATAGCCTAATAGTTTGTTATTTCAAACACCATAGTGAACCACGGCCCCAATATATGATTCATTGCTGTCTGTAACAATGCATAAATATACAGTATATCAATTATCATCAGTGAACCATTCCCAGGGTGCTAAAATATAATGAATCATGCTTAATATATAATACAATACATGAAATGGGAAGGGTAACTAGCTTAGTAGCCAAAGCCATTACCAGTAGTTGATTTTCACACCAGAAAACTGTCTTGGTTTGATTTACGTGTTAATCAGATTTTAGAGCAATCTATCCATTTCATAAATTTTTGAGATGATCAATTTTCTCTAATTAGTCGGTTCTGTTTCCGCAGCAGGCCAGGTCCACAGTTCTTCCAGATGATTCAGCTCCTGCCAGCTCACAGATGCAGGAGGTCTCCTCTATCCCAGAACTTCTGCAGGTGCAGAGCAGCTTCCTGCGAGGCAAAGTCAGACTCCTGCTTTCAGCTGCACCAGCCTGCCAGCGGCAAAACAGCTGATTCGACGAACTGTTTACAACGGCCACGCATACACACAAACCTGCTTGAAACAAAAACGCTTGATTGTGACTCCTTCCTCAATCTTAAAGAGCTTATACTATCTGGGTGTTGCTCTTCAAATGCTCTATTGCAATTATAAGCCTGCAGTCATCTAAAGTATGCATCACGTGCAGAGTGAAGAAAAAACCATGGCGTATTCAACAAGGCGATCGTGGCAGAAGAACCTGCGGGGGAACATATCAGAGCCCACAAGTGGACCCGTCGCTGACTCAAAGGCTCATAGCGGTTTGGGGAATTAGGACAACAACATGCAAAGAAGGAGACATGCCTGTCTGTATGTTTAATAGCCTTTTTAATGTTGTCCAGTTCAGATACACAACATACAGTGTGTAGTAGCCTGTATAGGAAATAGAAATATGAATTTCATTCTTTAGACAAGTTGCGGTCACACAGTCCCCTCATCAAGCCTTTTTTTTACGTTGCTGAAATTCAACAAAATGAAACTCAACAGGTGCAAGTCTTTTTTTTTCTTTTTTTTTTTTTTGGCGACCAAGCATTAATACTCAACATTTGTGTTTCTCAGTATTTTTTTCTTTAAATCCTCTATAATACATAGGCAACCCAGACAAAAAGTATCACCATGTATGTCTGGTGAGAGTGTGCTTTATATGTCTGTCAGTTGCCGGTAGAATCATCTCTCCCTTTATTTTGTAGAAAAATATGAACTGTTTAAATTCTCTACTTTGAAATATATGCAGCTCAAATTCACAACAAAGAGATAAGCCAGAACTCTGTGAAATCCCACTTTCACTCCAACAAAACTCCAATGGTTTGGGAAACATTAAATTTCTAAGAACTTACAACCAGGTAAGAGAAAACAAACACCCCACAGTGTCATTTAGTCCACTGAAGCGTAATGAAGAACACCCAGGAGAATGACTCAAACAGCAGGCCTCTCCAAAAAAAAAAAAAAAAAAACCCCAAAAAACCAAAAACGGCTGACTCTAGCGATTTGCATCCTATCGCCTTGTTCCTGGAAATAAAACGAGCTTCTCCAAATAAACGTTCTGATTTAACTCTCTCCAACAAAATATTCTGATTAGAGCCTGATCGGTTCCACCCTCCGTTTTTCAAATGAAACAGAATCAGATGCAGCCGGCGACTCTTTTGTCCGCCGCATTGTCGGGCCTTGCAGCAAATTTGACTTCCAAATGCAATTATTCTCATCAAATGCGCTCATTCTTGACTCAATACATCCTCTAATGTGGATTCGCTTCATTCCCGCTTTCCTCAACATTCATTACGATTTAATGTCTTTTGTCAAAAATATCTGTAAACCTTCAAATGAAAATCGAATAGGGTCTTCAGGAGGGATGTGATTGGATGAATGAACTTGCACCTGTTTTTACAGTGGATACGATTGGCTGTGAACCCAACAATAAACAAAATATTTACAAAGACCATGTCATCTCTTACACTTATAAAAATGTACAGTTTGCATCTTGTGTTTTTCAGAAAGTGGTCTTGTGTGTTTTTCATCCACCCATCGACAAGAAACTCCAAAAACAAGACGACGAGAGAACAAAAAATGGATGGAGATGAGATCGGTGTGCACAGTTGCTTGCGTTATGGATCATAAATGTATATTTAAGTGGTGCGAGGAGTGATGCCTCGTCCACTGTAGAGTAGTGCACCTCTTCAGGCTGCGTAACGGTAGTGCGTTCAGTTTCTGACCGTCACCGTGGCTCAAACCTGATGTACGAAGCTTCCAGAGTCAGTCTCCGGAGCTCATTTAGAGGCCACATCTGTCCTGTTTCTCACACACGCGAACGCAAACGGCCCATTTCCCATTTTCTCTCGGCCAGATCGTTCTCGGCACCCTGAAAGAGAGATTTGTAAAAATAAAATAAAAAAACCCTTTGAGAAGTGAGAGGTTGAATCAGAATCTTATGGGGACTTGTGACAGGGCATATAACAAGATGTCCGCCTGATGACAAGTGAGCTCAAACTGAGATAATCACTCAAAGGTCAGTGTCAGTGAGGGGGAAAGAATGTTCTGGACACGTCATGAGATCTCTTGGGCTCTGGATAAAAGAGAGATACGGAGAGACTCCAGCTGTGCGGGGACAGGCGCAGGTGTTGATCCCGTCGCTCTGGACGTCCAACTCAGCAGAGTCCAAGTCTTGACGCCGAAACGGAGAGAAAGAGCGACAGCGAATGTTCCTTAACTCAATGTGGCGTAATGTGGGTAACTATAGAGGACTATTCGAGCGGAGAGAGATAAAAGGGATAAAATAAGAAAGGATCGTGGATCAGATCAGTCCTTCTCTCTGAGATGAGCTTTGTGGTACGGCTTCCATAATTATAAATGAAAAAAAAAAAAAGAAGGGAACTATTTATCCTCTTTATTATCGTCAAGAATCAGTTTCATTTCCGGATACGACCATGTATCTACAGAGGGAAAAGAATCTCCAAATGAAGTGCACAAAATTTAGCTGATGTAAAAAAAAAAAGAAAAAAAAGGAAAAAAAAAAGAAACAGAGAGAGAAGACTATTGCAGAAAAAGACAACAATAAAAAGACAAACAATGAAGAGTTTTGAATCTCAAATGCAGAACAAATTCTCTTCAAGATGTCCATTTTCCTCTTAAAAAATAAATCATGCAAATTTCCCAAAGCGCAATCAAGGTATAAATTTAATTATTCTATATCTTTACTTTTTTATATATATATATATATATATATATTTGTATATATATTTGTAGTAGTTGTATCTAGTTGTTCATTTCTCCCCATAGGCAAATAACAGTGACAGTGCAAAACAAAACGCAAAAACAAACATAAAAACGAGAAAGAGACCAAAGAAAACAAAAACAAATTTGGCACTTTTTTCTCAATTCTGCAAATTCCTTGAATAAATCCAGTTCAGGCGATTCTCTCCACGTCCGTCCACAAGACTGCGTCTGATTGGACGATGATCACAGTACTTGGCACAAGAATGCTGGTAAAAATTAGATAGTAGAATCTTTTTTTTTTCATTCATAGCCTTATAAGGTTATCAATAATACATATCATACACGTATGTTTTCTTGATTTATAAAACAGTCCGACGTAGGAAAAACTGTTCTTTTTTGGGGGACTAGAAACAGCTACAGAAGAGCAAAAGACTGTCAGGGAAGAAAAAAAAGAAAAAGAAAGAGATGTAACGTGAGTAAAAAAAAGAAAGAAAAGAAAACAAGAAAAACAGGGGAGGGGATAGCTGCTGTATTGAGTGGGGAAAATGACGTTTCTCCACCCAAAACCTTCTCCGCTACTCAATCCATGAACAAGAGGAGCAGGAAGAGTAAAACAAGAAAGAACGAGAGAGAAACAGTGTGTGCTGGGAGTGGACTTAAAAAGGACAGGAGCGGTGGGACAGTATCCGTGTAGAGCACCACTCTTAGTACCGGAGGTCTGTGTTCCTATCCGTTTGGGGGGCCTGGTCCCCTCAGAGGGGTCACTATACTCGCGTGGTGGAGTGCTGGTGGGGCAGGGCGTTGTTGCTGTGCCCAGCACTTGGTGCAGGGGCAGGGGGGTAAGTGTTGAAGGCATGAAGGGGCTGCATGCCAGTGATGGTGCTGGGGATCATGGAAAGTGCGTTAGCCGTCATGAGTGGCACATCCTCGGGGGCCCGCCGTAGCGCCAGAGTGTAGTCTGGCGGGCACACGGGTGGTCTCAGGGGCTCCAGGTCGCCGAGGAGACCACGTGTTGGAAGGGGCGTGCCGTGATCGAGCTCCACCCTCTGCTGCTTCATCTGCAAGGACATTAGCTCCTCCTCCTGGCTGAGTGCCAGGTCGTTATGGGGCGGAGCCCCCACTATGCCGATACCCGGCGCCGCCCCACGCTGGGGCGAGAGACGACGATGGCGCCGTTGCAGAAGCTCGTGCCGTTTGTCACGCTTGTAGTACAAAGCAGCAAACGCCAGCACGTTGAGGAAGAGCAGCGACGCACCCACTGCTACCGTCACGCTCAGCTCCGTCGAATAGTCCCGCGTGTCACTCGGGAACGGGAAGCGTTCAGGAGGCTGTTCGGAACCTTCCATGTCCGGGTCGGGGGGGTATGTCGAAACCGTGGGATGGCGAGTAGAGCGCGTGCCTGGACTCTGGGGCGTGCCCTTCCAGCCGGGCCGGTGCGGGCCGCCAGGCGGCAGTCGTGTGGTTAAGGAGGTGATGATCTCCTCATGGAGGGTGTGCAGGTGAGGTACCAGCTCAAGCCAGAAGGCAACTTTGTTGGCACGGTAATTGTCCCGGATGCGAGGCTTCAACCCGATGTGGAGGTACTGCTTGTCTTTAGAGCTGAACTTGGTCCAGATAACTTCTTCAAAGCGATTGGGCTTGGTATGGATGAACTTGGTATCCTGCGGCACTGGAATGTTCGGATCTCTGGTAAAAAAAAAAAATGTTGAAAGAAAGTCAGGACAGGAGAAGAAAATGGCAATTGTATTCTGGTCTCATTGAATGAACAAATTCGAACTCTCACCCCGTCTTGGCGAAGTTGGTCCAGTACGTCATCACTACAGCGCTGAGCATGACATCGTTCTTGGAAAAGTTGCAGGGAAATAGGTCTGTGGCGCCTACCATGGGAACACCGAACACATAGGGGATCTCATCACCATGTGCCGCGTCTGCCCACTCAGGTCGCGCCTCCGTCTGGCAGTGGTGGTGGAAGGTATAAAAATAAACGGGAGACTGGAACTCAGCGTGCAGCTTAGCTGTGGCCACTGCTGGCGCCACCCACTGGTGATCGGTGAAAAGTGCAAGTAGAGTTTTCCGCCGCATGTCACCGTTGTCACGGTCGGCCCAATCTGTGTACATGAACTTTATAGTCTCCCGCAATATGTCTTTACCTATGAAGGGACAGAGAGAGACCGAGAGAGAAAAAGATGGATGTTGGATGATGAGACAGAGTTGGTTGCCACACAAAGCAGGGCACCTTGACCCAATATAGGAGACAATGAGACAGAAAGACCCAAGGTGACGGGTAAAATTAGACTGATTACCTTGAACAACCGCTAAAAGAATGTGTAGTGTCATTTGATGTGTACTCAATGGACATTTATCAAAGATTTTTTTAATCCTGTAGAATCTTCTTTGGAGCACATAGCAAATATTTTGACTGAAATAACTTTTAATAGGAACTCAATTCAGTGCCTGATTAAAAATCCTATAAACTCATTTTATTAACATACTTTTTGTTGAATATGTAAATATGCCAAATAATGTATTTTAAATTACAACAGAAGCAATAAATGGTCCTGCAAGTTTAGCATACGACTAATAGAAAGATACCTTTCAGTGCTGGGTGGGTAGTAACTTATTATATGCTTATGTAATCAGATTCCAAAAAAATAAATACAATTAGATTTCATTTTATTTTATCAGACTAGTTATTTTTTTATTGATTACATTACAAAATGGCAGTAAATTATTCACAATTCATTGATTCTCCCTAATTATTATTTTTATTTTTTAATATCTGTTAAGATTTCCTTTCTCAAAAGTATTGTGGGATCGGCCACTAATAAGATGACTATAATTACCGGTACATGGGATATTGAGGCCACCCAGTATAAACAATAAAACATTTAATCTTTTTTTAAATTATTTTTTAAGTGGTTTATGTTGATTGGTTTTATTTTTTTTATGTAACTTTAATTATTTAATTAACTAAGCTTTTCATAAATTTATGAATCTCTGCAGTTGCTTCCCAAGTTAGAGAAATGCACTTCATGTTGTCACAACATGACATGTTATATAACATATTTAATAATTTTTCTTTCATTGTATTTTTTATCAGTGTGTTACAAGATTATGCCATTTAAATCAATACTAGAAAACAACAATTTTTATTATGTAATTTGTATTCAGTAATGGACTACAATTTGTAATCTACCCAGCAAATTACATTAGTTTTAATATTTTTAACAGGCATTAGGGTCAGATGTTATCTCAGTAACTGCTCTGACAAATCCTTGAATAACTGAACTCACTGAATCCATCAGAGTGATTCAAACTAATAAGTGGTAAGTTTTCCAAGTCTTTATTAGTGGTTCATTAAAATGAACTGATTTATAAGAGTACTCAAGAATCAAATTATGCTTCGTCTCTATGTTTATTTTTGAGTGTAGCCAGCATTTGCAATGCAATAGAAATCCATATAGTTGTGCCATTACTCTCTTAAATCATCAAATTAAATATATATATATTTTTTAACATAAAGACAGATGTTTAAAATAATTCTGCATGCATCCAACTGAGTAAACAGTACAGTGTCTTTTGCAGTTGCACTGTTGATTCAGTGGCGGCAATGGCAGCACAAACACTGATCTGTTATATAGTGCAAGTGTGTCAGTGAAACTCACCATCTGGGTATCCGTATAGGTTGTCCACAAAGTTGGATATGGTGTAGTCAAAGGAAGCAGCTGAAATTCCATCCTCACCCTCACTGTCATCTACAAATTTCAGCCCTTCACCCTGGTTCACCCCCAACAGGATGTCGTAGTTCAGGAACTCCCCCTGAGGACATTGCAGAAATGTCACCCTCAGTACTCACTTTCGCTAATGAACTGTCATGATTATACTCTGGGATCACTCTAAACTCTGGGACCTTGCAGTGTCCAGAATCACACCTGCTGCATGAGGATCTCAGGGTCATCGGGCACCACGTCTCCGTCCACCACTGGTCCGAATGCGATGTGGTAACGGGCAGGTTGAATGTCCTGATCCACCAGCTCCCTGAAGCTCTTCCTTCGCAGACAGTCCACCAGATCTGCAGTGTCGCTGTAGCTGCAGCCCACCTTCTTGGCCAGGATCTTGGTGTACATCAGGGGCCGGTAGTTCACTGACCAGCTGGATATGGCGGAGCCACTCTGAGCAATGGCCCTCTGGAACAATCCTGAAACCAGGGCTAGATATAAGCAATGACTAAGAAAAGTCAGATAGCAGGCTAATGTGAGTGAGTCAATGTGGACACTGAGTGTCCCATGACCATGAGCAAGATAAAACCACTGGACATCTTTATCATCACACAAGGAAAGACAGTGGAACTTCATTTTTTGCAGTAATCAGATTGATTTCATAATGTGTCATGCATACTCAGGTCCAGATTTACAAGTGGACTTTTGGAACTGTGCTAACATGGAGGACGTTTTCTGTGGTCATGCTGGTCTTCAACGGGGTGTAACCAATAACAACATGAACCAGCTGTCAGGGGCTCATTTTAATGTGAGTTTTAAAAAGGGCAGGTTGAAACTCTGATTCACTTTAACAAAAGTGTGACGAAGTGAACTAAACAGTGTTGGAAAACGCTCTGGATGAGCATAAGGAAACCATCTTGGATTTCAGAACCCTGCTGCACCGTTATGTAAAGTGTCCCACGGTTTTCATCTGCAGATTCTGTTATTAATTATTAAAATGTTTCCCCCACCCCCCCCAGTCACACACACACACACGCACACACAACTCTTTACAAGACCCCCCAGCTCCAGTTCCCTATGAAATCAATTAAGAATCAGCTCAGCTGCAGTCCAACACTTCTGCATCACACACACATAGTTGTACATGCTGCTCATTATAAATTTGTCTCACATCTCTCCATTTCTATCACACAGCACTCATTATAAACTGGCATCAAATGCAGATGCACGTGTGATCTCGAGATAGCAGTATAAATCAGTCTCTCTCACACACACACACACTCACACCGCAAGGCAGTGCCAAAAATCAGTCTCACTTTCACACAGCCGCACAATACATCAGACTATATTAAAAAAAATACAACATAGAATAACATAGTGAAAACATACAGCATAAAAGGATTAAAGACTTTTAAAGGTTAGTTCACCCAAAAATTTAAATTTTAACTACTTACGTTTTTCTTTATTACACAAAATTCGTGGATTATTTTTAATAATGTCTTTTCCGCAAAGCAGAATTTTCTTCACATGATCCTTCAGAGACATGTGAAGGCCAAGTATGGTATCCCATACTCTGAATTTATCCTCTGCATTTATTTAACCCATCCAACTTAGTGCACACACATTAGGAGTGGTGAGTAGTGAGTACACATACTCTGAAAAGCGTTGACACACCCAGTGGGAAGCCATTTACTGCGGCGCCCAGGGAGTGATTGGGGGTTAGGCGCCTTGTTTAAGGGCACCTCGTTGTAAATGTCTATAAATGTCTTGAACGTTAAAAATGTCGATATAAAATGTGTCACTTTTGATCAATTTAATGAGTCCTTATTGAATAAAAGTATTCATTTATAAAAAAGAAAAACTTTTACTGACCGCAAACTTTTGAATGGCAGTGTATGTATGAATTGAATAAATTAATAGAGCCGGACACAAATGAGCATCCTAAAATTAGTCATTTTTGGGTGACCTTCCTTCAAATTATGGAGCTCTTTATTGATGATGATCACAGCTATGGAGGTTCAAACCTTCAGAATGATGGGACAGGATGAGAAGGTTGACGCAAGAGGCTCCGGCCCCGGAGCCAAATATGGTGATTCTCTCTGGGTCTCCTCCAAAGTGTCCGATGTTCTCATTGAGCCAACGTAGAGCCTGAATCTGGTCCAGTAGCCCATAATTCCCCTTTGCAGACTGATCTCCAGTGCTCAGAAAACCTGCGGGGAGCAAGAGAGTTAGACAAGAGAAAAGATAACAGACAGCGTGGAGCAAAATAAAAACAACATGATCAATACATGTTGAGCAAGAGCAAGCACTCTGAGCCTGAGAAGAGCAAAGTCAATTAGTAAAATGAAAGAATGAAATGAGGCAGAAGACTAAAGCTTTAATTAGACATATCAACTTCCTGTTCCTATTTGGGATGAATCATATTAATGTTTATAATAGACTTGAATTTGTCATTAATAACAATTGTACACTATGATATGCTTGTACAAAGTCCTGTACTTTCATGTTACTGTATTAACAGATGATCTATCGGAGGAGCTGGTTACTGTATTATTCAAATTATTTGAATGTCAAGAATAAGAGCTCTTTTTTTCTTATAAGATTTGAGAAGATTTCTTCTCTGTTTATCCATGCATTATGTAAAAAAAAATAGCAGGCATTGGAAAATGTATACGGCACAGTATACAGTACATTAGCGTTTTTGAAAGAACATTTTAAATGAATGATTCAATGACTGACTGAATCCTTTGGGCCACTTAGTGGACACCAACTTGGGATGTTACCTACACGAGCGGTGACTGAACAAATGAGTGAAAAAATCAGAACTTATTCAAAAGACTCAAATCACCCCATTGCAAGTTCATAAATCTATTAAATCTTTTAAAAAAAAGTCTCTTCAATTACAGTTCTATGAAAGCCTTAGCAGAACGTCAGATTTATGACACTTTCCCTCATACGATTGGACAAAAATTTTATTAAAAATTAGCATGTTTATTAATGTATTACATCAGAAAACAACTGTAGGCATTACTCAGTGTACTGCACAGTAACCAGTACATTAGTATTTTTAAAAGACTCTTTTAAGCGATTCAATGATTCAAATCATCCCACTGCTAGTTCATAAATCAATTTATAATTGCTCGAAAACATATGTGTCTAAAATTACAGCTCTATGAATGCTGCAGCAGAACATATTTTCATCTGTGATGTTCAGTACTGTGAACCTCAGGGATGCTGGGGTGGGTTTGATGCATTAACTGTTATCATCACTGGTGAGAGGAGTTTTATTATCATCTTGTCAAGTCCATCTTTATGACGCGTCTAGCCGATTAGCCAGTTTAGACATTTGAACCCGTTGTTCTTTGACTAGCAGAAGCTTAAGTGCTCACTGCTCACATACACATACATACTTTAAAATAGGAAGCCCAAAGACCATAATGGACCTCTACAAATAATACATGCTACTTCTCGTTAAAATGGACCGTATGTGGCTCTTTAGTCACGGTGTAAATGAGAACTAAAAAGCTTATGTAAGACTGTCTATTTTATTACTCAAACTGAACTGGTGATACACTAAAACATGATAATGTAGAGAGAAAAAAAAATATTTCACATGTCTAAGAAAGCACTCTTCAGACTGTGAAAGCTTCCACTGGAATAATAAAATAAATGGGGAAAAGACATAAAAGGGGAAAAAGAGATAAAAATAGACCTATGCTTAAAAGCTGTGTGCCCTCAGACCCAATATAAAAGCCAGTGAGTATGACTGTGTGTGTGTGTGTGTGTGTGTGTGTTTTAGAGAAAAAGAGCAAGTCAAAGAAACTAAGAGGGATGAGTAGAGAAAAAAGACAAACTGCCATCTTGTTTTTAGGAGTCAGGCCTGTGAGGAAGACGACAAGCGTCAACATGCAGCACATCACATCACAAACAACACACAACAGATCATAAACTCGGCACCTCTTCATATAAAAGGCTCTCTTCTCTCCGTGTGTCATAGATGGAGAAATATAAAGATATTGAGTTCTTTGAAAATGTTCGTTACAGATGTAAAAAAAAAAAGCTTTTGACGTCTGAATGTCCCAAAAGATGATAATGACATTGTTTTAAAGGATATCACAGCCTTTGCTACATTCTTTTACATGCCAGTAGCATGTATTTATAACCGAGGGCATTTTCATGGGTCCTCAGAGCAATACCAGAACATCCCACACATTCCCCCAGCTCCGGGTCCCAAGCTTCAAAGAGATCTTAATCGGCCCTCCTAGGAGGATATAGACACTGTTTGTCATAGTCCTTAAACTTCATTTTATAAGACATTACTAACATATATTCGATATGTTTTTAGGCTTGCCTGCGTGCCCACGTCATAGTGGGGCATCTGTGATGTTATTGTAGTATTAAATGACTTATAAGTGCTTGTAATTATGCATTGAGATGTATCTTAGTATTCCAATTATTCGAATATGCCTTATTTGGTACCGTCTTGATTCTCTCGGACGATCAGTTTTGCTGGACAAAGTAGATTATTCGATAATAAATTGACCCCATGAAAGGTTATCCTGACAATCGATCTATTTTAGACAATTGACATATTAATATTTAATTGTAAATCATTGTGATTGATTATTGATAGTACAATTGATCTAATTTTGCCTACCTGGAGAACTGATTGTAATTTGTTATATTCAGTTGTCCATACAGACCATTGGCAACTTTTTCCCTTTACGGGTAATTTTAAATCCATGTATGTGTATAGAGGAGATATTCAAGACCAGTTATTAAAATTATATTCCCTTTATTTGAGCAAAAAATAGCTAGAGTGTCATTATTCTAAACTGTTGCAATTGTTTCCATGACAAAATACCTCGGATTTGGCATTTATGCATAACTATATTTGAAATAAATACAGCCTATATTTTTGCTCCCTTCCTTGAAATACCACCTTCACAATCAAAAGTTTGATTTAAAAATTCAGAAGAAACATTTATATTGTGAAACATTATTTAAATTTATAAAAGCTGTTATATATCTATATATATATATATATATATATATATATATATATATTAGGGTTAGGGTTATATATATATATATATATATATATATATATATATATATATATATATATATATATATATATATTATGTTTCTTATTATGTCTTTTGTGTGTCTTGTATTTAATGTATTTAATGTATTTAATGCCTCCTTGCACAAATTCCACCCTGACTGTTCACACAAACATTAAATGCATTTCGTTTTTATTTCCACTTCGAAGATTCAGGCGATTTTAAAAACAAAATATGGGCCACATTTAGCTGTAGTGTGAACATAGCCTTCCGTTGTGTCTAAACGACATTAACAGGGCAGATAACTGGATGCGTGCTAACTCACATTGTAAGCGTCGGCCTCACGAGTCAAGGACAACCCCTAGAAAACGAGGCAAATTACGTATTCATCAAACTGCTGGATCAGGCCACCACAGGCGAGTCCCTAAAGATGAGTGAAGTCACTGAGTGCATTACAAATACAACTGTAGTGCAAATTAGAGGGGGAAGTGTGGACGTGAGGTCTTTTTATAATAGTTTCATATTAGGTAAGTGAGAATCAGAGGTTGTGAATCTGTGGCTATATGTGGCGCATACTTTGTGCAGTATATATGTGCAATACTGTAGGCATGGGGTAGCTAGATGACCTACTTCACAAGGTATTGTATCCCACAATGCAACCTGCTCAACTTTCCATGTGCAGTAACTAGATTGTTAGCATGTCATTTAAGACTCTTGTAGCAAAGTTTATTATTGTTAATCCAAAGTAAAATGTTATGAAATAAAATTAAACATACATATAAGATGAAAAGTAGAAATGCAGTCTTGGCTGAAAAACCCTGCACTAAAGCCCTGAAATGTATATGGAGCCCCTAAAGGGACCTTCGCAAAAAAAAAAAAAAAAAGAAAAAAAAAAAAAAGACTATCGCTTTATTTACTCTATCGACTAAAGTTTTTAGTTCCCCAAATCCCAACTAATTTTTCCTTTTTAGTTTCCAAAAATGGAACAAAGAAATTTGTCAAATGTCAGTCATAATAAAGACAATAATAATCAAGGCTAAGATTATCACAAGTAAACACAAGATTTTAACGCCTATCCAAGTGTTTGTGCGGAGTGTGTTGGAGTGCTAAACGGCCCTCAAACACATTATTTAACAGGGTATTTAATTTATATTAATATAATTGCTACTGACTTGTAACATTAAATGAACACAAACTATAAACTCATGTACTACATAGCTTTTCTAGTCATACACTTTCTTCTTTCAGTTCAACAGAAAGTTTGTAAAAAACTCAAATCTGATCCTGTCTTTTTAGAATAAAAATGTAAACTAACTTTAAAAATTCAATAAATTCTTCTTCCATGTTGCGATCATTGATCAAAAATAAGCTCCAACTGTACACATCATTCCTAGTTCCACATTTGCATTAATGATGCTATAGCGCAAACCGGAAATTGTAAAGTGTGCGCACGAGATAGTCTTCATTTTTTTTTTTTTTTTGGCAAAGGTCCCTTTAGGGGCTCCATACAAATTACTATTTTTAAATGGAAAAATAAAAACTTGAAGTGAACAAACTAAAACTTAACTAAAATACATTGAGCCCAAATAGTAGTATAAAAAACAAACGCACATACAAAATAGAAAAAAATAACAAATTACAGTTTTTTTTATTCGCTTTGGTACTATTTTCACAAGTAAGGTGTACATTTTCAAAACTCTTAGTACAAAAATCCAAACTGATCACACTTGTAAAGCAGCTAGTCATTCTTTCAAAACCTGATGTAATGCTTTCAGTCAGTTGCACATGTTTTCAGTCCACATAATCATTATTTCAAACACAAGATTATTGTAATATGTAATGAGAACATTTGGTTTAATCACTGAAACACAACAATATGATCTTCTTTCAGTTTAGTACTTTTAACAATCAGTTCATCCAACAGCAAACAATGCAAGATACATGTTTCAAATCGGCCTTAGAAGTGCTGAAATGAATATGCTACAGTACTATAAAAGACAGATTGAGATTACACAGTTTTACTGTAACATTACACTCTAAAAAATGCTGGGCTGTTTTAACCCAACTTTGGGTCAAATATGGACTAACCCAGCAGTTGGGTTAAATTTTTACATTACATTTTTAACCCAACATTTCGGGTTTGTCCATATTTGACCCAAAATTGGGTTAAAACAACCCAGCATTTTTTAGAGTGTAGGCAATACACTTACAGTACCCAACATTTACATAATCTATAATTTCCAAATATCCATCATATATGTCGGCCTAATCAAGTGAAGGATCAATGAAGACATCCTCTACAATCATTTAGGCAAATTATAGTTTTATTTTTCAGATATAATTCTACATAGGTATACTTTCTATAATGAAATGTAACTACGTAAATACAAGAACAAAACATAACATTTAGTGCACACATTACTGTATATAGTGGCCAATTGTGGTTACCACTATGTGAAATCAATTAGCTATAACGAGTATTCATCATGTGTGGTTACATGTAATTTACTTGTAAATATTCATACAAACACACATTTTATTTCTGTAGCTCTCAAAATCCATATATATATATTGCTGAATTGAAAATCTATAGGTTTACCAAATGATTAATTGAGTAAACATTAAGATCAGTTGGATTAAATAATAGACAAAAGTATTAAACTGAACAAAAAGAGATGCAAATCAAAAGTTTGATAGTAAGAGCTTTATGAAAGGCAGTTACTGTGAATGAAACAATAATGTAGATGAAACACTTATTTTGTGTTGTGAAAAGGATACTTTGTGATTGTGTGAATTGTACTAATACAGTTGAAAACATGATGGAATGTTTGAAAAAAGTGCACTTTTGATGATCTGTTGTGATATTAGCACTAAGAGTTTTGAAAATGTACACCTTACTTGTGAAAATAGTACCAAAGCGAATAAAAAAAACTGTAAAATGACAACTGAAATGCTAATTCAAAATATGAATAACTATAGTGGAATATAAATAATACATAAATAACACTGGTAATTACATAGTCCTAACTTCATCCTGCTCAGTATATACTGTATACTACATAAACAACATGAAATAAAATAAATAATTGCAACAGCAAACGGTAGTATGCTTTATTGCTGTCACATGACCTCTCCACAATGGGATACGGTATACCATACAGTTGCATATTGCACTTATGGCGAATGTTGGTCATGGGGGAATTCCATGTATACAGAAAAATGTCATACTGTGCACAGTATACATAAATCAGAGTATATACAAGTATGCTATTCTGAACATATATGTTGTCTATACCTACTGTTCAGAGGCAAGTATGTAAACATCTGTGCAGTTGAACGACTGGGAACCCTTGTGTGGACTGTCAGATGACTGGAAGTCTGTGTGTGCAGCACACAAAAGGCTGATCGATGGGAAAACGGTGTTCAGGAACTGGTTGCTGAGGGTCGGTGGGTTTGACTGTCTTCAAATTAACCTCCTTCTGTAGCGCTGTTTGCTGTTGCCTGGCAACCAGCCACTATTTCTTTCAAAGGGATGTGCTTTGCGAGTGTGCAGACACAATGGTGAATGTTGCAAAAATGCAGTGATTATCCTAAACTACGGGTTGCGTCCATATGTGTAACGAAATATCATATTACAATTTAGCAAAATGATCAGTCAAACGTCTAACCCTGTGCACCGCTCTGATTCGCTCGGTAAGTTTCACTGTGAGCTGAGTGCTGAGTTGAATCTCCTGCAGACTTTGGTGCTGAGAGTAGCAGTTTGGGGATGGACTCATGCATATGCACCACTCCAGCGAACGGCAGATCGGAGAGAGAGAGAGAGAGAGTCTTGCATGCCAGAGTAAAAGAGGGATGAGAAGGTGAAAGGGTAATGCAGGGGAAAAGGTGGATACTGGAGATAGATAGATAGATAGATAGATAGATAGATAGATAGATAGATAGATAGATAGATAGATAGATAGATAGATTTTTATGTTGTGTTGCTATGCAAGCGAATGCAAGCGCATCGCTTATATAATAGTTGATTGAGGTTGCCGACACTGGACATGTCAAAGTAAACATTACAAACTTGAACATGCGTCTTTCTGAATGTGTGCATGATGATGTTGTATTGAAGCATGTTGCATCGCAATGCCTCATTCGCTTTGATGTGTTAATGACCTGTTTAATCTTTGAAGGTCTAAATGCAGCGAAATTTAGTGTGCACCCCTATAGCCGAAGCTGAATTTTACCCCCATGTATGAATCAGTCATGGTCCCACACCAGCTAATCACCCTCTGGCTCCGCCTCCTACAGTAGCCACACCCCACTTGCGTTAAATTTGCTCAAATAGTGCGCTTGGCCAGCAACCGAGCCAGGCAAAAGACAAGTGACCAATCCTGAGTGGTGACGTCACCAAACACAGTTTCTACCAGCACAGTTCAGTGCGGTTAGCTAAGAACTGGAACCCAGAGGCCGTGTTAACCAAAATGTTTCCGTCAATGACAGATTTGTTTTAACGATGGCGTAAAAATCAGGAAGCAGTCCGACATTTTGAAAGATTAATTGGTGAGTGCACTCTTGCTGACTAGCAGCATACTAGTCTGCATACTAGAAAGTAGGCTCACTATTTGCAGACGCTGGTCATGACTCATGAATGTGATGCTAGCCAATAGTGAGCCTACGTTCTGACGTAGCGCTGCGCTGTTACACTACGTGAACTCACCCTGAGGCCCACATAGACGAAAACGAATAGCTGAATTAAAGACATTATTTTTGTTTGTTTTTTTGAGCACAAAAAGTATTTTTGTCGCATGATCAACTTAAGGTTGAGCCACTGTAGTCAATTGGACTATTTTAAAGATGTTTTTATTTACTTTCTGGGCCGGCAAGTTTCAATTAGATAGAAGTCTATGGAGGAGTGAAACAGCTCTCAGATTTAATCAAAAATATCTTAATTTGTGTTCCGAAGATGAACGAAAGTCTTACGGGGTTGGAACAACATGAGGGTGAGTAATTACTGACAGAATTTTCATTTTTGGGTGAATTAACCCTTTAATGGTCAACGAATGGCTTTTCAGAGAAACGATTGTCTACTACAAGCTGTTTTATTGACATCTTTCAGGATTTGAAATGATTGAACGAGACATGAGAGACATGATTTCGGTAATTTGGACTAGCTTTCAACAGTTTTTTTAATGTTCTTTCGTTGTTTTTTCCGCTTCTCTGAACTGAGGCGCTACAGTGATCTGTTGAGCTACATCAGAGCCGATCCTCCCTATACACACACTACGCAAGCGTAGGGCCCCACAAATTACTCAAGGCCCACCTCCCCCACGTGTCAAAGTGCGTCAATCAAAATTTACAAGCAGAACTATCCTTCTGGTTACGTAAAGAGAGACTGAGAGAAAAACACCTTGTGAGTGAATTGCAGGAACAGCGATCAGGCAGACTTGTGTTCTCTCCTCTCCAAGTTTGATGTTAGCACATAACAGTAAAGTTAAGTTGATGTGCATCTCTCTCTATCTTTCTGTTTAACCAACCCGATCTTGTACCTAGAACTCCAGTAAAACATCTATGGGGATCAGTTACCAGTGCAATATGGGCGTGATGGCACTTCTCCGGCACTCATACTTTTAAATCAAGACAATGATTATCTAGTCTCCCAGTCAGTTTAGTTACCACTCTGCAATAAAGCAATCTATTGACATTGACTATATTGCATTTAATATGTTGATTGACTGGACATACTGGTCAATATGGATGCACATCCCTCAGTAAATAATAACCATATACCAATAACAATAATAACCAATTACCAAGTATCAATTATTGCTTTTATCATTTAAAACACAGTGACATGCAATGGCAAGCCATTTGAGCTTTTGTTAATTCACATGATTCATTTTTATATCAATAATTACATTTGTATTATTTTAAAATGTGAATTATTGATATTAATATAAAAGAAGTCTATTTCTGATATCAGGAATTACACATTCATTAGTACTAACTAAAAGAGGGATTGATTATAGTGGGAGAACTGGGGTGTCAGGTGCGACTGTGTGGCGATGGCAAATGGTTTACATGGCTCATGGGTCAGGAGAGCCCCTTAACAGATTTTTGCTTAGGGCCCCAGGGAGGTCAGGATCGGCTCTGAGCCGAATTAGAAAGCTGAGACTTTGTTTAATATCAAAAGTAACAAAGCAAAAAGCTTATTGCGATTTATTGGACAAACATTCATGATGAAATCTGAAAAGTGACGTCTCTGTTCAACTTTCTCTTCATAAATAAATAAATGCATAATCTAGCCTATAAGCTTGTCCTGTACGTTTATGAATAAAAATGAAAATGTGAACAAAAACAGAGCCTATTAAATGGCTTACTATCATTAAAATTTGAAAATTAAATTTTTCAGGTAATAAAATTATTTTTACAACCCTGTTCGTCAAAATGACA
This sequence comes from Pimephales promelas, assembly GCF_988280905.1. Classification (NCBI taxonomy): domain Eukaryota; kingdom Metazoa; phylum Chordata; class Actinopteri; order Cypriniformes; family Leuciscidae; genus Pimephales; species Pimephales promelas. The sequence continues at coordinate 8,937,222 of NC_142791.1, forward strand.
GACAAAGCAGAAGAAGCCTATAATGCGAACTCTGCTGGAACCGTTCGTGGAACTATTCAGCCCGACGGTGGAAAAGGTGCCAAAGTTTTGATGGTGCCTGAGGGGACTCAATGTGTACACTTAAGGGGGAGATAAACCCATGATCGTCTTACTAATAGTAGTCAATGATCAATAAACTGATTTGAGATAATGTATTGTACCATAAAAACTTAGATACTTTATCTAAATCTGACTCTAACAAATAATTCTTCATCTTATTAATATATTTATTCATCAATACATTTTAAAAATTACTAACTACAATAAATCATTCTAAGGACCTTTGTGGAGGGACGCATAATTACCCAGAATGCTTTAATTGACCTGTCCTTGGAGCCAAACTACATAAGCAAGATGAAAACGTTAAACAGAACACCAAACAAGTGACCCATTATACAGAAGTCCACTCCTGTGTTCATTCCTCTTCTTGTCATTCTAATTCAATTCAAACTCCTGGTTGCGAATTGACTAAATTCCTAAATTACAATTTTTGTCTTGTCAAGCAGAACCTGAGAACTCCATTTGTCCTCTCCACTCCTCACAGGAAAGTGTGTTTCTCTCGCTGAAATATCTGTATCTAAAACAAGCATATTGGTTGGTGAAGTATAGTAAAATAGTTAATCAGCTGTGCTTCGCAGGGCCCCGCTGTTAGGCTACATCAATATCCCACAAACATAAAAACAATATTCTGCGTTCTGCACGGCTGCACCTAACAACAGACTACAGACAACTAACCGCCTGTTTTACCAGAGGACGTACTGCTACTGAAAGAAGAGTGATGGCGAAGAGATGATATTTAGCTCTCGACAATATTAGCCATTGGATTTGGTCCAGATATTACATTTGTACAATGTGTGTTTTACAAAAAAAAAACAAAAAAAACAAAAAAAAAACAAAGCTTCGCCACACTGTAAAAAAAACAAAACAGTTGATTTAACATAAAAAATTAAGTAACCTGGTTGCCTTAAAATTTTAAGTTGATTGAACTTGAAAAAGTGAGTTAATACAATGAAGGGGATTGATTTAATCAACAGAAACTCAAAATAATAAGTTATCTGAACTAAATAAATTATTTAAGTTGATTTGACAAAAGAAAAAAATGTTGTGATAACAAATCTTGAAATTATTTTTTACAGTACACTAAACCTAACCATAAGCTAGGCATAAGTACAATTGGGATAATACAAATTTAAACAAATTAGCTACCAATTCGTCAAAACGTAAAATAGTTACGAGATGGAACTAGCGCAAAATAGCAGCATTGACAACTTCTTTAGTCTTTGTAATCATTTTCTCTGAAATATAAATAAACAATTGTAGTTAATCATGCTAAATCTCGACGCTGCTCACCCACAGCAGGTATAAAAATATGAAAATGTGCCCTCATTCTGAGGTGCCATTTACATTTCCAAAAGTAATCTCCTCCACTTCTCAGATACCAACACTGCAAACATTCATGGTTTCCATTTGTAGTTATAATTACGCGATTAGCGGCCACATCAAAAAATAAAAAGCGTGTTTCAGAAACATAAATATAGCTCAAAGCAAACATCCTCGAGAGGTGCACGGCAGTGAGTGAATCATAATTTGGGAATTCTGTGCTAGCTGGTGGCGCATGGCGGAAAGTGTAAAAACTGCTGAAATAAAGACTCGTGTGGAATTAGGAACCTAATTAGGATAATCTGTTCCTTCAAATAGGACAGATTTGATGAGGAAGACTGGAAGATGCCGAGAAAGAGAAAGTGAGCGAGGTGAGGGGGTAATGCGAACAGGGAAACGCAAGAAACGCTTAGGCCCTGGTAAGAAAAACGGAGCTAACCCGCAAGGCCCATTGACAGCGCATTCTTTCTTTCCCAGAGTTCATTAATCAGTTAATTAGTTAATTAGTCCGAGCAGATGGTTGTGGTACACAAATCAGCAGCTCAGAGGGGCAGCTGGGCGGAGGCAGAGATGGAAGGTGAGGGCGCCTCAGATCTGGAGAAAACTTGCACATTCGCAAAGCGCTAATGCTAACGCTGCTAACCTGCTGCAGTACACAGAGCACATGTGTACTATTACTCGTAGCTTTTATGGCCGGCCACCCCCTCCTCAGAGTGTGCGTGAGGAATTTCAGATAGTTGCGCAATGGCTTTGAAAACACAAGAACCTGTGCGGGTCAGAATCCAGAAACAAATGTGTGTGTGTGTGTGTGTGTGAGAGAGAGTTGCATTAGCATTGGTTTGAATGAATTCTCTGCTTCACTGCAGATACAAAAAGGCACTTCTGATGGTTATTTTTAGCTTGTTCACATTTTTCCCTTCTGTCTCCACTCTTTCACTTGATCTGTCTCTCTCTCCACCTCTCCCCCTTTCTCTGGCCCTTTTTCCTTTTATCTCTCTTTCGCTGTGTAAAGGTGCATGTGCATATAGCTCACACAGTTCTGACAGTGTCTGTGCGTATGGGAGCTGGATAAAGGGTCCGGTTTTGTGCTAAACCTGCTTTTATGATGCGGAACATTATTCTGTCTCTCTCTCCCCTTTTTTTTACTTCCATTGTGCATTTTTTTTTCCTGTTTGAAAATGCTTCATCCAATCCAATCATCCAATGGGACTGGAATGGCAAGACACAAACACTTAATCCTCTTCACCGGTATAGAAAAACCTCTATAGAGAAGAATAGAGAGAAAGACAGATAATTCACTGAAAGGTTACTCTGATTTCTACCAAAATTACCAGATCCAATAGCTAATTGTAACAATAGTCCACTGAAGGAGAGTTGAATGTAGAAATGAATCTGCATATGAATCTGCTGTTTCATGTTTTAAAGGGATACTCCACTTTTTTTTTTTTTTGGAAATAGGCTAATTTTACCACTCCCCCAGAGTTAAACAGTTAGGTTTTACCGTTTTTGAATGTATTCAGCCGATTTTTTGATATTTAGAAGAATATCAGTAACCAGACAGTTTCTGGTCTCATTGACTTCCATAGTATATATATTTTTCCTGCTATGGAAGTCAATGAGACCAGAAACTGTCTGGTTACTGATATTCTTCTAAATATCAGAAAATCGCCTGAATGGATTTGAAAACGGTAAAACTCAACTGTTTAACTCTGGGGGAGTGGTAAAATGAGCCTATTTCCAAAAAAGTGGAGTATCCCTTTAAAGTTACAAGTTTTCAATTTTATACTTTGAGTTTTCATTTTAATTTTAGTTTAAGTTGTAGTATAACTATTTTTTTATTTTTATTTACGTTTTAGTTGGTACTTTAAGTACTTTAAACCAAACATGCTTTATTTCAGTTATTTACCAAGACAACATTTTTTAATTTACATTACGTTTTTACTGTAATATACTTAATTTAATTTAACTAACATGTTTTAATAGTTTTATTTAACACTGGTGTTTAAGTTTTACAAAAACAAATGTGAAAGGCCTATTTCTATTTCTTGGATTACTATGAAAGTTTGGTTGAAATTATGTGTCTGTTTGGGGAAAAAAAGCCTTTTCAGAGCAAATACATAAACACTAAGGACAAAAAGTTTAAATCCTTCATCTCCCAGTCATACAGTACTTGAATTAACCATGCAACATAGTAAGGTCTTGTCACCAAAATGTTACATAGTGTTAAAAAGTTAATCCCAAACTTTTATTAATTTTTTTAGACCCTATTCAACACAGTATGTGAGTATTCATAACACATAAGTATCCTAAACATTATTATTAGTAGAACCACAGCCAATATGAAAAGCATTTGATTGCTGTATTAAATAAACACCCTAGAGAACACACACAGGCCAAAACCACTCCACTTACAACTTTGACTGTGATTCCCTCAGATCACTTCATCTCTACAGGGAACTGTTTCATTTACCTCCTTAGTCTGTTTAGATTTATATTCAATTCGTCATTCTTGAAGGTAAACTCACTCTGGCCTTCTGCATTCATTATTCGTTCATGGAAAAAGAGAGTAATCTCAACTCACACGATGCAGTGCAGAATCGGCCCAAACACAGTTGTTCTCTCACACCATGCATCAAAGTTTCCTTACAAAATCCTTATGACACCTAAACCAAGCTTGAAACTTAAGCGTCGTTACTAACGGCTCGGAAATGCAGTCATAATTGGGTCTTTTTTTTTACAGTTTAGTGCCACTGAAAGTGGAATATAGGCTTTTACTTCTCCCCGATTGGGTTATTGCAATTCTTGCGAAAAACACTCCACTTCTAGAGTTTCGGCTGTTTCTTCTTCCTGATTAAATTACTGTAATTCTTTTATTTCAGATGAGGTCACTTAACGTGTTAAAGTTGAAGTAGAGCAGAACACCACATCTAGATGCTAATGACTCAAAAATACTCTGACAACTCAAAATGAAGAGATTGAATCAATATTCTTCTAAACCTCTGATAGTTTTATAAAATTCACAAAATATCACATTTATAATTCAATTACCAAGCTTAATGCAGTTGAACCGCCATTACAACTTCCCGTGTTTCTTTCACTACAACCTTTTCAACATAGAATCTCAGAATAAAGGTTACATTCACACAGTAACAGAAATGATGGTCAGGCCTGTATTTGAGTCCTTCATACGGTTTTAGAAGCTTTAAAAGTTTTTCTGAAGCTTTTAGATCCAGTCTATCAGTTTGGTGTTATACATTTGACTCAAATGCTCCGCTCTCTCTACCCAGATAGAAAAACTGCTGACGGTTAATGAAGATTTGATGGATGAAATCGCAGCTCGATTGGACTCTTGTCGTATCAAATATGTTAAAGCTTTTCAGTTTTATGGATGTCACTGATATTATGGTTTCTGGCAAGTGAATGTGGATTTGACTGCCGTTGCACGTTCATACAGACAGTATTCGATATGCTGCTCTCCGCTAAGTTTGTGTTTGAACTGTAGGTACATGGATTTGTCAAACTCAAAAACTGACAGTGTGAAAGTAGCCAATGTCTCATTTATAGTGAAAAAACAATACAATAATACAGAAATCCTTCTAAAACATATACCATTTTACAAGTTTTGACTTACCGTAATGTTTTTTGAATTAACTTAAATTTCAAATATGTGAAAGTTAAATATTATGTGAACGTAAATATTACATTTATATTCAAGTTAAATATGAAAAATGTAAAAAAAAAAAAAAGGGATTATTTCTCCGCAAGTCTCCTGAAGCAACACAATAGTGCTCAGATCTCATTTGCACTCAAAACTGGCATGTCAAGACATGTTGTGGAGGCTTTGGCATCAGAACCAAAGATATTGGACCTTACTGATGTTAAATCTAGTGCAACATGACTAATTTAAAACATATGAATGAGATTTGACTGACATGATGGAGATTTTCAGCAAACATTTTTATGACATTTCTTTTTTTAATTTAATTTTTGGAGCATCTTATCAGTCCCTATTGCCATTTTAAAAAGAACAGCCAGACCATTCTAATACAGGACAACAGAAACAGCTGCAGCAGCATTAATAATAATAATAAAAAGATGATGTTGTACTTACCAAGGACACCTAATCTGTAGTTCATAGTGACAACAATTACGTTTCCATAGGCAGCAAGAACGCTTGCATCAAACATGTTTCCTGTCCCCTCCATGTATGAACCACCATGGATAAACAACATCACAGGCTTCTTCCGACGATCTCTAATATCTGTGAAAAGCATAAACATGTATTCATTTCTTTTGAGCGCAGCATATAATATCCAATACAAATGTTGCAACTTCATTGTAAAATGAACCATGCAGATCTACTTAGCGATAAAGCCTGATATTATGCACTTGATATAGTGTACAGTATAACATTTTTGTTATTTAACAATCATGCACAATTTGAATTGACAATTAAATTAATAAATGTATACAGTAGTTCTTATACACTACCGATGAAAAGTTTGGGGTCAGCACAATGTTTTTGAAAGACTCATTTATTTAAACAAATATACAGAAAAACAGTAATATTGTGAAATATTACAATTTAAAATAACTGTTTTTATATTGTAATATGTTTTAATATGTTGTTTATCATGCTGAACTTTAAATAAACAGCCATTACTTCTGTCACATGGTCCTTCAGAAATCATTCTAATATGCTTTCGTCAATATAATCCATTTCGAATGGTAGTGTATATAACATCACATATACAGCACTGTAAAAATGAATATGCTTTATCTAATCAAAAGAATTGTGGCAACAGATTACAAGCAATATTATTAATTAAATTTAACAAATTAGAATTGAGTAATAATTGATCAAATTATTCCTTAATAGTTAACCATTTAAAATGAGTAAAGTTTACACCAAAACATTTAACAAAAATATCTCACTAAACAGACAGACGACAAAGATTAATTAAGAACTCTGTATTTTATATTGCCAACATTGAAGACACCTGATGTTAACAAGCAGAATCACTGAAGGAGAAAACCGTCATTTTAAAACAAACCTAAAACAAACACTGATCACCACAATGGTGACTTCAATTTACATTTTTTAGTTGTTGTTGTAAATTTTACTCATTTTAAATGGTTAACTTTTAAGGAATTAATTTGATTAATTATTATTCAATTCTAATTTGTTAAATTTAATTAATAATATTGCCTGTAATCTGTTGCCACAATTTTTTTGATTAGATAAAGCATATTCATTTTTACAGCGCATATATTAATGCATTCATTTCAATTTAAGAAAAAAAAAAAACTTTTAAGCAGAAATGATCTTTGACAAAAGACAAAATAATTTTTAATGTGCAGTTGCCTTATTTAGACAGGAGATATGTTAGGAAATGAATACTAGGTTTCGGTTTACCGCATACTACACACAATGCATTTCCATTTGACGGACAGATCAAATAATGAGTCAAGAAGAAGATGGTAAAAACGAGTTGACATTGCTTCCAGTTCACTTGTCGCCTCTTAAAATAGAAGGTCAAGTTGAGCACATATGCATTACACAGTACAATATGCTCTGCTGTATACTGCAAACAATGGCAACTTTAGTAGGTCATCCGAGTATACAAATGCAAACACTGTATACTGCAGAAAGAGTATATTAGTACACGATTCCGAACGTATCCTCAATCGTCTCCTCACACTCTGGGATCTTTTGGCACGGTCTGCCTCGGATTGGCTCATCATTTCTGCACTCTGCTGGCACAGTCTGTCTGTTCCTCTTCCAAAACTCTGTTGCTCTGATGTATCTCTGTATCAGTTAGTACAGTCTGTGTGCGTTCCCACTCTCTCCTCTGTACGTTTGGAATACAAAAAGCTCTGATAGGTCAGGCCGGCTCTGACAGAGCTTTGACTCTCTCAATGATTCCACCATCGCGTTCCCCTGTGTGCTTCATTGGTACCTTCTGTGTCCTTAGAGACATTTCAAGTGTTCACATCTATATGTGCTGCTTATTGGTACAGGTTGTTCCCCATTGCTTTTCTCTTGAAAGTGTGTTTGAACTGCACATGCTCATGCATATATACACACACACACACATATGTTTTCGGAGATGCTTGTGTGTGTGAGTTCGATGGTGTGTGTGAGGGCAGTCAGAGATGTCCAGTTAGCCAGTGCTTCTGTGGTGTGCAAGCGCTGTAGATAATTCATATGAAAACCAGACCATGCAGAAACATAAATAACTACCACGACATCTGTTTACCCCGAGAGAGAGAAGGAGGGGGGTCTGAGAGAAAGAAACAGTGTGGGTGAGAGAGTCGGGAGAAATCATAAAAGCAAGAGTGAGACAGATTAAGAGAGAGAGGGAGAGAATGCTGGAGTGACAGTGAGAGAGAGAGAGAGAGAGAGAGAGAGAGGGAGAGAGGGAGGAAGAGATCGAGATGTGAAAAGGAAATGGCACACAAAAGAGAATAAAATAAAAGTTACACAGACCAAGGTCCTTTCACGGACACACAAAAATCACACACACACACAGGCAGCTGTGATGCTGAGTCGCTATGGAAACTGCCTCATCTCTCTCTCTCTGTCTAATAGAAGCTCACCAGCACTGACTCACTCATGCCTGTTGCCACGGAAACAAATTCTACGCACGTATTTGCACGCCCGCCTGCATCACCACCTGAATCTCGGGTTACAAACGCATTACAGCGACTGCACACTCACACACACTTTTTATTCTTAAATCTTTGCACACACACAAACACCTCTGCTTGTAGACAAACACACCTCTTTATAAACACACACTTATGATACATTGAGCACATCTGTTTGTTCAGCACACACACTCACACACCTATGTGCGATCATGCATGAACATGCTCGTGCACAAGTATGGGCATTTGTTTAAACACATTGCTTGGGTCTCTTGAATACAGAGACCACTGATTTTCCAATGGAAATATTTATAATTATTCAATTTCAATTATCCCAGAGTATCTTTTTTAGACGTACAGATTCACACAAAGCTAAAATTAGACTGTTAAGATTTTTCCTGGTGTTGATGTGTGTTGTTTCACACCCCCAGTGCAAGAATTACTTGGTAAACTTGAAGCAATGACACCAATGAGTCAGCCAATCAGATGGACCGTGTGGATCAGGTGTGCTGTTATGGGTCAGTGCTGTGAACAGCCAATCAGCTGATAGGAAATATTTTTGTGTCACTGTGAGGCAACTTGGGTGCCCATAAAAAAGAAATGAATATTTTTATTCAGCAAGGATGCATTAAATGGATCGAAATATTTCTATTTTTAAAAAAAATGCTGTTCTATTCACCCATAACATTCTTAACCCCCCCCCCCCCCCGCACCAAAGTTGTTTTTTCCACAAAACATTTTAAACAGCACAATTGTTTTCAACATTAATGATAATAAATGTTTCTTAAGAAACCAAATCAGCATATTAGATTGATTTCTGAAAGATCATGTGACACTAAAGACTGGAGTAATGATGCAGAAAATTCAGCTATCCATAACAGGAATAAAATATATTTTAAAATATATTCAAATAGAGAAGAGTTACACTTTTGCTGTATTTTTGATCGAATATATGCAGCCTTGGTAAGAACAAAAGATTTCTAACGGTAGTGTATTTCAGAAGAAATCTCAAACTGAACTCTTTGAAAATTGATTCCAATATGAACCCCCATAATTCAACTCAATTTAACTCAATTTGAGTCTCAGAACTCAGTTGCGCAAGATGACAAAGCGCTGCCCACAACGCTATCGGCTCCGCCGCATATATGCAAATATTAAATAGGTCACTCATGCTCGTGTCATTCCTAGCCTGAATGAAGCACGATGTTTAGGGCAATTTTCAGCAAATGTAAATGTGGGTCTGTTCCTCACACAATCTATTGCTGCGTCCCAATTCGCATACTATCCGTCCTAAATAGTATTGGAAAATACAATTAGTACGTCCCAAATCATACCATATCTGGTCGGAATACGAAGTGCAGATCGGCTGATATTGCCCACAATCCATCGCGAGCTGGACGGGGATTGGCTTAGAACTACAAACACCATGACAAACACGAGTAAAAAGTGTTAAAAAACTACAGACATGGAGGAAGCGCGAGTACCGTGGGGTTTAAGTGATTAATTATCAGTATCTAACCTGACGAAAATTAATTTATTCAGCGTTGGTTACATTATTATATTGCATCTGCAGAAGCAGATGCAAGAGACGTTCGACATTAACTTTTAAATGCATCATTAGGCTATATTCATATTGCAAACACATGAGGAGAGTCTCCGCATGAAAGAGCCGTGACTGGCAGGTGAACGTGCTAAAACATTTCTCTCCGAAACGGTAAGAAATTAAATTAGAATATTATGATGATTGATGGGTAGTTTACTGTGATAGGATGCACGCGACTGAGCTGTCCGTTAAAGATGACAGAAGTAGTATGTCCCAAGCTTGCCTACTTTTTACTAAACACTCAAAAGTATGTACTTTTTCTTCACAAAAAGAGTACATACTTTTAAGGCGTAGTATAAGTAGGCGAATCGGGACGCAGCATATATGACTTGTAATGTAGTCTTAAAGAAGACGAGTCAGATGTGGACTGCTTTTATGAAGCCTATTTTACGAAGTTTTAACAGACTTTGATCCCTTTGATGCATTATAGGGCGCAGCTTGGACATTCAACTAAACATCTGCTTTTGTTCCAAGAAAGAAAGAAAACAAGTTCGGAACTACATGAGGGTAAGTAAATGAAGAGTTCAGATGCAAAAGCCTCTAAGTGCCATTTGAAATTTTCTTCTAGAATGATCATTTTTATCAAGCTTGTATATTTAAGTTCAGTGATTTCACTTAAATGGCAATGATAATTACCTATTAATTGTTATTTAAGTGAAATTACTGAACTTAAATATACAAGTTTGATAAAAATCATCATTAAAGAAGAAAATTTCAAATGGCATTTAGAGGCTTTTGCATCTGAACTCTTCAAATAATGACCGAATATGTTGTTTTTTTAAGTGAACTATCCCTTCAAAGTCAATAATAATGAAAAAAGTGTAAAATCAGATGCTGTTAAAAGAGATTTCTCCAAGCCGTTTTTTTTTTTTTTTTTTTCTGCAGTATTGAGATATTTTTTTTTGTGTGTGTGCGATGCATCACAGAGAAGCACATAGAATCCACAAACATCTTATCTGGGACAACCCTGCTTACGAATCCATGAGTATAATCTTTGTGTGTGTGTGTGTGTGTGCAAGAGCGACGGAACACAGGAAGAGAGAGAGACCGTATGCAATGCATTAGCCTCAATATGGGATGGAAAGAGTCCGAAATAGAGAGAGAGAGAGAGATACCAAGCACAAGATCCTTTCAACAGAGGCCTTAGTATCCTATTCACTTCAAAACATCCTCAAAATACAAGAACCCTATTCTGTCTCTCCTCCTCCAAGCCTCTGCATCTCTCTCTTCCTCTCCTATGCCGCACCTCCCCCTCCCTTTCTCTCTGATCTCCTGCTTTTCCTTCTTCTCTCCCCCTCTCCTCAACTCTTTGCCTTCATCTTTGCCTCTCTGCTCTCGTTATGGGACTTCACTCTCTATCTTTTGTTCTTTTCCGTCTGGGCTTTTCTCAACGTTATTTACAGGAAAGTAAAGCGAGAGAAGGTGGGAATGGGAACGGGATACGACGGATTCGAACCCGGGTCGCCGTGAGCCAGCGGCTCTCGTGTGTCGTGAGCAAGCGCGCTACCTTTTGCACCACGACCATCCCTCTCCCTTCTTGTTCCTGTCTCCCGCCCACACGTCCTCTCTCACTTTCAAAGCTCCGTGAATCTTATTTCATCATATACTCGTCTTTATCACAACAGTTTTTTTAGCGATCTCTCCCCCTCCGTGCTCTCAAATTGGGGATCTGAGTGTTCCCCCTCTCCTCCTCCTTTTTCATCTCTCTTCTCTGTGGCTCTCCTCTTTTCCTCTGTCTCTGCTGTGCGTTTTCTCTCCTCTTCTCTCCCGTGTTCAGAGACGCAAAATTGGATTAGCTGGCAGTGTCTCTATTTAAACCTCTGCAATTAGAGACGCCCAAAATCCGAGAACTCAACGCAATGAGTGTGAGCCCTGCGCATGCAGACATGTATGCACTAAAGAATGATAGTCATTTTAAATAGAATAATATAAAAGCCCTTTAATAGTTTCATTTTTAATAAAAAAAAATCGTTTTTTTTTTTTAGTAGTAAGTACTAATTACCTATCCAGCATACACATAAATATATATTAGGGCTATGTAAAAAAATATCGTGTTAAAATAAAAATCAATTTAATGTACCCACCAGCCTATGGAATGCAGTTAGAATGACTTCGTCTCATATTTATATCATGTGATATTGCTTGACTACATTATTTTTTGAGATTTTGTTCAATGGTGTGATTCCTGCAAGTAAATGTTTAAAATGAAGGACAAGCTTATTGATTTCAGGCGAAGAAGAGAACAACCACTGAAGAGCAGGAGGTTGAAGTTGTGGAATCATATAAGTATCTGGGATGTGTGTTTGATAAGTTGAATTTTAATTTCAATTGGGAGACGATTTTTAAAAAGGGCCTAAATTTAACGTTGATAGGTCCTTGATGACTTTTTACAAATCTTATATTGAGTCTGTTTAACATTTGTTTTGTTATGCTGGTATGGCAGTCTTAGTTTGAAGGCAAAGACTGCTTTGGTGAATTGTCTTGTGTAGCTTTTTATGTTACTTTTAATGTATTGTAAATTGTCTTTTTTGTATGCTGGTCTTGCTGCAAAACCAATTGCCCTTCGGGAACATAAACAAAAAAAGAAATAAAGAAAGAAAGAAAGAACAAACGCAATATCACATAAGTGCTGTTCTTGTCCCAAATAGCACGAGTGCAAATTTGATACTGATTTTATACAACAGTTCATTAAAGTTAATATTGTGTTATTTTAGACAATATTGTCTGTTTTTGCTCAATTTTGCAAACAAAAATATTACCTATAAGCCACAGCAGAACTGTTGTGTTCCCGAACAACGCACAGCAGTTTTTCTGAATTAATCCACGTTTTGAACAAATCAATTGAGTGAATCGTTCATTAAAAAGGGCCATAATAAAGCTCTAAACTAAATTCCTGAATGAATCAGCTCAGCTCTTTCAACTAATTGAATGAATGAATGAATGACTGAATGAATGAATCACTTGCTTATTGCTTATTAAGATCAATTGCTAATTTACAGCCAGTTTTAGTTTCTTATTAGAGTACCATTTCATTTTTCTCTTTCATATTTCCATATTAATAAAACAAAACATTGACGATAGTTTACCCAAAAAAGATAATTCTGTCATAATTTACTCACCTTCATGGCCTCATGGTTTTTGTAGCTTAAAAGTTTGTGTGTAATAAATTATCACTTGCATTATTAATCAGAAAATATTTTATAATACAAAGCAGATTTAAGTACTTCCTATAGGTTAATTCAATAAGTAATTGAATTAAATATATATATATAGCATGTCATAAACTGCAAAATATATAGCCACCAAATGTTGCTACTGTATTTCTACAGTGAATTTCTGGCAACTACAGCTGCCAGCTTTTTTTCCCAACACAACAGAAACACACATTTTTTGGAATCTGTGAAAGAGTGTTACATGGAATGATCGACATGCACACACATTTGCAAAGACACCCCCACACTCAAACACAAATGTCTTCAGACACACAGTATATGCTGTAAACACATATATACAACAATAATTTGTCTGCAACTTCCTTCCTTATCAAAATTTAGCAATAAAATGAGTGCAATTCAAAGTGACATTTTTATTATATAATCAGATTCGGGGGCATAAGAGAAATAGTAATTTTAAATACTATTAACATCTAGACTCAGTTTTACTCAATAAATCCAGCCTCTAGTCTATTAGAGACTTACTGCATTAGCTACTCATACTGCATTCTCAGCTGGGTGCATGTTGGCCAATGAAATTGCACTAAATAACAGGGGGCTGATGGGATTTGTAGTTTTTTTTTTCAAGCTAATCCTCTGCCATTCATAGCCTGGCTAATGTCAGAACCAAGTCTCATTGAGTCTCAGACCCAAGTCTTATTGAGATTTGGGTCTGGGAACCACATGTTCATTTTCTCATATTTGAGGCGTGGTTTACGAATACTCAGATCCGTTTATTGGGTGCTAAGAATGTCTATCAAATGCGCCTGTATGTAGCTCATAGCCAATCTTTTCAATTATACCAGATGACGTATGTAGAGCGACACAAATTAAACGAGGAAGAAGACGATGGGTCCGAGATTTATGTGTACACGATGCCGTGTATCTAACGGCCGTTTCACACCGCATGCGTAAGCGGGGCTTATTTTTTTCGCCGTGCATGTTAATAAATAAGTGCATTCACACCGGAAGCAGTAGCAGCGCGTGAGCGTCATGCAGGAGCGGTGCGCTGTTCATGGTCAATTCAAGTGAAAGCACACTTTTGATAGACAAAAATATATATGATTTCACACAAAAAGTGCCCAGAATGCACAGAACAAGCATGTCTATAGTGAGTTTTAACAAGAACTTGAGTAGGCAAATAAAGTAAAATAAAGACTCAAAAATATAGTATAATAATGATTACCCCCCCCCCCCCTCTTTAAACGTTTTTAAAAATCTTTTATTGACCAATTTAAAGGAAACATGTGCATGTTTTATAAAGTAACTTTTGTTGTCATTTAATGAGTGCTGGGTAAAATTGTATGTAAGATTAAGTTTTATGTCTGAATTGTAATATATGTGAACATTTTGTGCTGCCATTTAGGCCAGGACTCCCTGGAAGAAGAGATTTTTATCTCAATTGGACTATCCTGGTAAAATAAAGGATAAATTAAAATGAAAATGTATAGAGTATTTAGGCTACCCGGTAAAAACTTGTTTTTAATAATTATTCAGTTTGGGTGAAAGTGTATTATATATATAAAAAACTAAAGTAAACTAGCCATAAAATATTATATATAAACTTTCTTTTAGTTTATGTAACATACAAACAGCTACATAGGCTATGGTTTGTTTGTGCGTTTTGTTTTTTATTGAGTTGCAGTCTTGTAAACATATCGAAAGTATGACTGAAACTAGATTGGAGCCATTTTCTGGGTTGTTTGGTTTAACATTTATATGCGAATGTTGTACACCTCCCCATTACAAACTTTCAAGACTATCAATGTTATAAATGACCAACTTCTAAAAACAAATGTTGTCATTGTAATGAATTGCTCGGTTATATATGTAGCTTTGGAGCCGCTGCTTTGACACTGTACAAACGCTTCCAGTGTGAATACTCTCGCTACAGTGTCGATGTAGTTACGCTGACGCGCTGCTCAAGTGCCGCTCACGACTGCGAAGGGCGGCAAAGCTGCATTGAAAGGTAACTTTGCGTCTGCTGCCATGTTGGATCCATAGGTGTAAACAAACTGCTTCGGTGTGTCGCATAGACGTCGTCATCATCGTCTTGCTGCTCCCTCCCCGTTCTGTGATTGGTTCCCTAGATGAGGCGTAAAATTTGGTTCATAGTATCCAGACTACCTAGCAGTGCGAATAAAATTGCGCTGCGGCAAGGCACTATAGGGAAACCCAGGCTATGCAATTCATCAAAAAGGACACAAGACGTATAATGAAATCTTAATAACCGTAGACGGGACCTTATTCCTAAAAGCCTGTTGTAATGAAATGATGTAAGAATCATTTGGTTCGAGAAGAGATTAAAAACATATGCAGCATAAATAATCACACCAGCAGAGCATGAATAAGCGCATGAATGCTTAAAGCATATCTATGTGTGTATACCCCCATCCCCCCAAAAAAAGTCTGAAAAACAAGACAAAAAGGGAAAAACATGCAAGAAAAATACCTTCGTCCCTCGGCCTGTTCATCGAAGACTCATCATGTTTTTTTGTGAGTGGACCTGGGGTTAAGACAAAAAAGGGAGGGGGGAGGGGGGGAGAGAAAAGACAAAATTCAAAAAGATTTTACTGCGCTTAAACAAAAAGAGCAAAAAATTCCAAAACAGCAAAACAAGAAAAATGACAAACTAGCAAGAGATTATGTGTCCCAATTTAAAAGAAGAATCAAAAACAGCAGCCAAAGCAAAAGAACAAAACAGACAACAAACTCATAGAAAGCGAAAGAGAGAGAAACTGATGGTGGTGTGACACTTTCTAACATCTCTACAAGGAGTTGCGATATTTTTGTCTCTTTTCTTCCTCAGTTTTCCCTTCCACATTCACTCATTCGCAACATGCCAGGCTTTCGATGACAAATCCATCTTTCTTTGTGCCCAAAGAGAGAAAGTGATGAGACATGTGGAAACACTGTAGCAAAACTGCGTTTAGTGCAATGGCCCTCAGGAGTCCTCCGTCTTAATGTCCTATGGGACTGTAACTCCCCCTCACAGGATAAGACTGCTGATCTCTCTTTTTCTGTCTTGCAAACAAACAAACCAACCAACCAACCTGCCGTGTAATTTTCTTACGAAAGCATTCGCCAAGGACATTCATTTGTAGCAATAAATAAACTTTTTATCTGTTCAAATTTGCAATATTAGCATCTGGTACAAAGTGAAATTTGAAGTCAAAATCAAATTTACTGTTGTGCATTTTTTTAACACTGGTAAAACTAGTGCATGTATGGATCGGTAGTTTCACCAGTTGCTCTGTAGTTTACAAAAAATGTACAACAGTAAATTTGATGTTGACTAAGTGGGACAAAATAAAATGTGGGACAACAAAATTGACATTGTTTCTTTATTTTTCCAGCAAAAATGTATATATAACGGTGTTGCTCAAAATCATTTTCAGTAATTCTATATATATAAATCACAAACACTAATAAAAATGAGTGTTATTCACCCCAATGAAACAAATCCTAGTTTCATGAGTGTATTCTCACTGGCTTCTTCAGGACTGGATCTGGTGCAGCGAGACACATTAGCATCTGTCGCTAACTCAGGTTAAATGCTAAATGTTTGTGTGGCGACAGACATTAATGAGTATTATCAGCATGACCCCCTACCCCCTCCCTCAGTACTGGCGGTGGGCCTGTAAGAGACGAGATAGAAATCGTCTCCATTTATTTACCGTTTATCTGCTACACAGGCTCTCCACACCAGTAGACCACACACACACACACACACACAAACCCCATTTGTCATTGTTGTGCATGTAATCCTCACCCAGATTGTCCAACAAACATACATACAGCACGACCACTTGATTTTTCTTAAAGCATACACATATTAACAATTCCGTTTAAAGTGAAAGTGTCATGTTTTCAAGAAAAGTAACCTTTTCCCTTGCCAAGTGCAGAGACAACTAAAAGTAAACATACATACTACACAGACATACACATACTATATATGGGAAAAATATGCAAACAAATACAAAAAGCATTTCAAATGTGTAGGATACCCAAATACACAGTATTCATAAACCAAACGCAAAAAAATACCTGGATGGTGCATTCTTTGCACTAAAATTCTGAAGCGTGAGGCCACAGGAGAGTCATTACATTTGTAAATAGCGAGGAACAGTGATGCAGCTAATGAAGCGGATCACATTACAATGCGACACGACAGTCTACTTTTCATACTATTATTCATTTCACAATATTGTTCATACCGAATGAACACATACTTCACAGAATCAAATACACGGAATACAGTCATAGGGCTCTATCTTGCAACCGGCGCAAATGACTTTATACACAAACGCATGTATCATTTCTATTTTGCACCCGCGCAAAGCGGGCTTTTTTCCTCTTTTGTGATTTACATGAAGATGAAAAAACCTAATTACCCAATTTTTTAAGGCTTATTGTAGTAGGATCAGACCTGTTTGCCCAATAGTGGCAAAAAACATATGTATATAATGTTTAACCGAAGCAGATTTGGGTGGGTTTCTCCCATCCCAATAGAACGTCACTTCTCTCTCTTTCACTGCCCTGAAAAGAACGTCGGTCTCCTTGAACACGCCTGGCAAACCCGCCGTTATAATAACAATTCGTTATGCAACATGCGCACCTGCTCTTAAAGGGTATGTTGAATGACGCTCTGATTGGTTTATTTCACGTTACGGCCAAACCACACCTATGAATAATGAGGCTACTTCAGACCAACGCCTTTGAAACTTGCACCAGGCGCAAGAGTCATTTATCCTGCCGGTAAAATAGCAACAAGACCCGCCCACAAAGTTACTTGCGCTTCGCGCTTGATACTTGTGTTTCAGATCATTAAAATAGGGCCCATGATATGAAAACAAACAAATCACGCAGAGGACTTTTAAGAGCCTTCCCACTCCCATGAAGCACTATTTTCCTTACACTGTCAAACAAAATATTTGTATGCATATTTTTCAATAAACATAACATATATTATTTAATCAACATCTTTAAATCTTTAAAATGTATACATCACTTTTAATTTACAATGCTTTATTTGATTATGGCTTCCCTCATTAATGCCATTAAGTACTCCTGTCTGATTTTCAAATGCTTTTTGCTCCAAATCAAAAGTTGTGATTTACCTCGTACCTGGTTGGTTTGGTTCATGGTTTATTAACTCTTATCAACAAAACTTTGTCTCTAGTGGCACCAAACAGAAATTACATTCTTTACCTTTAAGTGCTGATTTACTTCAAGCGAAATTGAAAAACGAACTGATGTGAAGTCATTTCGAAACAGCTTGCTAAACACCTTCGTACTACCAAGGGTCTGTGGCGATTAAGTAATAGGTAGATGTGTCTGGAGGCTCCGACTTCTTTCAAGTGAAAATCGTTTTTGGTTGGACATCTGTGAGTGAAAACATGAACACACTAGAGAGCTGCTTTGCAGTAGAAAAAGAAGTTATACTTCTAATGAAATGAGATACTGTTTTTCATGTTTAATCCTGTAAAACCACACACCTAAAGGATTATTAGGAACACAGGTCTGATCAATTTCTCATTAATGCAATTATCTAATCAACCAATCACATGACAGTTGCTTTAATGCATTTAGGGGTGTGGTCCTGGACAAGAAAATCTCCTCAACTCCAAACTGAATGTCAGAATGGCAATTTTGAGCGTGGCATGGTTGTTTGTCCCAGACGGGCCGGTCTGAGTATTTCACAATCTGCTCAGTTACTGGGATTTTCACGTACAACCATTTCTAGGGTTTACAAAGAATGGTGTGAAAAGGGAAAAGCATCCAGTATGCAGCAGTCCTGTGGGCGAAAATGCCTTGTTGATGCTAGAGTTCAGAGGAGAATAAGCCGACTGATTTAAGCTGATAGAAGAGCAACTTTAACTGATGTAATGAAAACTGAAATAATGAAATAATAATCATATAATTTGACTGAAATAACCACTTGTTACAACCGAGGTATACAGCAAAGCCTTTGTGAAGCCACAACACAAACAACCTTGAGGCGGATGGGCTACAACAGCAGAAGACCCCACCGAGTACCACTCATCTCCACTACAAATAGGAAAAAGAGGCAACATTTTGCAAGAGCTCACCAAAATTGGACAGTTGACGATTTGAAAAATGTTGCCTGGTGTGTTGAGTCTCAATTTCTGTTGAGACATTCAGATGGTAGAGTCAGAATTTGGTGTAAACAGAATGAGACCATGGATCCATCATGCCTTGTTACCACTGTGCAGGCTGGTGGTGTAGTGGATGTTTTCTTGGCACACTTTACTGAGTGGCTCAGTGGTTCATGTAGGTTGTCTACAAACCAGAAGGTTGGTGGTTAAATCCCTGGTTTCACCTGACCAAGTGTCGAGGTGTCCATGAACAAGACACCTAACCCCAGCTGTTCCCGACAAACTGGATGGCGCCTTGCATGGCTAACACCGCCGTCGGTGAATGAGTGAGTGAATGGGTGAATGTAAGGCAAAATGTAAAGCGCTTTGATGGTCATTGGGTCTGTGAAAGAGCTATATAAATGCGGTCCATTTACCATTTACCTT
This sequence comes from Pimephales promelas, assembly GCF_988280905.1. Classification (NCBI taxonomy): domain Eukaryota; kingdom Metazoa; phylum Chordata; class Actinopteri; order Cypriniformes; family Leuciscidae; genus Pimephales; species Pimephales promelas. The sequence continues at coordinate 8,956,652 of NC_142791.1, forward strand.
CTACCATTATCCTTTAAATGCCATGGCCTACCTGAGCATTGTTTCTGACCATGTCCATCCCTTTATGGCCACCATGTACCCATCCTCTGATGGCTACTTCCAGCAGGATAATGCTCCATGTCACAAAGCTCGAACCATTTTAAATTGGTTTCTTGAACATGGCAATGAGCTCACTATACTAAATTGGCCCCCACAGTCACCAGATCTCAACCCAATAGAGCACCTTTGGGATGTGGTGGAACGGGAGCTTTGTGCTCCCACAAACCTCCATCAACTGCAAGATGCTATCCTATCAATATGGGCCAATATTTCTAAAGAATGCTTTCAGCACCTTGTTGAATCAATGCCACGTAGAAATAAGGTAGTTCTGAAGGTGAAAGGGGGACAAACACAGTATTAGTTTGGTGTTCCTAATAATACTTTAGGTGAGTGTAAAATGATATAAAATAACGTGATGTGACTTATCCACGATGCTATGATCGGATGCTTTTCTTATGATTTATTAAAATGCTTGCTATTTTTTCAGTTTTGTTTATTTTGTTATTGAGAGTAAAGCGCGCAGCACATATTTACATATTGATCTATCGCTATTATGGCTCACGAATTTCGAACTTCGTTTAACCTCTAAATGAGTAACAAAAAGAATTTGGTTATGCGTATATTGGGGCCTTTAAGCATCCACGCTAAAATTAATGACACATTTTCTTATGTTGTCGAGTGTGTGCGCCCTCTTGCATGTTCATCTGAGCTGAATCTCCAGCTGAATTGCACTTAAGCTTCGAGACTCGATCAATGCTGACGTGATTTTCAGTTCAATTCTCCATCTCAGGTCAGTTCTTCCAGTAAAGGCTGGAGAGCAGGAGACAGGTTGATGGGAGTATGGAGCGAGAGTGTGTGTGTGATTAAGTCTCAGCAACGTCAGCACTTTATCGACGCTTAAAGCATTTGGAGATCAAGCTTTCACTATTTTACTGGTTACTGCTTCCGTCTATATGGTCTACAGCCTCCATTAGGGCTCAGGCTTTTCCCAGAAACCTAATCCTTCTGGCCTTTGAAGACGATGCACCAGCTTTAAAACAAAGGCCCAGAATTCACCTCTAAGTGCAAAAGAAGACATGGGATATGCCGTTGGCGTGGAAGAAAAATGAAAAGCATGATAATGAAGACTTAAAATGGAGGAAAGATCATTTACGTGGGATGAGTCCTGGGTGGTACGTGGGCTGGTGAGCGCCTGGTGCGGTGACAGTCGGAAAGGGAAAACTAGGCTCCGTGAACGTGGCGTTACTCCCAGTCTGAGAGATGGCAACGTGTTTCGAGTGTGCAAGTTGAGCCGCCGCACAGTTTGTGTGCAGTAAACACTTTCTTTCTGAGAAAGTTTGAATGTGAGCGAGTGTGTATTTGGGACTTTTTGACAGTAGTGTGTGACAGGAAACCCGGCAGTACGCCGCCATCCCAGTGTAACCAGCAGGTTTGTCCTCCCTGACAGGCTTTACGTGTAGAGATGTCTTCAGTAAATTTTATGTCTCTCTTTTAGCTTTTTTTCACTGTCTGCAAGGGGAGCAGACCTAGAAAAAACAATACACGAAAGCAATCTGCCTTGAAGGGCTGATGTCATGTGCTCAATATATATCTCCCCTCCTTTAAAGACTCTAGATGAGCCATTAAACAATAGCTACAGCAGTTTCTTTCATTCTGTTTTGTATTAACTCTAACGCTGTGTCCTAACCAGACATGACATGTCCAGTTTTCACCGACTGCATATTGTCTGTCCACTCTGAAAGAAAAAAATCCTACACAATCTCAGCCAATCAGAGAATATTTGATGTTTGAAGTGCAGCTATATGGAGTGACATTTGACCTATGAGATTTTGATGTCGGCAGGGCTAACCAGCACAACAATACAGAATTAGAAACCACACGACAAATGAAATATCTTGTTTTTTTTCCTGTTTTTTTTTCTTGACAGGTGATTGAGTTGACCAATGAAATCATTGTGGATGGGGTTTGCATTTAACTGGTTTGGGGAAAATAAATCATGCCATACTAATCTCAGCCAATCAGAACAAGACATTTTACACTTTATTCTGAATCACATTATAAACTCAAACCTTCCAACTAGTAGATTTTTTTTAAAGATTAAAAGAGCTGTTGGAAGCTTAGTGAAGGTGACGTTAAAGTCATGCGAATAAGGTGTCTCTGTCTGCTGGCTTTCATGTCATAGCTAGTTGTATAAACGGTTAAAACTAGTATTAGTCATCACATTTTTTTTCTTTAAGAAAACTTTTCATAGCTGTTTCAAGTTAGTTATAAAAAGGTAGATTGGTCTAATTTGATACTAGAAAGTAAGACTGATTTCCCCTTTACTCAAGGCTAGTTGGTCATACCAGTACTTAAGACACAGTCTTAACATAAGGGCCATGTTTATGCAACCGGCCCCATGAATGACTTTAAGCCAAGGGCTATAGGGGATTGCCTCATGAGCAGCGATGATGACACGTCAAACACACGTTTGGTTCAGTAAGATATTTTTGAAATCACTTCTACACACCAAGGCTGCATTCATTTGATCAAAAATACAGTAAACATTAATATTGTGAAATATTATCACAATTAAGCAAAAACAGTTTTCTATTTTAATATATTTTAAAATGTCATTTATTTCTGTGATGGCACTTTCATTTCTCCAGTCTTCAGTGTCACACGATCCTGATATGGTACTGAAGTAACATTTCTTCTTATTATTACCTTTTCCAGGTATTAAGAAACAGACCAACAGACCATGGACATAAACACCATGTGAACATGGACAATCATATAAACCATTATATAATAGCCCACTTTTCATCATCAAATCAAATTCTAACGGATACAATCATCGACATTCCAGCTAAATGTTCTGTTTCACTCAAAAATGTCACATTACGGAAGCTAAATGGGTTGCAAAAACCATTTCATGTTGTTTTTAAAAGTCCCCCAGTAAGGAGGTGAGCGCAGCCTCAAGTGACATGATGTAATGGCCAGTTTTTCAGTGAAATTTCGGGAGAGGGACGTATCACTGTTGTAATCGTCTCCAAGAGCTCTGTGAAAATGAGGTCATCGGGCACGCGTGTGCGTACGAGTGTGCAGAGCTGTGTTTCTTTGCCGTTGGCGCCTTTGGGCAAGCGAGAAGAAGACCGTCCATGTCTTCATGACATAAACCTTCAGTTACAGCTAGCAATCTCCCAGCTGCTCCCACTCAAACAAGTGTCATCCTTCTCTTCCTTTTTCTCTCTCTCTCTCTCCTGCCATGCTCTATCTATCTCTTGTTCGCTCTTTCTCTCGCTGGTGTGCTGTCTGCGTCTGCTGCATCATGCTGTGCACTGAAATATAGCTTTTAATAAAGCGTATGGATGCTAATCGCTCGTCCAAACGGTAATAAAAATGGAGGATTCTCGGTGTTTGGTAGAAACATAACTATGGCAGAGGCTAACACAGTCATTTAGATGAGAATACAGCTGCCTTCCCACACAGAGCACAGCTGGAGTTAAAAGACGTGTGCGTTTATGTAGAGCTGTTGGCTCTAATAGACCTTTCTCAGTAAAAGAGGGTCTGCCATGTTGTTAGTGGTGCGTGCTACGGCAAACATCACTACCACATTTGCTCAGAGCTAATTCAAAAACAAACCCCTAACAGTAAGTGCTGAACTTGGGTATGGTGGTAGGTATGCATTGTGCAAGTGATAACTCATATCGTATGGTTTAGTGAGATGAGATGCTATTACAAAACTAAGCTATCAGACATTTTAGCCCAGCACAAAATAAAACAAGTTGAAGGAGAGAACCAAGACATATCTAGGAGCAAGAATTTCATAGGGGTAAAATCTGACAAGAACATGTACAGGCCAAAATAATGAAAATGCGAGGAAGTTGAAGGTTGCTAATTTGTACCAAGTTTTAGCATGTAATTCTATATGGCACAGGCTGATAGGTCCTTAACTAAATTTGGCAGCGATCTCCAACTAGTAGGCCCATGAGCTGTGGCTCAACATTGAAATACCGGTAGTGTTAGCAGTCTAGAAACCCTCCACCTTCCCCAGCTCCACCTGTATAGATCTGCTAAGGGGGGTGGGGTGGTATTTCAAGTATTTTACATGTACAGTAGCAGCATGTCTTACATGCCAACAGCAATGTCTGTGAATGTATTAGCAGTGGCAATTCTCGGCACTTGATCTGCAGCAGAAGCAGCGGAACAGCTCATTTATTGACACAGCGCGCGTGCCGTTTTCTAGTCTTAAGGTGCGTTCCATTCGACCGTAAGTGGACTGCCAAGTGGACTTCACAGGGTATTTTGCCATCTTAAGTGAGATTCCAATTCGAAGGGAACGGACATGTTCAGTTCGAAGGGCACTGCAAACGGCATAGGGAATAAGGGAACATCGATACATCACTTCACAGGAAGTCAGCGAAGTCCACTTCAACTGATATACCGTGTTCAGGGAGTAGGGAGCAGTGAACACTTGTGTAGGGACCCTGTCAAATGGAACGCACCTTTAGTTTTCTAATGCCTAGTCACATCTTTCCAGAAGGGCAGCATTGCTCCTCTGAAGACAGGATGCTGGAATGTATGGCCTTAGCAGCTGCAGTGCTTAGCTGGGCTTACTGCGCATGCGATCGCTACAACGCTTGCTGAACGTTCGAGCGTATCGCCGAGCTTGGGCCTCTGGCTGCGAACGAATCAGTGTGACTCAGAGCTGCATTACGGCTCTACGGCCCTGGTTAGTGGCTGACTGGAAACAGCAGGGAGTGACGATGGGAGCTGTGTCGTATCGAAAGGTTATCTCGACAGATGCGTCCAATTCAGGTTGGGGCACTCTCTTAAAGAGCAAACCGGTCTTTGGCCTGTGGTCAGACCAAGAGAAGCTCCTTCACATAAACTTTCTGGAAATAATAGTTGTCGAGAATGCGCTGAAGCACTTCCTCCCATTCATACAGGACCACCATGTTCAAGTTCACACAAGCTGTCCAGGGACGATATTCCCCCAGGGGAATGGTCCCTGCATCCCAAAACAGTCCAGTCGCTATGGTGCCTTCTCAGCAAAGCGGAAGTCGACCTCTTTCATCAAAATACATTTGAAGAATGAGGACGCACTGGCCCAAATCTGGCCCAGCAGCCCGCTGTATGCTTTCCCTCTGGTCTCACTGTTGCTTCAGGTAATCAAGAGATCAGGGAAACGCGCCAATCGGTGCTCCTTATAGCCCTGCAATGGGAGAACCAAACTTGGTTCCCGGAGCTAACGTGGCTATCACAAACAGCCCCATGGCCGATTCCGGCGAGGACAGATCTCCTCTCTCAAGCTTGCGGCTCGATCTGGCATCCCCATCCAGAGCGCTGGTCTCTGCACACATGGTTGATCAACGGATACCCATTGTCCTGCCAGAAGTGATGATGTGACTTCACTCGAGGAGTGATGAACACGATTAAACAGTCTAGAGCTCACTCTACTAGAAAGCTTTACGTGTCTAAATGGTCTGTGTTCTCCAAACGGGGCACCGACAAACATCTGAACCCACAAACGTGTGGGGTTTCGCGGTTGCTTAATTTCCTTCAAGAGCTGTTGGATAAGGGGAGGTCCCCCTCCACGCTTAAGTCTAGCGTCCGCAGAGTCGACGTGTGGCTGATCACTAGGAAGGAACAAGCTTGTCATCCGCTTCCTTAGAGGAACCAGGAGGATGAATCCCCCGTGCCCCCCATCGGTTCCTATGTGGGATCTTTCTTTGGTCCTCGAGGATCTGAAAGCTTATCCCTTTGAGCCGTTAGATTCCATGGATCTAAAGTACCTATCAGTCAAACAATTTTTCAGGTCATTTCTCAATCGGCTCTGCCAGCATCCCATAGCGAGAGAGATGTTCATCTCCGCTGCAAAGTGAGGGCTCTGAGGGCTTACATTATGTGCTCCGGCCCTTTCAGGTGCTCGGAGCAGTATTTCGTTTCGTTTGGTGGGCGCACCAAAGGTCTCGCCACCTCGAAACAAAGCCTATCCAGAGGGATAGTGGATGCTATTGCAGCTGCTTATGCGTCAAAAAGGTCTGCAACGCGCTTTGGGTGTTAGGGCTCATTCAACTAGAGGCATGGCCTCGTCGTGGGCATGGTCCAGCAGAATTTTAATTCATGACGTGTGGCGGCAGGCTGGGCCACCCCCGTCCACCTTTGTTAGGTTCTATAACCTGGAAGTTCCCGCCCTGCAGGCTAAACTTCTATCAGTATAAGAGAGATGTACGTACTGTCCAGATCTGATTGTGTGCAGGCTACTCTCACGTGATTTAGTTCTCCTTGTTGAGGTGCGCTATATTGGGTTAATATGCTATATGCTTATACGGACCGGCGACGCCACTCTGTATTCCCTATGAGTGAAGTGGTAGAAGGGGCCTTGGTGAACCAGGCGGTGAAATAACACAAACAGAGCATAAGTGCTGCATATGAAATAAGTGCCGGTATCAGTGGCCACAATTAATTCTTACTGAATTGCCCCTAGTTGTTTAGAGTGATGCGATAGGGAAAACAACAAGACAATTTTTCTCATGCAGCTGAACTGTACTATACTTAGGGGGGAAAGAAATATGGGAGAGAAAGAGAGAGGGAGACAGTATAATGGGAGATTTGCCCGCAGGAGATTGTCATGATCCACAGCATTGGTTACAACCCTTGTCCCAGTAAGAAATTACTGTTTACACTATGTGTGTGTGCATGTCACCCTAAATGATATGATTGCGGCAAAAAGGCTTTAGGCACACATGTATGCCTGTGAATGGATTTACATGGGTGTTTGTGCTGTGATGCAGATGTTTATATCAGGTATTCCAGCTGTCGTGTACTGTGAGGAGGTGGACAGTGTCACAGCTCTTAAACCACCACACACAACATGGTTGCGGTCAAACAAATCAATATAGCTGATATCTGATCTGCCCTGGGCTTGGGTTCAAAAGATTCCACTGACTAGACAAATACAAACACATCTCATCCCGTCACATTGTATGAATTCACACACATACACACACTTAGAAGCTGCATGAATGCAGAGTTCTAGATTCAGATGTGTTTTTGGCTGTGCGTTCTGCTTTTTTAAACAGCTGGATGGTTGTGAAACTGTTTGTTGGTGAACAGCATGAGTTCAGAGTTCATTGCAAATGTGAAACAGGCCGATCTACAGCTATCATAACATGCAAATTCAAACATTCATATTTAACACAAAAGATTTTTGCTCTTTTTAGTGGAGCTCTCAGTTACGCATTCATTTTGTTTCAGATGTTTATATTAAGAGTCAGTTCACTTGGCGGCAATCTTGATAACAGACCAAGGCAGCTATTTTCTAGTAGTTGTGCAATATAGAAAGATCGAAATCTCCCAAAAAAAAATTGTCAAGATTAGGCTATGTTTCAATAATCAACAGTAAAATATGACTGCAATGCCTATTTAGCTTGAATCAGACTAAAAAAAAAAAAAAACAGTATTTTTCAGCTAATGGATTCTGAAGTAAACTGACCAAAAAGCGATTAGGCCTATCTCATTTATATAAAAGGCAGGACTTCAATTCTTACAACCACCATGATGAAAGTTAAAACTTTAATTCGTTTCTGAACAAGATCAAGTCTTCATAACATAACTGGGAGAAATGAAAATAGAAGCAAATGAGACAATTGCACAGTAATGATATAAAACTAAAATTGATGTGAATGGAATATGTTAATTTTAGCTTCATGTCTTTACTGTACCACAGCTTGTTTTTGGAATAATTAGATGAGAATGTTTTAATTAGCATTAAAATAAACATGAAAGGAAAGTTGCGTTAGTCTTTTTTTCCCTATTGTGACATATGAGTGAAATGGCTTCTCGCACAAGAAAAAAAAAAAGTAGGGCGATACTTGATTTTGTCCATGGGGAATAGATTGGACGGTTGTGGTTTGCTATTGCTGTGATGTCATGTGATTGACAGGTTGTCCCGCCCTCATGCCAGTAAACACGTCAGCAGAGAAGAGAAGAGATGTCGCTGCAAGAGGGAGGGGAAGTTATGTGATTAAAGATTATGAGGGAACATGAATTAAAAAAAAAAATGATGTGCATGGAAAAAATGGTAAATTTTAATACATTTTACTTTAAATTCTAAAGAAGAAAAAAGCAGTTTTTCCATCTTTCCTTAATTGTTTTCAAATTGAAACCTGATCAAATCTCTAACTGATATAACAGACTTCTTGTCATATCGGAAACGTTGTCTATGAAATTACCGGTAGTGTAGGATTCCGCCAATTTCCTGACTTTTATCGGGCTATAGTTTGAAGGCATTTTGTAAATTCTGGGCACGTTTATTCAAAAACTCTGCATTAGAATGGTGATGAGGGGTGTGAGGAGCATGTCCAGTGCGTGTATGCATGTGTGTCACGGCCGGGTCATCAATCACCAGCATCATTGATTGAATATTGATCAGCGCAGGCCATAATTCAGCATCTCTATCACACGCAGCCACACCATCAAACCAACAGCAGCAGAAACCTCTCCTTTCAAAGAAACAATAGAGCAAATGTATTAGTTCTGCCAATTAGAAGAGAATAAGAAGACAATAGGCATAGGAGTGTATACATCTTATGTACACATACTGCTTTTCCATTTTTTTCTCCATCTCTCTTTCCCCCTGCAGAAGAATCCGGATCCAATTTTCACCTGATCAAGAGCTGCTAGGATGGCAGAAATAGCAGCATTTTTTTTATAGGTTTGTTCTTGCATCAAAAGCAGTTCACTCCATAGTTCTTCTGCAGCGTCGACCAACTGGTTATTTATTTATTTACTTTCGCCGACATCACTACTCCGCCCAAACGCAACTTTCTCCCAACCTGCAGTGCCACTAAACGAATCTACATTTATATAATCCTGCCAAGCTTCAATTGACTTTTGGACTGTTACGATCCTTTTGTTTAGCTGCTCACCTTATGGATTGTATTAAAGGGATTTTTTTATTTGGAGCGCAGCCTTGAATGAGGAGAAGTGAGCTTTACACTCCAATCTGCTTGACGAAACACGTCTGTATGAAATCAAATTTCCCCCGACGTGACCGAGAAACGGCCCCACCTCTGCCTCTGAAGCACAGTCGTACATCACGTTTTTTATTTTTTATTTTTTATTTTTTCAAATGCCACATGCCTGAAGGAAATACCAGTGCTTGTACGGCAAAAAATGAGTCGAGGTACATTTTAGGTGAATTTAGGTTTATGCTTTGTTTCTGCGTAAATGAAATGCCACATTGCAAAAGCTCCTTAAACTTTGGCTTTGTCATGAAACTCAAGCCTTGTTTTCTGCCAGATGCGCGCTAGAATCAACACACATAATGTGACTTCTGTGTCTTTTCTAGTGTAAAAAAAAAAGGAAAGGCCAAATACAATTCAGTAAGCAAATAAACATAAGAAAGAAGACGAAGTGCATGTCACAATGCAAACATTGCAATAATGTCATTGCTTTTGCCTATATTTTCAGTTGAGATTTTAACAATGTGGAGATGACAGATTTTCAACATTTAAATCAATAATAATAATAATAAAAAAACAGATCACACTCTTAATTTTAACGAGACGATTCATTATTGGAGAATTCCTTCCTAAATATTTAGTAATATCAATGCAATGCTGCCTTGCAAGCAGCACTGTAATAAAAATTAAACAATATCGTCTGTTAAACTTTGCACATAGCATAGAATTAGCATTTCCAATTAATTATTAATGACATTAAATAACTAAGCTGTGGCTGATTAGTTCAATTTGTTATTACATTTCTAATTCAAAAAGAGAATGATAACCTTTATGTTGTAATACAGGAGAAGATTAGAGGTGAGAAGGTGCTTGTCAATGGAAACCTCTATGATTAGCTTCAATAATTATAATAAAAAAAACTTATCATAACACAAAAAAATATAATTTTGAGGCTATGAAAAAAGAGTAAAGTGCAAGTGAGATTAATAATATGCTATCTATCTATCTATCTATCTATCTATCTATCTATCTATCTATCTATCTATCTATCTATCTATCTATCTATCTATCTATCTATCTATCTATCTATCTATCTATCTATCTATCTATCTAATATTGACAGCTAATAATAAAAAAGCTTCATCAAAATTAAATTGAGTTGTTAAAAAAATCATGCTGAGTGAATAAAGTAAATATTTGAATAAATTGAAGAAATTACAATATGTTTAGTAGAATTCTGAATAAAAGGCAACCATTTTTCTTTATAATATAATGCTTAGTGATTTTAACACTTATATATAAGGATGTAAGAAGGAGAACCCTTGCAAAAGGATCATCATATTTGTGAGTTTTTCAGAAAGTTGGAAAATGCCTGAGAGAGAGAGAGTGAGCGAGTGAGAGAGAGATGAGATAATTACAGTTTCTTCTAATCCTCCGGCTGTAAACTACACTCACATCCCCACTAACGTCCAAAAGTCCCACACTAAACACCCACCAAATGTTGAACTGAAATGCAGTGATGGTGCCAAGACCAGATCCATGAAATCCCCCCCAAACCTGTGAATGATTCTCAGTGCGGTGACTGTGTAGGAATCCCCGTCAGTGAGTGTGTGCTGGACGATTTTCTGATAAGTCTCACTAGCAACACAGCAGCGGTTAGCACATATAAACGTGTGTACACCTCCACAACACTGTCAGATGCATTAATCACCTGCTGTGGGGGCATTGTTTCTCTGTAAACAGAGATTTGTGTGTTTATTTTAATGTTGTAGACCCATCTTAACTCTGCAAAGGTGGCATAGATGTCCCATCTAAAGTATTAAATGTCACATGTCTGCACACACACTTCAGATCCACTGCATTGCTGTCTGTGAGAATATCGCAGTGTTTACAACTGTATACACATGAAACAAATGCTTGCACATTCCCTTGTGAGTAAATGTAATTTATCTTCATAATTATGAAAAAAATATCATCTCGTTATGTGGCCCCAGATTTGCTTATTATCTCTTATTAGGGAAGAAATATTTCTTTACACAAAAGGCTGTTTCTTTCAACTCATGTGTGCATATAACACATGGACTTCCGGATGAGCTAATTCTCTCAGAGCTAAATATAGAATCATTAATTATATATCTCCTTCATTCTTATTTATGATTTTTTACATGTGGACCTACAAGAGTTGGTAGGAAAGAATATACACAAATTAGATATTTTAATGTGGTAATTTAGCCCGAATGAGATTAAATAGAGAGCAAATGAAAACATATGCTTCTCGTTAGAAAAATATTGTAAACAAATCTAAAACGTCTCAAAATATGTTTCATGATATCTGTACCAGTGGAATCACAAAAATTAAAAGAGAACAAACATGTCAAAGTGTGATTTAGATACAACAAAGACACCCTATTTTAATTTATCTTAAAACGCTAGAGCAAGATTCAAACTTGCAATCACTATCTGAGCTGCTCGAAGACTGAAATCCTAGAATCGCTCATGCAATGGATGCGTCATCCAACTGCAATCTACAGCACTTAGTGAATGTATATCTACAAATTAAGGAAGACTGATTTACTGACTCACTGTAATGGACAGGCACATTAACACACTCAAAGAGTACAGAGTTGCTAAAACGCAAAAGTGCTATTAGCATTAGAAGACCTCCTGTGTATATGGTTTCATCGTTGAAGAGCTTTCATCTCTCGAACAAACACACATTGCCTGCCACACTCCCATGACCATGACAGCCCATTTTGAGAGCTGGCACAGTGAGACATTACCCAGCAGTCTCTGCACAACCCATTTACAAACTGCAGCGAGGCAATTTATCAGAGACTTTAGCACATGCTCAGATTCTTGCCTGTGCAGTTTCACTAACAATCACTGACTGGAGCATGTTAAATATCCGTCACGCTCGCAAGAGTTCTTGCTCTTTTTAGCCCTGGCAACTACCGTTTTGTATGCACTAAATGCAACTAATCTAACTGCATGTGATGATGAGCAACAGATTAGCTTATTTTACCGGAGAACAAAAAGAGAAGGAAAACGGGTTATAGAGCTGGTAAGTCCCGCCCATCCGTAAAACTCCAAGTGGACCTCTAGGTTGAAAAAGCGTCAATGCAAGTGAATGAGAGAAAATAATTCTTTTCTGATCCTGTTTATATGTTGTTGTCTGTGAATGTTTTATTTAATTTCTCATGTAACGAGTTTGACAGTATATTGTATGATTCTTAGGAATAGACATAACGAGAAAGACTAAACGTCGCATATGTGACGTCGCCGCATAACACATTTTCCCTTCAGAAATCACGGCTTTCACCACGCTCTACTAGTTTGTACTCTCCCTGAAAGAAGGCGGTTAAGTACACCAAAAACACAGGCATGTTTAGCGGGATCCGTGTGCTAGTGGGGGTGATGTATATCAAACACGTCGAAAGAGTTTGCTCTAACACAAAGTCCAACCGTATGAAAATTCTACCCGCTAAATTGTAGCATTCTTTACACGAAAAATTATATAAAAAAAAATCACAGACAACATATGTTCACATTCATTGCAAAATTCAAACGGGATTCGAAAATAATTATTTTCTCTCATTCACTTGCATTGACGATTTTTCAACCTAGAGGTCCAGCGGGGTAAGCTGAAGGGGCGGGACTTACCAGCTCTATATGAAAAGAGTGTCTTTGAGTTTGAAGACAAACTCTCTGTAACACACTGCTACAGTAAGTCAAAATCACACAAGAAGAATACAAGTGATTAGTTTCCAAGAAAGGGTGAGCATGCGAATGTACGTTTTTGTGTGGGTGACAATATGTTTTGGCTATTGTGAGTGATCATGAATATGAATGGAACATTCCACAGATAAACGTACATTTCGATGAACTTACCATCCTCTGTGGGCACGTAGACGTTGAGGTAAAGGCAGTCCTCGCTCTGGTTCTGTACATATGCCGCAGCTGCATCCAGGTTGTCGGTGAACCATACGGGAAGCATGATCTCTGGCAGCACTCCGTGGATGTTCTGCGGGCACACTGGTGCAAACTGGGTAGCATTACGGATCTCCTGCCAGGAGCCTGGTGCCTCCGGGGGCTGGAAGCGCCTCTCGCCCACTGGCGGGGTGGCGTAGGGGACGCCCAAGTACTGCTCGACCGGGCCTAGAATCTCATTGTTCAGTTCCTTGCGTACGCCCCGGAGCTTCCCGTAGCCTGTGGTGACCATAGGGTGCTTGGCGGCGGTGAGGTCTGCCCGCTGGCAAGAGGACAGTGCTAGGCGCAGCGCCAAGCCTAGCAGCCACACCAGGCAAGTGTCAGATATGCGGCGCGGGCAGGAGCGGGCCGTTTCCCGCCGCAATTGTGCCACGCCCACCAATGACATGCTTGGGCTGGGGTGAGTGGCGCCCCAGCGACGGGTAACTATAAACGAAACGGATAAGGCCGAAGAGTTTCAGGCTGCTCCAGTGGTCTCGAAAGTTAGGAAATTTGCAGAGGCGAGGGTGTGTGTATCCTCAGTGGAGCAAAGAAGAAGACTGCTGACACTGAGCGGTAAAGAACTTCATCCTGATGTTAGTGCAACATGCGCTTCTATTGCGATTTGCTCATTAGTTCCCTACAGGGAGAGAGAGACAGAAGCAGAAAGACAGATATCATTAACTGCACACAGTAAAACATGCATACCAACACTATCAAACACAATAAAAGGTAATTACAGTATTGCCTGAGGTTTAAAAATCATATCAACCATAAACATGTGAAACATGAATCTAATTAAATATCATTTGTTCCACTGCATATAATCTTTCTCTTAATGTTTGTTTAATATCTTGGTTGAAATATCTTCTTTTTCTGGTGTATTCTCTAAGGCGCTTAATTACAGATGCATATCTGGACCATGGGCCGTTCTCTATCTCCATTGCGCTGTCACATCGTTGAGAGGTGCGCAACACATTCACGCTCGGGTACCGGGGGGTGTGAAATACTGAGTGTGTTGCTTAATTGACTTCCTTGGAGGAGATGACAGCACAAGTGTGTTCATTTTAAGTCCCCCCCCACCGACGTGCTGATGCTCTAGATTCTTGGTTCCTGCCTCCCCTCCGTTCCACTTGACTTAGCCGTGCTAGTTTCAATCTCGCTAGAGTAGATGGGGGCATTTGGGCGTGATGACTGTCTGCCGCTGACAGTCTATGACACAATCACCTTCCCCCCTTTGCTAAGCTAAAGACATACATCTACAGGCGGGAATTAACCACATGACATAATGATCTACGAGGAACGCAAGGAGAAGTGTTTACCGCCATTTTGGCATAAAAAGACGTTATGAACGGGGACTGGGTGTACTGAGACAGACCAATTTAAAATCGACCTATAATGAGATACTTAATTCTGGAGTCATACGGTGTACCAGGAATCAGTGATTCAAGAACGATGATATCATACACGATTGGTCCTGGAAACTGCTTACAGAGTGAATAATGTACAGTGGACAGCATCAACTAGAAAGCAGTGTTATGTTAGTATCATTTATATGCTACCAAAGGTTTTGTTTATATATTTTGAATTAGCTTTTATATTTTCAGTTAAGTTCTTGCAGTTTTTTAGGGGTGCTTTGGACATTTTTATTTTTTAAGTTTTTAATTAGCTTTAATTTATTTTAGTATTTAAACTTATTTCAGATAGGTGCCAAAGCAATATTTCTAGTAACATTAACATTTCTGTCTAGTATTTGCATTTTCTTTTATTTCAGCTTTATTTCAATTATTGCTTTTTTTTGGTAACAATAAAAATATTGTTATGAAGAGTATGTAAAACTACAATCTATACACACACAACATGCAGTAAATCATGAGTAAGCCATGTGGAAGCAAAACACTTTTTTCTTTTTATAGAAGGTTAATATACTGATTGTGCCGGGAAATATGTGGCATGGATTTAAATATGGTAAAAATGTGTTGCTGCATTAAACAGTGGCATGCAGTGGTGTTCTGAAATGAGGCAAAGTCAGTTGTTTTTTAAAACATCGAATGCAAATTCATGTCCCAATTGAACTTAATGTTACCACGTTATCATGGTTAAATATTCATGAAAATGTTACTTCTACAATACACAAAAAAACTCTGATTCTATGACTCTATGATTGTGTTATTTATTAAAACCAAGCATAAATCTAAAGGCAGAAACCATTTAAACAATATACTTGATTTGCAAACTGGTGTTCAGCTGTTCTTATTAATATTCAACTTATTTTCAGATCATCAAACATGCTCGATAAACACAGACTGTCACAGACACGGAGATGTATCTTTAATTTCTCCAAGCTGATTGCTCATTAAAAAAGACCACAGTCATCATGTTTTCAGGCCATTTCAAGTTTGATTTTTGAACTGACAAAGCATCTAAATGGCTGAGTTGTTTGCTTACTTTTTAATTAGTCTTCCCATTAACGGCATCATTTTTGTTCATTCAGACTGACACACGGAATGTGCATGTAAACAAGAGGCGGGATTTCAATCACACTAACCAATCACATCCAATCATTTCTAATCATAGCGTGATGGAGGCATTGCCTCCTCTAATATGACTTTCCCCCATTCATTCTCATTTAGCCCCCACTTAACCCACCGCAAACTTAAGGGGGTCTGTTAAAAGTCAATGGGCTCAGGCAAGCAAGAGAGATGTGACGTCCTGCTGTACCTGCTGAGTGTTACTTTTAAAAAAGAGTGACACATTTTGCACGGTTTATTTTTGTAATATGTATTATTTTCTCATTTTATTTTATTTATTTATTTATTTATTTTTTGAAGAGGCACTGCCTCCCTTGCCTTCTCAGAGGAAACGGTGTTCTTTTATCAGGTAAAGTTTATAAATGGTTTACGCAGCCCAATTTGTCACATAAGCCCGATGCCGCTCGTCATTTAGATGTCTTTACAGGCTTATTAAATGTTTGTTTGACATCCAAATTAGAGGAAAACCTGACAATTTCAAAGTTTCTGAATTCTGCAAAAAATCTGTGGAATAAAAACAAGATAGCTGCAAGTGTTTTTAAAAAAGAGAGAGACTGTCAGATTGGGTTTAAGGACCAGATAAAAAGTTTGAAGTAAAAAAAATAAAAACACTTTGTAAAGATGTAGGCTGACTTCTCAACAGCAGAATGCCAATCTGTGTAGGAGTTGTGAGTGTAGTTTGGACACCATGAAGGCTGTAGAACCACTTTAAAAATGACAACTGTTGTCCCAAGATCTACATCGACAAATTCAAGAATGAAGTAAATGTCTCCTCGTAGGCCCTGAGCAAACTGCTCCTTTCTGCTGATCAAAGCCTGGAGACTTTATAGAGAAGCAAATGTATGCTAAAGTAAATGTGTGCACAGCCGCAGAGAACACACAGCCAAACTGAACAGCTGAGGAACAATATGTACGTTTGCACAGGCAAAATACAAACCATCTTAGTGGAACATCTGGGCATCTGATCATCCTCGCAAGAGATTCAACAAAGAAATCAAGAGTCAAGAGCAAAGACAGAATCATCCAGCGTATGGTGTTCTTCAAGCACTCGGCATCTCCATGGCAACCAAACTACATCTAATCAACCTAGCGGCACCAAATCTGGACACAAAACACCTGGAGTAGAAAATCACCAACAGCAGGAGAACCTGACTAAGAGGAAGACACATGTGTCAAAATCCAGAGCTCACAACTGCACTAAAAGATAAAAACTATTTCAAATACAACATACAGTGACAGCATCTAATACCATAAATATTTTATACTGAACTATTCTTTTAATAAAAAAATAGTTACTTGCTTTTAATTCTGTAGAATATTAGTAGGCTAATACTAGCTATGTTTAAATGTGTTCCCCGGTACATTTTTGCTATGTCTGATTAACAAGTGTCCACACCAACAGATGACAATGTTTGGTTTATTAAAAGCATTTGTTATACTGTATATACCGTCATATACTGCCCAGCCCTAATTTGTACCACAACATGTTTTCGACGCGTATGTTCCACGTCACACGTGACGTCACGTGTTTCTACTTAAAATTTACGGGATGCGTGTGAACGCAACGCACTCACAGATTCTGGAAAATCACTGGCAGTGTGAATGAACCAAAATCAATGATGAACCCGGGACAAATTATCCGGGTCTTTTCCAGAATCTCTGTGTAACAGGGGCTTATCATTTCAGCTCAAAATATTTCATAGACAAATCTAGACACCTGATATCAACAACCACAAAGTCACTGATGGCACTTAAAACCATCAGCAAGAAATAAAAGCAATTATGTAAGAAGTATGTACTGTAAGTAGCCACTTAAAGGATGCTTTCATCCAAGAAACTTACAATTAGGCCATTAAGATGCCGCCAAGTTCCAGTACAGTTGATTCCAAGCAGTTGTTCCTACTTGAGCGCATCATCCAACTGTTTCAGAAGCCCATTCACTGTCTCCACTCCTATTGGTAGTCGTCGCTCATTTGTATATAATTACAATCTGTTAATCTTTGTTGCTATCAACAGCTGCTGTCACTATCACCACAACAATCACAATGAAAATGAGAGACTTCCAATCAAATTCCCCAAGAGCAACATTTCCTTAAAGGGTTTGTCAACCATAAATGAAAATTGTGTCATCATTTAGGCTACTCACTCAAATGTAATTTCAAACCTGTATGACACACACACAAATTGAAAATTTACAGCAAAAGTAACCTAACCGAGCATCAGAACATTTAAAGGAACTTGCAATATTAAGAATATCCTATTTTTGCTTGCGTGAATGCGTGTAGATGGGTGTGTTGGTACACCAAAATATCCTAATCTTATCAATATTAATGAGACACAATTAAGGCCAAAGATTCACCCTCGCCCGGTGGGGCTGCAATTGAACTTCATAAATATGCAGTTTTTAGCTGACCCCCCACCTTCAAATACACAGCCACACAAATACGTGTTTAACCTGCTGAGGCGCTGTTACATCACCAGCAGCGTGTGGTAATAAATCAAGAGTGTATGAAGACAGCAAGAAAAAGACAGCATGCTCCCTCAGCTCCCCAGGTAAAAGGTTTCCGAGCTCATCAAGATCAGGCCCTTGTTATGATGTACGCTCAGTAAGCTAGTGAAAATGTCTCCCAGTCGTGATCAAGATCTCTGACATGACAAAATGCACCCTTCAGATACTAAATGGTATGTCAAATTGTGTCCTAACAGGCAATTGACATGACATGTCACAAAGTGACAGCAATGAGACATGTCTTAAACCCGAATTTTTTTTTTTATTATATTATGGGAAAAACTCTTCAAATGAGACGCATTGATGGCAATTGAGCCGTCGTTACAGTAGCAACTAAATGTTTTGATATTTCACTCAGTCGCCTATTCCTGCAAAACACCAAAGACTAAAATGCTCTTGATCGATTGGTTAGGACATGCACATATTTCATTTCCTATAAGGACACCAGGGGACTTCCTAATGCTATGGGGGCCGCATGCAATCGGTGATCCAAAACACACAGTTACACACACACACAGTTTCTCTGAGGGAGAGCCTTATTGATAAAACTAGATATGGTCAGTTCATAAATCACTCACAGACAATTTCTTGTGTGTTTGTGTATGTGAAATGGCCTAACTGAGTGTAAGAAGCCCACGCAAAGCCCTTGTTGATTAGCTGCGTGTGGGCTAGGTTAGGCCCTCAGGGGCAGCAGTAAGTCTGTGAGTAAATAAATAATAATAAAAAAAAAACGTACGCCCCTCTTTCTGTTTGTTGACGGATGCCTCAGTAGTTTGAAGCAGATTTCTTTTCCTGAAGCAAATGCAGTCCTACTGGACCTGCAAATAAAGCACTCACCGCTAGAAGGACATGCAAAAGGATCCTAATTGAGAGGACTGTGTGTTTGTGCGCTAATATAACACACTGCTCATTCTCCGTCCACTACAGTAAGTGACTATGATGCAGAATTCCCGTTCAGCTCGGGCCCTTATGCTTGATGCATTCAGCAGCGGGCTTGGGCTCAGATCCATATTAGTTCAGCAGATTCAAGAGATTAATGCAACTCTTGAGTTGAGTTCGATAAAAAAAAAAAAAAAAAAAAAAAAAAACTGCGAGGGCACGTACAGATGACTTGAATTGCAAGCAGAATTTTTAGCATTTGCTCAGTCTACATGAAAGTGACCCTGAACTGGCTCAAAGGGCGAAGTCTCTAATCCAAGGCAATGAGATACAGAGATTCATTCATCTCTATCCAAAATAATTTTTCTTTCATGACATTATAATGCTCTTTTAGTGCTGTTTGCCAAGTATTGTTCTTTAGCATAAAACTCGTCCTTGATAAGACTAACATTACTATTAGGGTAAGATGTAGGACGATACCTCCTTAAGAACAGTGTGCGTTTCGTGTGTACACGATAATGATGCATTATGAAATGCATTGTAAAGGGAAATAAATTTGATCATTTACAAAATTGAAAATCAGGATTATGGGGTAAAATGACATCTTTTCTGAAGCAAGAATCATCTTGAAGTAAACGTATTCCGACTGATTTTTGCTGAATACAAGAATACACAGCTTTTTGAGAAGATGTCAATCATGTAAAATACAGAATCAAATATTCTTAGAATACATTTCTTAGAATAGATTTCTAAGAATATTCTTAGAAAATATTCTTACAATACATAGAATACATTTTTACAATTTTGTTGAAAATAGAAGAGATTCAACTGAATTACTGTTCACCATATTTTTTTGTATGAATTATACAGATCTCGACTTTTTTCAGTTGAAGGTTATTCAATAATTGCAAACTATGACACACGATTAAAGGTGCAGTGTGTAGATTTTAGCAGCATCTAGCGGTTGCACTAATGGCTCAGCCCACTGCTCTTTCAGAGAAGCTACGGTTGCTAAAATGGGAAAAACATATCGTCGCCAGAGACAACAGAGAATAGCCAGAGTAAGCCAAGTTTCTGTACCACAGTCCATTATAAACCACATCATAGATAAAGTTTACAAAGCCATAGTAAGGTGAGGATCAAGGCTCTTAAAATATACTATAATAAAAGTAATCATCGGCTAATTCAGATTGTCTCACGAACGTAACCAGCGCATTTCTCCCAACATAGCAAAACCATAAAACAGCGAGGGAGAAGAACCACATGAAACTATCCAACTAGATATATTTTGTCTAACAGGTTAGTAAAAGTTTAGCTGGCTAATTTGAGCTGTTATAACGGTTCATTGAGTAAGGTCTTTATACACCACTAAACAGTTATGGATCTTCTTTTGCATTTCTGTCAATAGATCCTCAGAAATATTACATATTGCACCTTTAAATGATGGCACTCAATTGGCCTGTAGGTTATGATGAATAATGATGTCTGAAATAGTAATTTAAATCAAGTAGATTATTTATTCAATTTCAATTAAATAATAAAGTAAATATAATGAATTCAACAATAAAATCAACAGCAATCACATGCCACTGGGTTTTTTTGTCCAAATTCTTAAAGTCTAACTAGGATTTTTATTTTTATTTTAATCATATCTAAGTTAATCATTACACATCCTTCAAAACAAACAGACCTAACTTGAAAATTGAACATAAAATACATACACAGATCGTTATTCTCTACTGAAAATAAATTAAATCACTTTACCTCAGGCAGGGACTACTCATGGTTTCATAAAATTTGAAAATCTATATGATGTTCTTTCTTATAACATAATAAACATTCCCATTTTAATTACCATTTATCTTTTCAATCTGTTCTCTAAACATTATCCATTTACCAGCAGTAAAATCCAAACTAGGTCCGACCTCTGTCATCTACAAACAGGATCAGATAACAACTGCTGTCTCAGTCTTCACAATTTAGCACCACTTCACTACGTGATCCTGTAACGGCTCCAACCTTCTCCATCAGTCTAAAGTGGTTACTATCACCTCCAGGTGTGACCGCCTGCCCAGAGCCATCAGCCACTGCTGTACATCATCTACAATCTCCTGCCGAGGATCTGGCACCGCCTAAACCAAACAATACCCTGGAGGGAACAGCACGATTCTGACAACTGCAGGGGGACAGTCAAGTGCCAATTAGTGACATGGGGTATATGGAAAATGCTTTTTTAGCTACATGTAAAATTCTTAAAAGTGAAAGACTCCATTAGTTATTATGGCACAAATCAATCAGTCAGCAAACCACATAACTTACATTCATCATAAACTAAACAAGCTAATGGGTATTACCAAAGGTTGCTCGGTTCAGGGTTGCTGATATTAACAGAAGTACAGTAGTTCAATGTGTTCAAGGAGTTCAATATCAATGTGATGTCTGGTGCATTTCCATGAACTGGTTGAAAAAAAATAGGCCTTTTCGTTTTATTTCTTTCAGTTTTGGCTTTTCCAGAACTGCCCATGCTGCATATTACATTCAGCGAAAAAAATATATAATATATAGGCCTATATATTTAGTTATTAGTTCTGTTTGCCCTCACTAGTTTCTTTTAAATCCTCCAGCAGAAACGTTAAAGGGACAGGTCATACAAATTTACTCACCCTTGTGTCATTCCGAACCCGTAAGACTTTCATTCATCTTCGGGAACACAAATGAAGATCTTTCTGATGAAATCTGAAAGCTTTCTTTCCGTCCCTTAAAGGGTTAGTTCACCCAAAAATGAAAATTAAGTCATTAATTACTCACCCCCATGCTGTACCAACCCCGTAAGACCTTCGTTCGTCTTCAGAACACAAATGAAGATATTTTTGATTAAATTTGAGAGCTGTATAACTACCACATTGGCTCCTAAAGGACTGCCTCTTGACGGCCCAGAAAGTCAATGAAGAAAATGTTTAAATATCCCAAGTGACTACCGTGGCTCAACTATATGTTTATCAAGCGACGCGAATACTTTTTGTGCGAAAAAACAAACAAAAATAACGAGTTTATTCGACTATTTCTTTTCTTCCTTGTAGGCCAGAACGAGACTTCCTTAGATTTCCACGACGCATGTGCGAGATTTGCGATCTGCGCACACCAGCTTACACTACTTCAGATCGCAATTCTCGCGCATGCGTCGTGGAAATCTAAGGAAGTCTCGTTCTGGCCTACAAGGAAGAAAAGAAATAGTCGAATAAACTCGTTATTTTTGTTTGTTTTTTCGCACAAAAAGTATTCTTGTCGCTTGATAAACATATAGTTGAGCCACGGTAGTCACTTGGGATATTTAAACATTTTCTTCATTGACTTTCTGGGCCGTCAAGAGGCAGTCCTTTAGGAGCCAATGTGGTAGTTATACAGCTCTCAAATTTAATCAAAAATATCTTCATTTGTGTTCCGAAGACGAACGAAGGTCTTACGGGGTTGGTACAGCATGGGGGTGAGTAATTAATGACTTAATTTTCATTTTTGGGTGAACTAACCCTTTAACAGCCTACACAACTACCACTTTGAAGCTTCAACATGTTCATAAAGGAGATCGAAAAACTAATCCATTTGAATTTATTGGTTCGTGTTTATTAATTTACATGTTTGCTTGATGTGCGAGAACCAATGAGATTCATTCTTATGTGTTACACAGCACATTTGAGCTTCTGCAAGAACCAATGAGGTTCATTCTTGTCTAACGCAGCACTTTTGATCTTCCACAAGACATTGGTTCTCATGTGGCAAGCATGTACGGTTAAGCTTCTGTTTATGTTCGCTGATCAATGTTCACCATATAAAGTGATCGTGCCTCTTCAGAAAATTTGGACTAAACCACTCAATTCATATGGATTAGTTTTTCAATCTCATCAAAGTGGTAATTGCAAATTACACAGATTTTATCAAATGTTGAATTATGTTGAGTTCTATTTAGGGCTCTCACAATATCACACTCTAATACAGTTATTGTGGCCAAAAACAAGTCATGATAACAAGATCATGGAGTTAAATTCATCTTTAACTTTTTTTTTAGCCATGTCTGTGATATTCTCCTACATGAATTTGTGTGTATTAATAACATGAAGCATGATGATCAATATTGCATTTTTTTTGCCTTTCATAGTTATGGTAACTATCAGTTACGTCCTATGTTGTGCCCCTAACATGTCACCCAACTCGGACAACAAGCTACTGTAAATGTCACAGTCATTCAAAATGAAAAGTGAGAGGCCTTGAGTCAGAGTACTAAAGGGCTGAGATGAAGTCTCTTATAAAGACATGAAGCTCTCATGGCCTGTACATTAGCAGCCAATAACGCAGCCTGGCTCCTGTCTGGCAAGGTGGGGGTCTAAATGCCCTTAAGCGCAGCAATGACCACACATGTGATCTCAATCACATATGGATTGTTCTGGAGCACTTTTTAATAATGAGCCATTCCTCTCGCATGAATGTGAAATGTGGCATTAATTCATCTGTGCTGGGAATCTCTGCGTGAACGGCACTGAGCTGGGCCAGGTCCATCTGTGCACACGGTGCCCACAGCCTTGTCTAACTTTGTGTCAGCAACGAGTGCCCACAGCACCTTCTGTCCTGCTGTCACAGCAAAGAGGAGGGTTGTTTGATGGAGTAACGGCCCTTTGGACAGACGCGGGGGTGTGTTCAGCCGGACGAATGGTCAGAGCCAAGTGTGAAAATGCACATCGGAGCGGTGGCATTTGAACAAATGGGCCACCACGAGACCCTGACGTCCCGCCACTGGCATTGTAGACATGACTTCTGGCCAGGCTGTCAGAATCGGCCAGTCCACCAGGGTATGTCGGCGGTTAACTAAGCTCAGAACACCCTACAAGACGACACATGGGATTATTTGTGAAATGTTAGCTGTCGTGTCAACACAAGAAAAAATAACCCGGTGTTCAGAAAAAGCACACAAACATATGTCCAAACATAATGTGCAGTAAGTGAACTTCCAGCACAATTCTCAAGTAAAATGAACGCGCATAAAAATGACACTGCTAACAGCAGTGTTAGGGAGTAGCTAAATTACAGAATGTCACTTGTCAATCATTAAATGAGCCAACAAACGACAACTGAACATATTCTTTCTGCAAAAACAGTCAGTGCAGTGTGAATTAGCCTTAAAATTTCACTGCTAACTTAGCTGTAGCTCAGCTGTCATCAAAACAGAGTAGTACTGTACACTAACAAATTAAATAAGGTCAATTTTGATTTTGTGCGTACTTTAACATTTTACTCATGGTGTACCTTTTCTACTGTTTTTAACATTACACCGTAGTGTGCATGTGGCTTTACTGCAGAGTGGGCTAAACTAAAGTGCTCTCATAAATGTGCTCTCCCATATTGGAAAAACGTAGAACAGATTTAAAAAAAAAAAAACTCCATAAAACGGATTAAAAAGTCATTGATTTGAGTGAATTGATTATAGCAGAATACTTAGCTAAATGCTGCAGTTCATCATGTTTTTAACTCAATTATATTCTTTATTTATTCAAAACTCCATTGTTTGTGAGCCAAAATGTGGCTCTGATTAAGAAATAATCATCACAAGTTATGTTTAAAAAGATATTGGCTCCTTAAGTAGCTTCAGTGTAGTTAGCTACTGTTTCTTTGCAGCTTGTAGCACTGTGTATCTCCTTTTTCAAAAAGGTAGCTTGACTCTAGATTAGCTCCTTTAAATTATGATTAGCATGTAGCTTAGCAAGCTAGATTCAAAGTAGCTTCCATGATGCTGGCTTATAGTAATATCTAGTATGGGGTAATTCAACTTTTTTTTTAAATGATATTCTTCATTAATCTATTCCTAGTTAATCCACTCCAAACTTTAATGCCCTGACTGAGGGAAGTCTGGAATGATTTGTGGCTAAATCTATTCTTAGCTGATCTGTTCTTGACAGCGCCATTGGAGCTGGAGGTTAAGCTGTCCGTGAGAACAATCATTTTAGAATGGGAGTTCATGTTTCTGTGTTAATTTCAGGGTGACCCCATAATTACTCTAAGACATTGCACTGTCATCATTTGTGAGTTCAGAGCCTTATCCCACAATTCCCTCTGCTCAGCCTGCTGAAACAGTTTTGAAAAAAGTATGCGTGTGAGTATTTTGTATGTGCGAGACAGAGCTATTCATATGGGTCTTGAAGAGTTCGGCTTAACTGTGATAACACTAAACTGTTTCCATACACCCTAAATAACAAGAGAGCAAGTGTCCGGCCAGAAAGAAGATAAACGAAGATGGATAAGGCTGTGTTCGAAAATGCATACTGCCCATACTACCAATGCAGTATACTATACTGAACAAAATTGTAAACACAACACTGTTATTTTTGCCCCCATTTTTCATGAGTTGAACTCAAAGATCTAAGCCTATATTGTTCACAAATCAGTCTTAATCTGTGTTAGTGAGCACTTCTCCTTTGCCGAGATAATCCATCCACCTCACAGGAACGCCATATCAAGATGCTGATTAGACAGCATGCACAGGTGTGCCTTAGGCTGTCCACAATAAAAGGCCACTCTAAAATGTGCATTTTTACTGTATTGGGTTACTTTTTATTTTTGTATTGTGCATTTTTACTGTATTGCTGATCTGAAAACCAGTCAGTATCTGGTGTGACCACTATTTGCGTCACACAGTGCACATCTCCTTTGCATAGAGTTGATCATGTTGGTAATTGTGGCCTGTGGAATGTTGGTGCACTCCTCTTCATTGGCTGTGCAAAGTTGCTGGATATTGGAAGGATCTGCACTCTAAAAAAATACTGGGTAGTTTTAACCCAATTTTGGGTCAAATACTGAAGTATTCAGAGCATTCTAAGCGGAACAATGTATCCCGCAATGCAACTACGTAACAAAATTTGAATTGGCGTTTCCGGCATGGGAGGCGCACTAACAAAGATGCTAAAGATTCTCTAATGTCAGTAGTAGTGCTCTACTCTTGAGGTCCAGGAAGTGATTCAATCGCTCTTACTAGTTGCCCTCCGATATATTAGCATACTCTATGCAAACAGAGTGTACACAAAAACATTTTCATGCAAAAAGGCAGTTTGACTGTAGTTTCTTATAGTGTATGTGAGCAGGATATATATTTAACCTACATATAAATACTCTCAACACAATATTTAGAACATTGTGCTAGTATTCCTTTCTACACAAAGCCTGTTTGAACACTTTAGGTTTATTTCCCAAAATGCACCCCCCAGATCACAGCAAGATAAAAAACAATCAACTAAACAATCTCATAAATAATCAAATAAAAGTCATTAAAGAGGGCTTTAATGAAGCAGGAGGAGAACCTATTGATGAATGAATGAAGGAGACTCAGGATACGACCCAGCGGGAAGACAGATAGGTGTGAAAAAAGAGAGAGAGAGAGAGAGAGAGAGAGAGAGAGAGAGAGAGAGAGAGAGAGAGAGAGAAAAAAAAACACAACACCACACATCTCAACCTGTTTGGTCAGACAATCAATATATCACCATGGAAACCAGTTTCCTTTTATTTAGAGAAAAACATACAGATAAATACAGAGCAGATTACGTTTATAGTTTCTAATAATACATTTGGCAATTTACTAATTTCATTTCACCTTAGAATTTTACCTAATGTGCTAAAAGAGTTCAGTGAGGACGTTAAGTTGATAAAACTGTATGTTTTCCATTAGTCAGTCTGGTCTGTAACGCCTACCCTACAGCTGACTGCTGTGACTCATGGCTTATTCACAGCACTGCCTTTTAGTTTATTAAGTCCTTTTACACCAATTTGTTTCAATCCCACCTTTTTACACCACATGAGGACAAACTGTCCTGTTTCGTTGTGTGGGTTGTATGTGTGTGTGTGTGTGTGTGAAATAGATGTCTCTTTCATTCTCTGAAACAACCTCTGCTTTCATAGTACTGTGAATTTATGTGTCAAAGTTTGTAAAAAAAAAAAAAAAAAAAAAATCCTGATAATACTTTAACCATTTTTTAACCATAGGAAATTGCGCCTAAGAAAGTATACATATTCTGTACACACACGCACAATTCTGATTGGCTGGAAGGTGTGCAATAAAACTGTTTAATGCACAGGTAGTTCCAAGTCAGTTTATTCACTGCTCTATATTAATACGCTGCTTTTATTGAAGCACACACACACATCACTGACTCACACCCAGAGATCAGAGATCATGCTGCGGCGCACACACAGAAACATTAAGGAGCACCGAATGCTGACCCCATGAATGCTGCTACTGAATCACTTGCATTATATTGTTCAACAAGGAGGTGGTGGTGACATCACTGTTTTTAAAGTAATTCAACTCACAACATCATTGCTGAACAGATGCAGGTAATTCACACGCACATCTTTCTCTTTCTCTCGATAGGCTCATTCATTCATTTTTTAATTCAATCAAATAAGGTTAACCATACTGCACTACTTTATCTCTGTACTAGATCTAAAAAGACGTAGACTAGCTGACGAAAATAAATCGCCATTTTATCTCAAGTCAAATTTAGCACTGCAAACATCAATGACAGCTTTAACTTGTCAATGCTGGCAAATAACCATGGGATAAGCAGGTTCCTTAAACTCAGGCTTCGTGTCAGGTCATTCTTTGCCTCCACGTCATGCATTAAAATAGCTTTTAATGCACAGCTAGTCATGGAATATCCCTTATATGAGCAATATCACACAAGTAGCTGTACATTGTGCAATATCGCTGTCATGTTAGCACGGCTGCTGTGTTAGTAGGTAATCACAGCTTGCTGATATACAGCCATATCGCATGCTACGTGTGTGAAATAGGCTAGGTGCACAAGCGTAGCGATGAACTTCCCTATTGTCAGAAGTTGGGATATCAGTTTCCGGTCTACGTTTGTTTATTAGCGGATGCGGATGAATATTCGTAGACCGGAAACTGATATGCCGACTTCTCACAATAGCGGAAGTTCGTCGCTACGCTTGTGCACGTAGCCTATTGTGTTTATACAACACTTTGATGCACGTGAGTAAATAAATAAGAAACAACAATGGAGTGTCTTTAAAAACCCTCTTTTATGCAGAACTACTTCCTGACAGTTAAGCCCAAGCCTCCGTTACTAATTCTAAAACGTCACTTTAGAACTAGTAAGGAAGGAACATTGAGTCGCTTCATTCATACTTTTTGTATGTTGAGTATCATGGCATTATGAGAGAGATGGACTAAACGAGTGTATGACCTGCATCTGATATAGAGCATTCATTCTTCAGGTCGATGTCCATATAATATCCAAAAAATTTAAATGTCTGCTGAGGAAAGTTTCCCATGACAGCGCTTAAACAACTTCCGTAATCTGACTCGATCATAAAGTCTTTGCTGCTATCTAATGGTGTGATAATGTAACATTCACTGAAGTCCACATTACGATCCTTTCTCAAAACCAAATACGGCATATTATTTATTTTGAATCATATTGACTGAACAACAATTTTAAAATTAACAACAATTGCCATTATGAAAGACAATATGAAATAAACACAAGCAAACAATTCAGTCAAACTTACAAACCGCAATCTACAGGATTCAAGTGAAATACAGCCTAAATAGTTATGAAACTTAATTTTCCACTTACCCAAAATCGATTTGCTCTGGAATAAGTAATAGATTAATAAGACCAAAGATCGCCCGTTTTATATACCAAATATTTAATCGCTAACCGCAAGCGGAGTGATACATACGGTGAAACGGAGTGCTGTTGCTGCGCAAAATAGATAAAAGAAACAGTGTATGTGCTGTTATTATAACTGTAAACTTTTAACTATTAACTATAACATGCATAAAACAGATTATCAAATCCTAACTGCATATCATGTACTATTATCGACCCCTTTTCAGTTGGTAAACATTGGTGACGTTTTTTTGTTGGCGGAGCTTAGGCGGAGTCAGAACGATTCCTCTGGCCGCTAGTATTGTTAGCTTGTTTTTGTAACAATGACTGGAGAAAATCCGATTTTATCTTAATGTGTAAGGTCACTCAGTGTCCAGGACCGCGATTGTTATTTCCGAAAGTTATTTTTAACGGACGGAACCAGATTGGCCGACCCGTAGCCGCGTACACGCTCACTCAATGCATGGACAATCAGACAGGATTAACGTTACGTTACCTCGGTTGAGTGGCCTGACTTCTACACCTACCTTACAGAGAAACCAATCGTAAAGAGAAACTGATGGCATATAAATCTTTCGTTGCCTAAACTATGTGCTGAATGGTCCTGTACAAGACCGAGACGATGACTATGTAAAGAGTGACATTACGGTGTGATTTTAATGATGTAAATATTTTCTAGAAATAAAAATTCCAGGTACAGCATATTCATTTTTTTCATCAATTCTTGCACCAAACAACACAATAAGATGACATTCAATAATAGTAACAACATTTTAAGCTCCTTATTACGTAGCCGAATCTGTGCTGGTTTGTATTGGCTGCCTCCAGTTTTAACTTTATATATATATATATATATATATATATATATATATATATATATATAAAACCTCACAGTATGTCTTTCCCGACAAAACCTGGATTTAATTTTCATTCGATTTAAGTTCATAAATTCCTTTAATCGAATAAAATGAAATCCAGGCTTTCCACAGACATACAGCAGTCTGTACATTTATAGCATTATATACTACGTAATACATTCAGGCTTCAAGTAAAGAGTTTTCTTGGTGAATGCTGCATTAAAGTCGACTGTCAATGCAACAACAAACACAGATTTTTCTATTTTTCAGTCTTTTGTATCAAATTCTCTCTCTGGCATCATTAAATCCAGCGCCTGTACAGTATGGTCTGCCAAACTACATGCAGACAGTTATGCCAAATTCCCCAGCAGACCCCACACACATCCACGACTTAAAAAGCAGCTCCAGCTCTCGCCAGCACCCCTCGCCGATCCTCCCACCTCAGCGAGTTAACCGACACATGAAAGCAAGTGAGACGGGAGAGGAGAGCCAGGCTGCAGTCTCCTGAGGCAACTCTCTTCTGTTTAGAGGCACCCACAGCCTTCTGAGGGGGGGGATTAAACCTCCACTGCTAGCCAAGCTAACTGGCCCTAACCGAGGAGTTCAGAAGACAGAGCTTTGGCTAAAAAGACCAAATTCCCCAGTGGCACATGCTTGTATCTGTGTGCACTTCCGTATGAACAAATTCAGTGCTTATTATGCAGATTTAAAAGTCGAAGAGTTTGTGCAGTTAGAGAGGTGATGATTACAAAACATACATTGGCGTTTTTTTTTTACGATGTTCCTGACGCTAAGCTGGTAGAATATGGCACTGTTATGCTAAAGGTCCTGAGTACATACTGATAAAATGTGCACGTCTGCCAAACCATGAAAACGTAACACTACTTGTTTTGGACGCTACAATGATTTGAGGAACCTTACAGCTGGGGTTTTCTAACTAGATCCAGGGTTTCAAGGAAAGGAAATTATTTTTTACACTTCAGTTCACCCAATTTGATATCATTTTTCCCCCTTAAAGACAGAAATCAGGAAATTCATCATATTTATTATTCTATATGGAAAATGAACAAACCTTATAGTTCTGTGAAAATTTTTCTTATAGTGATAGATTTTCCAGATAATATAGAATAAAATACATAAATACAAAGGATAATATAAACACTTTTTCACAGATTTAGTTATATTTGAAATCCTAAGATTTAATTGGGGTTTTATGTGTACATTATATATAACTGCTTTTATATTTTCCATTGCTAAAGATTCAACATATTTTGGGGATCTTTGGAATCAAAAAACCCAACCCTATCCACCTAATTTTTAATATAAAGCCAGTTTCCAGGGCCATCCACTTTACAATCTATTTTAACTGTGCAAAAACATCCCATTATGCTGCTTGATAATGCAAACTGGTTTCGTCTTATCTTATTATTTCAATGCATTATATTCATAAAGACACTGGTTTGTAGCAAAAAAATATTTGACCATTTACTGAACTGTGTTATACTTTAGCAGCAAATGAGTTTAAAGTCTCAGACATTCACAGAAAATAGCTTACTTCCAAATTGCAAACTAAGGTGGAAAGTACTGTTTAAAATATATGAAAGTGTTAATCAAATGGCAATGTCATCTTTTTTGGTAAGGGAAGTTGCTACTTTATAATCATGAATTGACTCCTTGAGGTTGTCACATAGCTAAATATGTCCAAAATTATGTCTACACATTACTTCCATGGGCTCTATCTTCTGCACCTATAGTACTTGACATTTCATTCAATTCTCTCTCCCTCCCTCTCTCTTTCACCCTCAGAGGCGAAATGAACCTGATCTCTGGCATCTGGTCTAGTTAGATGGATGTAAGGCGCATGAGGAGAAGGTGTATGGGTGAGAACCAATCTAAACAGGTGAAACCGAGCCACGCACGTTGCTGAGATGTTGGCCGTTCCTGTGAGTATGTGGACCCTGAGGAAAGGGGGGGCTGTGATTTAACTCAGGGTCTGGGACAGCCTAGATGGGCCCTATCCATCTTCCAAAGTAATTACGCATTGACGCTCCCCATTGGAGGGGGACGTCGGCCTCTCCATGGCTTTATAAATCACCACTCGCTACAAGTAGCAGGCCAGAGGGAGAGAGATGAGCGCTTGAACAGTAACATTGTGTTTTTAAACTTAAGGTGGAAAAAAAAAATCAGCAGCCACTGACATGCAATATAGAACATGTCTTTTTTTGTTGCTTAGGCTTTTAGTTTATGGCTGTCCAACTGAGATGCATTGTAAAGGGAAGAGAAATTCAACTCACTGTACATGAGCATCACTCAGTGAACTGTAACGGTGTACTTTCCTGCCTTAAACATCACACTCCTGTCCTCAGGGGATGTTTGGACATTTTCTCAGCCATGTTGTCTTTCAACACAGTTACCACTAAACACAGCACGAGTCAAGTTCTCGGGCGTCCTGTCTGTTTCTGTCCCTCTCCAGACAGAGTGATTGGTGGCACTGGTCCCAGCTGGGCTGGCATATTGATTGGGGGTCGGGAGGCTGGCCCGGCCCGATTTGTTTCCCTCAGAGACAGGGCTGTCAGTCAGCCATGCTGTACGCCTGGTTTAATGGCAATAGCTATGAGAGTGATTGAAGTACATGGGTGATCCCTCTGCTAACATGGTGATATGCTATCAGCCTTTTGGGACTTCCGCTATTCTGTCTTTTCCTTTCAAAATAATGGGTTATAAGAGAGAGAGTGAAGAAAAAGAAAGCCCCACCTTTGGTTAAAGGCGGTTTCTGTTCATGTAGTCAAGAAATAGAGACATAATTCCAATCCAAGCAAAGATATTAGGGACTGAAAAGCCCAGAGTCTGTCTTATTCTTTATAGTCAAAGTGAAGAGCAAAAAACTACATCACTTAACACAGAGAAATATTTCAGATTTTAAGCCACGCTGTTCATGAACTTCCAATGTGACCAGAAAAAAATTAATGCTGTACTCTAAGTGATGACTTGTTGTGCAGCAATCAAATGCAATTCTGGCAGCAAGAGAAACTAGGCAGCTTCATTTAATTTCGGGAGCTGGCCCATCAACATGCCTGCTCTAAATCTGTCGCTGTCCAGTGAGGAAGAGGTGCTGAAACGCTGTTTGTCAAAACATTCTGCATTACTTGTATACAGCGGACTATAATTTCCGCAACATTTAGATCGTTGCCGACACCGACATAAAACATTGCTGTGTGCAACATTCTCTTGGTCATTTTAATGATTCTTACACACGACTGAACAATGTTCAGGTACTAGACAATTACACATGGGATTTTAGCTGCCTGTTAAAAATAAATCCAAAGTCTACTAGACACATTAACACTTTACTGAATACAAATTTATGGAGCCATTAGTTCTATAGCCCGACTTAAAGGTCAAACGAGAAGTAATGCAGTTAAATTTCAAATTCCTCAGCATCAACACCAGAGCATGTTCGAAAGCTCTTTTGTAGATTACATTTCTCTAATCAGTTTAAACTGATCGTTTTAGCATATAATATAATCTGAGGGAATGCATAAATAATATTGCACAGCAAAGTTGACCATACTAAATATATAAAATCTCTGCTGGATTTGAATGTCAATGCTCGAGTTGATGATGAGCTCTCAGTCAGTTAACTGATCAATTGATGCATTCTGAGTATGAATGACTCAACCATGAAGATAATCAATAGTTAGTATTTATTATTGAATTCATAATGTCACTATTCTTCATTCTCACATTAACACAGGAGACATTAACGCCTGCTGCATGATGGCACGTATGATAGTAGTTGTTCAAGCTGATCTGGAAGTGAAACGCTATATTTTCACACACCATCCAATGCACCTGTCATTACTGCCCGTTTTCTCAAAAAAAAGTTGCCAGAGCAGCTTGCGCTCACTCCATCTGTAGCATAAATGGAAAAGAGTTGTTTGCCAACATATTGAGAGTGACACATAATAACAGCATTACAAAACTACAAAACTGGCCTTAATTTTTTGCAAGCTTTTAATCCTCACAGAAAGGCGACAGCTGCATACAGTAGTACTCATGTTGATAGCGATACATAGAGAAACGAAGACAACTGAACTTGCTACAGGATATATTTTGCATTTTTGGTGCCCATTACATCCTAAAAGTGCCACAGGATCTACTCAAATAGAAATGGAGGATCTTAGTTCCATTTTTGCATGAGACCATTACAGACAGAGTTCAAAAGTCTCTTAAATCTCTCAAAGCTTGGTGTGGCACAGTCTGGGAATCTTCGACCTTTGAAAATGAGGGGTGAGGGGGAAACAGATCCAACTCATTCTCATCCCAAGACGTCGTCTAACTGACGCTTTTGACCATACGTCAACATCCGACGTTTGATGTTGATGTATGGTCAAAAGCGTCAGTCAGATGTTGACGTATAGTCAAAAGCGTCAGTTAGATGACGTCTTGGGATGAGAATGTGTTGGATCTGTTTCCACCTCACCCCTCGTCTTCAATGGTCGAATATTCCTTGCGTCCATATTCCAAACTTCAAAAGTCTCTTAAATCTCTCGAAGCTTGTTGGGCACAGTGTGGGAATCTTCAACCATTGAAAATGAGGGGTGAGGGGGAAACAGATCCAACACATTCTCATCCCAAGACGTCATCTAACTGACGCTTTTGACCATACGTCAACATCCGACGTTTGATGTTGATGTATGGTCAAAAGCGTCAGTCGGATGTTGACATATAGTCAAAAGCGTCAGTTAGATGATGTATTGGGATGAGAATGTGTTGGATCTGTTTCCCCCTCACACCTCGTCTTCGATGGTCGAAGATTCCTAGAAATGGAGGATCTTAGTTCCATTTTTGCATGAGACCATAACAGAGAGTTCATCTCGCATGTAAGTCAATATTCTAAACTTCAAAAGTCTCTTAAATCTCTCGAAGCTTGGTGGGCACAGTCTGGGAATCTTCGACCATTGAAAACGAGGGGTGAGGGCGAAACAGATCCAACACATTCTCATCCCAAGATGTCATCTAACTGACGCTTTTGACCATACGTCAACATCCGACGTTTGATGTTGACGTATAGTCAAAAGCGTCAGTTAGATGATGTCTTGGGGTGAGAATGTGTTGGATCTGTTTCCCCCTCCAACCCGGTCTCATCCCAAATCGTCATATAACTGACGTTTTGGGACGTCTTTTGACCATACGTCAATATTCGCCTTTTTAGGGCCCCCTTAAACGTCGGTAGATGAGGTTATGGGATCCTAACTCTACCCCATACCTAAACTTAACCCTAAACCTAACCCGTCACCTAACTGACGTTAAAGGTAAAGCGTCAGTTGTATGACGGCCCGGGATCGCCATCTACCGACGTTTAAGGGGGCCCTAAAAAGGCGGATATTGACGTATGGTCAAAATACGTCCCAAAACGTCAGTTATATGACGATTTGGGATGAGACTGCCCTCACCCCTCTTCTTCGATGGTTGAAGATTCCTAGAAATGGAGGATCGTAGTTCCATTTTTGCATGAGACCATAACAGACAGAGTTCATCTCGCATGCAGGTCCATATTCCAAACTTCAAAAGTCTCTTAAATCTCTCGAAGCTTGGTGGGCACAGTCTGGGAATCTTCGACCACTGAAAACGAGGGGTGAGGGGGAACCAGATCCAACACATAGATAACCATACGTCAACATCCGACGTTTCAGGGTACACTTTAACGTCAGTTAGATGATGATCCTAGGGCATCATCCAACTGACGCTTTACCTTTAGCGTCAGTTAGATGACGCGGGTAGGTTTAGGTCTGGGGTAGGGTTAGGATTAGATAGCGTCATCTAACCGACGTTAAAGGGTACCCTAAAACGTTGGATGTTGAAACGTCAGATCATGCTGCAGAGAGACTAAGACAATCAACATTCAGAATGAAGAGAGGAAGTGTGAAGAGGAATCTTGGGGAGGTTTCTTGATGTGATTACACTGGGCAGCACTCGACTATGTTTAACACTCAAGGGCGGGAGGGTCCACACTAAAACCCAAGATCAATACGCAATTTTACAATCATCACCTCGTCCATAATTGGCTTGAAATGAACCTGCAGAATGTCAATATCAGTTCGAGAGTGTCACCGTTCACTTGAGTCTTCTTGTACCGGGCGGATGAGTCATTAAACACACACCCTTGACAAACTCCTACTATTCGACATAATTTTTTGGTGCAGTTTCCACTCTAAAAACACACTGCAACAAAGCCAGATGCTCACCTTCAGGGCAACTTACTGTGCCTGAAATAGGACACATTTTACATTCTGTAATTAATTCGTAACGCTGGATTTATGCCATTAGGGTAAGATAATGAAAGAAGGCAGTACACTTAAAGTGCACAGAAGCTTTACTAAACCAGAGAGCTTAACAGAGAGGATTCTGACTAAATCAAGGAATACTGGGCGGAAAAGGACCGACTGTTTGTCTGTCTGTCTGATCCGGTCACTGGCGGGTTTGTTTGGAGTTTTTCCACGACTAATGAACCTCCATCATTCCTCTAAAGCTGCAATGTAGCCCAAGCTGTGTTTTGGGTTTCCAAACAAATGAATAATTAAATATAGTTTTCAGAACAGCAGGGAAAAACTGCATCAGTCTTTTTTTTCCAAGAGACATGAATCTGTTTTCCCACCAAAATGTTCATTGAACATGTCATCAAAAAAAAAAACAAAAAAAACAAAACAGTTATTCCCTGAAAACCACATGTTCTGGGCAACTTTAAATCTCAGCACCCGTCCTAAAAAAATATCTTACTGACGGATTACAGGTTCTTTCAGATCTGAGCAAAACTCAAAATGAGTGGACACTCCGGCCTTTTTCATTGCAATCCGAGATAGAACACAGATGTGGCATTTAGCATGTCTATCTGTGGATTCCAGACTTCTAAAGGACATTTTGAGAGAGCTATAAAGTCAGTCCAGAGCTTCTCTAATAAAATGTCTCTGCATCAGTCACATAGGAAAGGCAGGAAAACCTGACTCAGCACTCTTCTGAAAGGTACACAAGGTGCTCCCTTCTTTCAACACGCCTTTCCGCTCCAGGTAAAGTTATGAGAGGAGATCCCTATAGCACGGAAGCTTTATTAGTGCATGCTCAGAACTACGGCAGGACTCTGTCAGGGCAACGGGCACCACATATCATGTGTGGAGGCTGAAATATAGATCTAGACGGGGGAGGCTGTCAGGTTCAGCCGATGATTCATTGCTTGTGGCATTGCTGTCTACAGTGAGTGGATCTCACTGCACTTGCTGGGACAGAGATAATGGCACACAGATGTCTGAGCACATCAGGCCACACAATCCAACACAATCGCAACTTTACAACAACACATCGGAGTTCAGAAAGCGTGTACTGCGATCAGACAGAAAATCAACCATTGCTAACTCACAGGTCATGGCCGCTTGGAAAGATGGAAAAGGGTTGTGCGACACTTCAAGGAGACCGGTGGTTTATAACGCTCGCTTTTTGTGATGCATAAACATTCAGAAATGCTTATCTGGACAATTGCATGCTCAAATGCTGTCCTAGGACGAAGAGATAAATGTTGAATAAAAACTGTATTTTAGCACAACTTCACTGACATTGCGTTTACAAGACTAGGCAGAGGTCGGTCTTTTGTAGGAGATGAAAGCTTTCGAATAAATTCCGCATGGACACAGAATACTGTCTGACAAATACTGTTGTGCATGTGTGAATGAAAAAAAAAACGTGCTGACCTTCGATGTTCCTTGGAGTGAAAAAAAGGGAAACATTGTTACCATCATCATGCATCTCTTTTGCATAAGTGAATAAGTAAAATACTCTGAATTCGAGAACCATTGTTCTGTTCTCAGAATTACAACTGGCCATCATGGACCGGACAGTAACACAAGATAACAAGGATGTTTCTGATTTATTCACAACCCCCATTTTAAAGGGACCAAGTCTAAAACCCATCTCTTTTAGCTTTGCCCAGTGCTCAGAGAATTTTAAAGTTTAATAAGGCTGCAGTGCATGTGAGTGCTTCCCAAGACGGCATACACACACTAACGACAGGCAGCACAGAAGGGCACATGGAGGGGGTAACATCAAGCTAACACTGCACTT